>NW_015542553.1:853315-866726 GCF_001515605.1 Sinocyclocheilus anshuiensis
ACTGCATAAACACATTTCATTACACCAAATACACAAAATAATGTTATTTTTAGCAACGTCATATGACCACTTTAACTTAAAAAAATTATAATCAACCATTTAAAAATGCCATAACCATTATATATATATATATATATGATCAATCAATAAATCATAAAGCCAAAAAAGTCATGATTATTTTCATTTGTTGACATCCTTGGCATAGAGATTCTACATTAATGCCTGCAAACACACTCATCATTTTCATTTTCATTTGCCCCTCTTCTCTCTATGACTCATGAACAGTCTCCCTCTTTATTTCCCACACACACATAATTGTAAAAGTAATGGTTCTCATCTGTTCAGGCCTGATTACCTACGTCTCAATGGAGTCTTTTAACCCTGTGCTGCTGTTTGATGCTATCGTGATGATGGATCTCTAGTCTCCTGCCTTACACAAAAACACACCCCTCCATCACCTCTCACCGACTCTTTCCTGTCTAATCCCTTCTGCAGCCGCTGCCCTCCAGTTCGCCTCTCTCTTCTCTCTCAGACTGCTCTTGTAATCTCTCTTTCTAGCCTGTGTGCTTGTAGCAGCAAACATACTGCTAAAATTAACTGTGAAACAGAAAGGAGCCAAAATAGAAAATGATCAATGCCTGTGTCCATAGTTGTGTATTCCTAGGAGGACGCTTTGAGGGGAGCAAAGACCTTGCTATGTGAATGCTTGTATTTTGTTTCTTTGTGCCAGCTACTGCAGATATTCAGTCTGCTTGTCCGATATGAAAGTCAGAAAGTCTAGTAGTAGCTTGCAGGTGCATTTTTGGTGAGGTTTACATTAATTGTGACATTGGTTGCTTCGACCTAGAACATTCCTTAAAGGGATAATTCACCCCCCAAAAAATTACTATTTTATTTTTTTGACCCACTGATTTTATTGTATGGACAAATGAAACATTTTTAATTTGTTTTATGCAGAAGAAAGTAAGTCATACAAGTTTGTAACAACAAACATTTTTTAATGAACTCTCCCTGCAAAATTTCCAAATATTTTGATATATCTTTTTTATTATTTTTTTTAAACTTGTCTTAACTTGCTTGTCTTTTGTCCAAAGCTGTGCTTATGGTGAGATATACAGTGGTGTGAAAAAGTGTTGGCCCCCTTCCTGATTTCTTATTTTTTGTGACATTGGTTGTTTCGACCTAGAACATCTTCTAAAGGTATAATTCGCCCCCAAATAAATTTTCTTTATTTTATTATTTATATTTTATTTATTTATTATTTTTTTTACCCATTTTCTTCAAGTCATACAGGTTTGGTACAACATAACTTTTCACTTTTTAATAAACTATCCCAGCAACAAATATTTGGTATGTCTTGTTTTACTTGTCCTTGTTTTTGTCCATTTATGTACTTATGAAGAAAGCCCAATCACAAAGCAGACTAAATAACCCTTCATTAAACATTGTTAAACTAGGGTCACTTTTAACCATGGTATTTTTTTCCAGGGTTAATCGCAGTTTTAAAAGTGTCTCTCCTTGTATGATTTATCTTATATGTGTTATACAGTGGCATTTATGTGGTGTTGTACAGTATGTTTCTTCCTGCTCACGTCCTCCCTTTCTCTCTCCTCTCCGTGTGGTCAGTCAAGGTGCAGAGGAGTAACCGGCCATTACCCTGGGAATCCGGAACAAACAACAACAGCAACTTCCTTCCCTATCAACACTATAACACCTACCACCCCGACCAGTCCCGCAGCCAGACCAAGCAGAAAACCTCTCCAAACCACCCCTGTAATGTTCCTTCCCTTTTCCTTCATCCTCATCCTCTTGTATCACTCCTTGTTTCTCATTAATATCACCGCTAAATGGATTTATTCCATTCTTTTATGGGTTTTGACTTTATAACGTCAATATATCCAGATTTTTTTTATTTTCATTGTTTAGTAAAAACTCAGTCTTATATATTTTCAGTGAGATTTTTTTGTGGCTATTTAATGCCACATGAGCAAAAAACCATTGCCAAGTTGGGCAGTATTGAACTTATGCAAATCAGCAGCGACAGCCAATGGGAGTGAAGATGCAGTATGTATTGCTGAACATGCAAGATGAAAAGTTATCTTTAAATTTATTGATTGATGTCTCCATATGTTATAAATGTCTGTCACTTAGTAGATCCTGTATATTTTATTTTATTTTCCAAAGCGATTTACACACACATTTACTTTTTAATCAGTTTAAATCATGCATTTTTCAGGAGTTGAACCCATGGCGTCTACAGGAATGTGATATGCAATACAGGACTGCATTCGTTCGAATGTCTCCTTTTGTGCTTTATTTGATAAGTCTGTTTTTGTTTTTGTCTTTTTTAGTGTGTTTTATTTGATCTCTTTGGAAAACAGAGCAGAACTAATTTGTTCTCCAGCTGTTTCCTTGTCTCTAAACTACGCTAAGGCTAAAGACTGTTTTTCTCTCTCTGCTGCTCTCTTCCTCCGTATTATATCTGGTCTTTATTCTCCATCTGTGGGTGTAGCTGAGCTCTATTCTACCAGAGGAACGGAAAAGCTCAGAGTCACTGTACGAAGCCAGACGCGCTGAGCCATTCAGTGGTTTTTGTTGTGCAGAAGATACACAGTGAATCCAGAGGACACCTTTGTGGTGCCATTCTTTGGGGGATATGGAACATAATCCTTGTTAAGGAAGCAATATTGCACTATTGACATTCTCGCAACGTGACCTGATCGTTTCTCCCTGTGCGGTCATGGGTGGACTTCAAAATCTCAAGTACATTCTGGGACATGTAATCAATGATAATTGACATCCTGAGGCCCTAGATTCACTCTCTAATTGGCTGATAAGATGGGAGAATTGTCACTCGCCACAAAAGCACTTCTCATTTATGTTTTAGGTCATGCTTTTCCTCTTTTAGCGGCCTTACAGAGTCTGATTTGATTATATGGACTCATTATTATAAATTCCGGCCATCAGGGCTTTATTGATCTCTTTTGTTGGCGCTCTGTGTGTTTCAAGGGCACTGTGAGACTGTTAGAGATGACCTGTACTTGTTTGTTAACACTGACAATGGTTTGCAGCATTAAAGCAACTGGAAGTTGTTCATTTTTAGTGAGAGCTAGCGCTTAGAGGCGATGTGACAGACCATTTATGATGCGACCAAGTTTAGTGTAGTTTAGCTTTATGTGAGCAGTGACACAATGGAACCTAAGGAAAATTTTGATGCCAAGGACCCCAAAGTAGCTGTATAATCTTGTGAATAACTCCCTTTTTAAAATATAATAGCTATTTAATTTAATTTATAAAGACCCATTTATACTATGTGAAGAAAAGTCATATTCTATTCATGCTATAGATACATGTTGTTTTCGAGAAATGGTACTGTAGCTATATAAACTTTTAAATAAAAAATAGTTTTTTATATTTTTCGTTTTTGATATTTTCCATTTTCCATTTTATTTTTTATTTAATTTTATTTGTAGTTATTATTATACTTTGTTTTTATTTATTTATTACTGTTAAGACTAGGGCTGCCTAGTTATTATTTTATTAATATTTTCGATGGATATTTAAAAATATATATTAAAACATAAAACATTATAAAACACATAATTGTTAGTGTAAAAAATGGGGGGGAATATATATATATATATATATATATATATATATATATATATATGGTTAATTTAGCTAATTTAAACTTAAATATGAATATTAAAAACGTAAATATTAATTTTGACAACCCTAAAAAATTCATTTTTGCAGACCCCTAAACATCTTGCTGATTCAAGTTTAAAAACTGCAGCAACCAATGGTACAGAAACCTTTAAACGTCCAGCGATTCAACTGGTTTTCACGTATATCACACATATGATTGAATTTTGAAGTTAGCAACAAGGCTAAAATGGCTTGCAACACCTTTTCTCACCTTCACAGTCGTGTCTCAGATTCTCCATTCAGGAGGGTCGTAAAGATGCCACGGGCACTTCAGTGCTGGTGGCTTCACATAATTTACTGCCATTCCATCAATACTTTTTAGTCACAGTCTCTTTTTTTTCCCTGGATTATATAACCCCCTTGGTTATGAGAGTTTAACTCTGCAAGATGTGTCCTTGATGCGCGTGAAAGAGCAAAAATCCCCTGAGAGTTGTATTACTTAAGCCTCTGTTTTCTTTTTTCCTCAAGACAAATTAGCCTTTATTAGCTGGACATTAACTCCTTAATGTTTGGATTAGGAAAGCTAATCCTATACAATACACAAGTGGACCAGAAGGCCTCATTATGGCTCTTAAAGCTGTGGTTTAATGGCTTTTAAAAAGAGAGAGAGAAAGAGAAAAGCAGAATGTCCTCATGTGCCAAGGGCAGACAAACTGTTTCAAACAGCAAATAAAACAAATAAAAAAAAGACTAATCTGCTCTAATCCTGCCATGTTTTCAGCATCACCAATGTCCCAGCCAAATAAAACATTTTTTTTTGGAGTAGTGATATTCTGCCAGTTGGGAATTTAAAAAAAAAAAATTTTTATAAGAGCTAAAAAATGGCTTTGAAGCTCTTCATCTGATCAGTAAGAACTGTGATTTGGTTCTTAGCCGTTATTCTGTGATAGAAGTGGCTTTTAGGCATCGGGGAGTATTTTTAGAGATGTGCTTTGATGAAGACTTACCACCGTTCACACAGTGTCAAAGATGAGGGCGCAGTCTGTAGCGCTTTAATGAGTTGTTTTGTGCATTTCCTCGACTGCTGACAAACCGCTTGCATCTGTTGTTAGAAAACGTTAAGATACAGTGGTGGGGTTCGAAAGTTCAGTTGAAAATATGGGATTCAAAATGGGATTTGAACATGATTAAAACAAAATGAATAGGTTCTAGGTCACTAATCTAGGTAAATGTGTGAGATTAATCATGCGACTTTGTACAGGTTGTCAGATGTTGATCATGATCACGCTGCTCCAGTGCTGCTGTCATTAAAGCAAGAGTGACACACCGAATACTATGGCATCATGAAGTTTATGTTGGCTTTTCACTTTTTCAATTGTTTTAAATGCGTAAAAAATGTATAATAGAAGCATTTTACCAAGCAAAACTGAACTTTATATACTAAGTATATGAGGTTTTGAAATGAGTCATTGAGAGTTGATAATTTTGCCAAAACATCTCTCTCTTTCGCCCACAGCTCTGGGTTCATCCTTCTCTCCCACCTCCATGAGTGCCTACAGTCTGAGCTCACTCAACATGAACACGCTGCCACGCACCATGTATCCCACAAGTCCCCGCGGCACCATGATGAGACGCAAACTGAAGAAGAAAGACTACAAGAGCTCAAGTACGTTTGATGCAGTCATATTGAATATTCTGATATCTAATAAGGATCGATCATCTATTTTAAGAACAAAAAATTCAGCACAATTCAAAAAGAGGCCTCATTCTTAAAGGGATAGTTCACCCAAAAATTTTAATTAATTTACCGACCCCCATGTCATTCCAAATATGTATGACTGACTTTCTTCTGTGGCTTGAACCTGAATGTAAAACCACCATAAAAAGTGGTCCATACGACTCGTATGCTGCATTTGACAGCTTTGTGAGGAAGAGTTCGACTTGATTTATCTCATTATTCACCGATCTTCACCTCCAGTGAGGAGTTAATTTCTGCAACTGGATCACTGAGTCATCTCGAGAAATGAATCAATTTGAGAGTGAATAGCTACTTAAATTCAATTTGTTCCTCACCCAGTTCATTGTTTGGACCACTTTTATGATGCTTTTATGGTGCTTCTGCATCCTTTTTGAAGCTTGAAAGCTTTCACATGCAGTAATAAGCATTCTTTTTAAATTGCTTTATGGAATGCAACTGAATGGAACAGGGTCTTGAAAAACGTTTGAAAGTACTATTTTTACCTTGACGGTGCCATCTTACAAATGCCACAAAAAGCCAGTCAAAGACCTTCTTTATTGCTCTGTATAATACATTGAATAATTAGATGTTCTATGTAGGTTTTTATCCTCTCTTCAACAGATTTACTGTCAGTCTTTGCCTAGTTCCACTTTGATTCATTCTTTAAAACCTTTCGTTTTTATCGGAATGGCTGAAGTAAACAGAAACAGGCTTGGTTATTGATTTCCTGTAAAACTTCTCTAATGTATCAGCACATCCACGCATGCTCTGGCCAGGGACTCGTCTTGACTTTGTAATGACTTGATTACTTAAATTTGTAAGGGAATTAATTATTATTAATTCATTCAGGTTTTGATAGGACTCGGATCTGAAAATACGAAGTTCACCTGATTAAACCGATTTCAAATTTGTTATGTTACACTTTAAATCAAGGGTCGTCCAGCGAGCCGTGACCTCAGTATATTTTAACAAATTGACTATGTATTCTCCTGGCCACGGATAAATACGTTCTTTGATAATTTGTAAGCTCTTAGAGAGGTAACGTTGATCTTGGCAAAAGTTTTAACATTGAAATTATATGACACCAAACCAATGCAGTCCTTGATACAAAGAAAGCTTTGTTGTTTCTTGATTTGATCAATTCGAAGCCTCATGATGGTGATTCAGTGGCGTATCAGTGTCCTGTTCATGAAATCCCTACAACTTTAATATTAGCTTTCAAGTTTTTATAGTTGCCTTTGCCATTCTTTGTGCAAAACATAAGTCAGGAGGTTGAAAGTACCGCCCACAGTAATTCAGAAACAAACCTTTATAAATGCCACATTATGCTAAGCGCATGCAATTGTGCAAAGAGAAGCTTGGTCAAGCCGCTGAAAGCGACAAAAGCAATAAAACTCCAACATAAATGCGATGAGGTCGCTTGGTATTAAAGAAAGGCCATACGTCTATTATTCTTCCGGTCTCCGCTATGATAGTCTGTCTTTATCTGTACATTCAGACCTCTTGCACATGGTTCCTATCCTTCCTGCCCTTCCTTTCCATGGCTGGGCTCTGAATCTGAATAAGATCAGAGAGCATGATAGCACTTACCTGAAGTGAACGCATTCTCTTCCCATATCTGAAGCCGCCAAGTGAAAGAGGGAAATTACACCTCTGGCTACCCAGTAATTAGATCCTGAAAGATATTTCATATCCTTCAACTGACCAGCGTCGTCATCACCTCCTCTGCCGCAGATAATTACCCGACCAAGCTTTCATATCGCATGGGGCTATTATCTGTGGGGCTTCGTCAGCAGGACCAATAAACAAACGTTGGCACTGGAAAAATGGTTAATCAGCTGCTCACATTGCTGACCGCGTTCACGCTAACTTTCACTAGCCGACTTGTTTTTGAGTTGGTTTTTCATTGCATTTGTAGCTGCTTGGTTATTTACTGTAGATGTTAGAGGAAGTGGAGTTATTTTGATGCAATATCAGCAGAATCCAATAGATGCCGTGATAGCCTGCAGGGGCCGGTTGCACCAGCTAGACGTAAAAACGCTGGGTGTAAGCCCTACGCTGGGCTTTGCAACGTCCTGCTTTACGATAAATATTTACACCTGTTGCACCAACTGAAACTACGATCAGGCGCAACTACGCCCGGCGTAGACAATGCGTGTCCACGCCGACACATTCTCCCTCAGTTATAGATATAGCTGAGACGTCGTTCACGCCGCAATGGTTACAACTACTAATATAGAACTGAATTGCTCAAGACATAATATAAGTGAAATCACCGCGCTATGATTTCATTGAGTAAACATTTCCTAACAAGTCCGCGTTTTTATATCTGAAGTCTCCCTGCACACTCCCATGACAGATTTCATCAAGGTTAAGTAAAATATAATAAATGTAATACAATGCTTCTTTCTAGAGTTATTTTTTTATAGCTGACAAGTTTATGTACAATGAATGTCTTTCCTGAGGTAATTGTGACTTTACGTGACATTTTGTGTTTTGCTGTCTTTCTGTGGCTGAAAAAATACGTTTATGGTTTGTATTATAAAAGTCACAGAATTTGAAAGCTGATCATTTATTTCTGATTAAAAGTAACAAAGCACAAAACTTATTGCGATTATTGGATGGCAGGCACGCTACAAATAATGAATTGAATTAAAGACGTGAAATATTTTCAAGCACACTGTCCTTCCAAGCAAGATGTCAAATGGTTCAGTTTCTTTTAATAATCCCAGTTCATATGTAATATTTTACTGCATAATTATTACATGCTTGACAGAAATATATTTTGTATTCAATGTCGACAGTGTGGTAGGATAGCACAGAGCTTCGCGATTGATATCGCTTATCCTGCCCGAAAAGACCATAAACATTACAGGTCACGTCTGCAGTAATAATTAACTAACAGACATGAATCCTAAAAACGAATAATGTCCGAGCAAATCATGACTTTTCACTTTACACCTACCTCTGACTAGGCGTAAGATTTAGTGTCAGACGTAACACTACGCCGAGATGGTGCAACGGGTATAAATTCTACGCACGACTTAAAGCACCATTTACGTCCAGCCTAGTCTTACAACCGGGTGTACGTCCAGCAGGTGCAACCGGCCCCAGTGCTGTAACTGTTACGTATACGGTATATTCAGTCAGAATTAGAATGCACTCAGTAATATGGTCAGGGTTGGATTTACCTCTTATAGGCAAAATAAATATTTGGGACCCTTGCCCATTAATATATAATACATAATATATAATATTATCACCCCAAAACAGCAAAAAAAAATTAATCCTTGGAACTTGTTGCAGTACTCTCTATCGCAGAATCCCATTGCTGATTACAAAATGTCATTTTATTTTAATGCTAGTAACAGAGGCTTCAGCGTTTATGCAGAAAAATTCAGCTATTGAGAGAGAAAGAGAGAGATGGATTAAACGTCTGTGAATTACCAGAGTACTGCATGTTCGTCTCTCAACATTATTCAGCAGCAGCATGTCTACCAATAGCAAATCCGTAAGTTTAACTTCTTCAAAAACAGCAGCGTTATTGAGAAATGTTATAGCTTTTCATTTGCAAAACTATTTTACTGATAAAGTTGCGGGTCAGCGCTGACAAGTTTCTGTACGTGTGTTTGTTGCATATGTGCTCGCGACCATGTATCTGTACTGTATGTACATTTACATTTAGTCATTTAGCAGACGCTTTTATCCAAAGCGACTTACAATTGGGGGATACATAAAGCGATTCTTCTTAAAGAGGCAAACAGACACAGGAAGTGGTTGTAATACCAAGTTCTTAGACATTGTTCAAATAAGTACAAGCTAGAAAGAGAAGGAATAAATAAAGAGAGAGAGTTATTTTTTTATTTTTTATTTTTTTTTATTTTATTTTTTTTATGAATAAGTCAAGTAGCTTCGAAAGAGATGAGTTTTCAGCTGTCGCTTGAAAATTGTCAGGGATTCAGCATTCCGGATAGGGGTGGGAAGATCGTTCCACCAGCCAGGAGTGGTGAACGAGAATGTTCTGGAAAGTGATTTTGAGCCTCTCTGTGATGGTACCACGAGGCGTCGCTCACTAGCGGATCTCAGACTTCTGAAGGGGATGTAGATTCGTAGTAGTGAGTGGAAGTAGGCGGGTGCTGAGTCTGTGGCTGTTCTATATGCAAGCATCAATGTCTTGAACTTGATTCGAGCCGCAACCGGTAGCCAGTGCAAGGAGATAAAGAGAGGTGTAACATGGGCTCTTTTGGGCTCGTTGAAGACCAGTCGTACCGCTGCATTCTGAATCATTTGTAGAGGTTTGATTGTGCTTGATGGAAGTCCAGCCAGAAGAGCATTGCAGTAGTCCAGCCTAGAGATGACAAGGGCCTGGACAAGAAGTTGTGCAGCATGCAGTATGTGTGTGCATTTGTAGGAGAGAGTGGGAGAAAGAAAGAAAGATGTGTGTGAAAGAGAGTGGGAGAAAGAAAGCGAGCTTTTCATAAGTAATAAGTATATTTCCATGTACAAGTACACAAAGTACAGTGCAGTAACAGTAAGTGTACATTTAGGATAAATAAATAAATATACATCAAAGCTTAATTTGTCATACTTATACTGTACTATGCGACTTGTATTCAAAAACTTGATGTGGCCTTCGAGTCAAAAAGTTTGCCCACCCCTGCTTTAGTGGCACCCAATGTTGTTGTTGTTGAACTAAAACTATGTTAAATAAAGCTGAAATAAAACAAATGTTAGATGGAAAAACTTTTTTGAAAAAAAAAGAAAGAAAATTAGCTTTGACAACTAACTGAAATATGTTTTAAGTTGGAGTACTAAAATTTCCAAAACTAAAACACACAATATATGAATTGAAAAATAAATAAATAAAATAAATAATAAACATAAATTAAAATTATATATATAAAAAACTAATAAATACAATTACTAAAACTAAAAATAAAATGAAAACTGAAAATCTAAAAATAAAAGCTCATTTAAAATATTAATAAAGACTATGATAGTATATAAATAATACTAAAATAACACTGGTGGCACCATTAGAATTACAATAATGATTGTTTCCAAACAGGTTTCCAAAGCACTTCTAATGCCTGATCTCTCTCGTCCTGACATAATGTCAGCAGGTTTTAATAGTGCCACAAATGAGAAATCCCCTAACAAATGGCTTGCTTAGCTGTCTCATTAAACTGGGATTTGAGACAGTATTTTAAAATGGCAAAACACTTCGGCTAATTTAACTGTATTTTTTATCTGACTTTGAAGTGTTTAATTTACTATGACTTTACTATGGCTGCACTTGTTCTGAACATCCCGTTTAATAGCTTCTCCAACCGCGTTGCTCACCGCTTGTGTTTGGCAAATACACCTGCCGCACAGAAACAGAGCATCTCATCTATTACACAAATTTATTTCCAGTTTTACTGCCACGAGCATGTGCATGGCCCCTCACAGATGCCGTTTGTTTAGAAAAATGATTTCATAATGGGTCTGTAATAGCTGTATTGAGTTTTTCCTCAGCTATGATTTTACTCTAACTCATGAAACATGAATAGTCAGAGCAGCACACCAGCGTGAGATATATCATAATATACAATATTCGCTGTTAAAAAGGCAAATGCACAGACATACTGTTTTGTCCTGTAAAATACAGTTTGTATTCTTTAAAAAAAAAACAGCCTATGCAGGTTTGCTGGTCTTAGTTTGTCTCCTAACCTAGTCAGGCTAGTCTAGTCACATTTTTTATGTGGTCATGTTGGGATACCAGCTGCCTGCCCAACTAAACACCAGATTGACCAGACTAGGGTGTCAGCTTTTACATAGTAAAAACTTTGCACCAGTGTTGTTATTGTTAAATAAAACAAAAAGTAAAACTATTAAAATTTCAGTATATCAAAATAAAACATAAATATCAGATAAAAGCATAAATCTAAATAAATTACTAAAACTTGAAATAAAATTAAAAAAATGAAAATATAAAAGAATAATTGTTATTAACTAAAACAAAAAGTACAAGTATTTAAAAGTTTTTTTAGATGAAAACTTAAACTTAAAAAACTTAAAATTATAAATAAAATAAAATGTAAATATCAGATGAAAACCTAAAAATAGGGGGGAAAAAGTCATTCTCTCGAAAGAAATATGAAGTACACATATGATTATCCATGTTTTTCTCCACTGTACAGGAGTATAGACTGTAAAATAACTAAAACAATACTGATTTGGACACGCTTTTCTTTCTTTCTTTTTTTTTTTTATAGATCATGTTTTTCATGACCTTTTGCTAAAATGCTTGAAATTGTATCAAATTTAAATTGATAATTGCCCAAAAAATGCTAATGAATATTAGCACCTTATCAGCAATCACCTTGTTTCTACCCGCTGCTGTGAAGCTCAGAGGGCAGCAAATTGTTCATTGGCTCACTGGCCCAAATTGAAAGCTTATTTAAAGCTTGATTAACTTCATTGATGCTCCAAATGAGCCCCATTTGCATAGCACCTTGATTTCACTGTCCATAGAGCTCTGCACAGAGGCCGTGGCAGTCAAATCAAGGAGTCCAGTTGCCTAGATGTTCTGACAGCCTATAGTGAGAAGGCAAATGAGTGAGAACGGGTTCACTGCATGATGTGCTGCTGATTCAGCATTCCCAGCCTTTGCATGAGTGACGTCTTCTAGCATACAAAGTGGCATTGGTTTGTTAAAAGTCCCTCCTGAGGCCTTTACTGTCACTGGCTAACAGGGACAGGATAAACCTCACACACACTCTTCAATGCTGCAAAGTCACCCATCAGACAGCAATGACACGTCTGGATGTGATGCCAACCTATCTCCTCGCACTGAGCGATAACAGAAGGTCACAAAACTGCTTCCATTTTCCAATGCACTTTTTGCTAGTACAATTCAGTGTCCTGTTACTTTTTTGTAAAGCATTAGAGGGACAAATCTCATGTATTTTGTTGTGAAATCTATTAGATATGTTAAATAAACTGTTATCTGACATAAAATTAGCCTAGCATGAAAAGCATTTTGTTAAGATTTTTTTTACTATTGTATAATACTTTATTTTAATATAATATGTGACCCTGGACTAGAGACCTGCACTCCCGCGGGAGTACCGCGGGACCAAACGCAACAGGGTGCGCCGCGGGACAACTCTTGATGGGCGAGTGTGGGTGCGGGCGGGAAGAGACTCGTGTGTGTGCGGGATGCGGAGAATAAAATGGCTCGCGGGACTCCCGCAAAATAGAAATGATTTAAACATAAAATGTCTAAAACATATAAATTGTTATTTATGTGTTGCACAAAAGCAAAAAGAACAACTAATAACATTAAAATTATTAACGCGCAAGCTAGGCATAGTTTCTATTTATAACACGTGTTTAAAGGGTTGCGCAATGTAGCCAATCACAGACTCAGCTGTTGATTTCTGGAACTCAATGGCCAACCAGAGGTGTTAGACTCCACTCACAGCAGTGCTGAAATTGCATGTTTACGAATCGTCTCATTTTAACACACGAAGTGTAGACATTGTGAAAGATTCATTGTGCATATGTTCATTGTGTTATAACAGAGCTTTATGAGATCGCGATGAACTGAGATGTCAGCTTTTAGTGATAATAAAGGAAGCGCTGCTCGCATTCTGCCATGCCAAACCATGCACGCAGCAGCCCATGCTTGCTTTTCTGTTAAAAATAACTGTGGTTTGTGAATGTTGATGCTAAGCCTAAATAACAAATATTTTATCGGGAGTGTTTATGCTGGGATGTTGTGGATCTTAGGAGATGTTACAGAACCATTTGTTGGTTTTTGTTACAGACAAAAATCAGTCCCGCGCAGGTCTCTAGTTCCCACTACATTGCATTGTTATATTTCGTAAAAGTTTTACCCGCCAAATGGCGACTGACACGTTACATATACTCGCCAACGCTGATTTTTACTCGCATTTGGAGCTTGGTGAGTTTTAATTTTAGGCCCTGTATAAATATATATATATATATATATATATATATATATATAAAAAAACTTGC
>NW_015542553.1:868198-869092 GCF_001515605.1 Sinocyclocheilus anshuiensis
TGCTCGCATTCTGCCATGCCAAACCATGCACGCAGCAGCCCATGCTTGCTTTTCTGTTAAAAATAACAGTGGTTTGTGAATGTTGATGCTTAGCCTAAATAACAAATATTTTATCTGGAGCATTTATGCTGGGATGTTGTGGATCTTAGGAGATGTTACAGAACCATTTCATGTAAATTTCTTTGATCTATATAGATGACTTTTATGCTGGCTTTTGCGGGCAGGAGCAGGACAAAACATGGATGTCGCGGGCGGGAGCGGGACCAGATAAGATATTTTTCTGCGGGAGCAGGCAGATGCGGGAAAGAATTTTGCGGGAGTGGGACTGAAAAATCCATCCCGCGCAGGTCTCTAGCCTGAGGCAGATGCTAAGATGGCGGCCGTGCTTGGCCGGGCAGCCAAGAGCATGGGGCTCGAGTGGACGACTCCACCCTGTCCTGAATGCTCTCGGCTGGATGACTGGTTTCTAAGCTACGCCCAGCCCCAGTTCCTTTCTTTCCGGAGGTGCATGAAGGTGCCTCATGGCCAGAACACAATATACCACATGGCAGACAGCCACCAAATAGTCATTAAAAGAGCTATTTCCTTCCCTGGGACACACTCACACACCCCGTGCTCTGCCGGGTGTGTAGACAAGAAAGCTGAATAAATAAGATTTCCATTGATGTGTGGTTTGTTAGGACAGGACAATATTTGGCAGAGATATTTGAATATCTGGAATCTGAGGTTGTAAAAAAAAAAAATCTAAATATTGAGAAAATCAGCTTTTAAATTGTCCAAATGAAGTCCTTAGCAATGCATATTACTAATGATAATACATTTTTGATATACTTGCGGTAAGAAATTTACAAAATATCTTCATGGAACATGATCTTTACTTAACTCTTTCCCCGC
>NW_015542553.1:869180-892376 GCF_001515605.1 Sinocyclocheilus anshuiensis
TGATTTTCACTCAAATTTGATGGCCTCCAGTATATTTTGCTGTATGAATATTTGAATATGCAATACACCAAAATAAAGATCAGAGCCTCTACTTTAAAACAAAAAAATCCGTTTTATTCTAGCTTAAAGCATTCTTTTTTTATCAACACTTGAATATAGGTAGGTTTCATGAAAAATTCATTATTTTGAGCAAATCACATTTTTATCAAAAACGACATCAGGATAATATTTAGTACGATTATCAAAGCATAAATCCAGTAAATCGCTTCCATCAATACCTCCAAAGCTTGCACAGACATATACCACTTACTGGATCAACATTTTACTTCGTAACATTATGCAGTTTTAATTTATATGCTGTCTATTGCTGATGATCGCATTATTTTTCATATGCATCTGTTTACATAAGAGATCGCTAGTTTCTCCGTCCTGTTCACGTGTGTTTTTGTTCGGGAGGTTTTGTACTCGTTCAGAAGATGTGTAATAGCACCCCTGAGTGTATAACAGTGAAAACATGAAAAGCCGTAAAAACTCGTCTTTGGCGGGGAAGCATTTTCTTCTAAAAGACGAGATAACTCGTCAATGGCGGGGAAAGAATTAATATCCTAATGATTTTTGGCATAAAAGAAAAATCGATCATTTTGACCCATACAATGAATTTTTGGCTTTTGCTACAAATATACCCGTGCAACTTAAGACTGGTTATGTGGTCCAGGGTCACATATTAATATAATGAATATTTTATATACATTTATTATTAATTACTATTTATTATACATATACATTTATTATTCATTACTATATATTATACATATACTATATTTACTTATTTATTTTTATTTACTTACTAACGTAAAATGGATATATCATGTATTTTTGTTCTGTCCTGATTCTTTTTTTATTGCTAGAAATTTACAAAAACGGTATAAAACCGAAAATGTAATAATTCGTTTGACCTCCTGAGGTTCAGTCAATATTTTTGAAGGTTAAGCACCTCCTTTCACTGACTGTTTGTTGAAAAGGGTTTTTTTTGAAGAAGAATAATTTTGTTCCCCATTTGTGGAAAATGTCTACTGCAAGACCAAACAGTCAATGAAGCGGTGAGGAGAATCTATCTTGTCCACACACCCCATAAACAGATACATTCAGTCTGTTGTCTCCTCTTCTATTGCTGGGGATATACTCTAAAAAGCTTTCACTGATGTCTTTTCTAAATCTTGTTTTACCTCTGTTGGAGGTGGTGTCATGCTAATTTTTGTTCCCCTCTGCATCTCTGTGGTCCGGAACAAACCGTTCTGCCTTTAATGTACTGTGACTGAACTAGCACCATGTCTTCTCACCAGGAGAATATTAGCATAATTTAATTGTTGGCTAATGCCTACAGTCCTCGTTTATGATTTCCATGCGGTTGTCAGTTGAGGTATTTTTCTCTAGCGTTCTGCCAGAGAAAACTATGATTATATTAAAGGACAGTGTTGAGGACATTAAGTTTCCTGGTATCTTCTGCAAGACAGATCAGGCTACAGCATACACAATTTTGAGAGACTCTTCTTCCCAAGCTCCTTTTATGTGACTCGAGGCTTCAACACACACACACACACACACACACACACACACACACACATCATGCAACGCTTTGACCTCTGCATGAAAACTGTGAATGCAGAGGTGTCAGATAAACATTTTTACCCTACAATGCACAACGGGGTTCAAAATTACCTGGAAAAAAAAAAATTTTCATTTTTTTTTTTCAATAAAATGATATTGATATTACATTTCTTACATTTTGTGTATGAGCCTCGGAAATGTATATATTTTTTAGTCATTGGTTTGATAGCCTTGATACTCCATAGATTACTTAACATTTTGGTTTGTTTTTGTCAGTTTCATATATTATGTTGAGATATTCTTTAGTTAAGAAAGGCCAGTATATTTTAGGATTCTACACTCTGTGCGCATACATAAACTACAATTCAAAAGTTTTGTCAATAAGAATTTGAATGCTCACCAAGGCTGCATTTATTTGAAATAAAAATACAGTAAAATGGTGAAATGGCATTACAATTTTTAACACTTTCATATATTTTAAAATATAATTTATTCCTGACGTTAAACCTGCTTTGTCTGCACCATTACTTCAGACTTCAGTGTCACATGATTTTTCAGAAACATTCTAATATGCTGATTTGATGCTCAAGAAATATTACTTATTTTGATCAATGTTGAAAACAGTTGTACTGCTGAGAAACTGTGATTCAAAAGACATTTACATTTACATTGATCAATTTAATGCATCCTTGCTGAATAAACTTATTTAGGAAGAAAAAAAAAGAAATTTTAGTGACCCCAGACTTTTGAACATCAGTGTGTCTATTTATATATATATATATATATATATAGAGAGAGAGAGAGAGAGAGAGAGAGAGCTTAGAATAGATAGTCCTACCGATCGAAACAATGACGCAACTTAAGGGCTTTGAGATCAAAGGTGCATTTTCCAATTTTACTAGAGCTGCCAAAATCTGTTCTCTGCCAAAGAAAAGATGTTTCAAAACTCTTCTGACTCATTCTAAGGATTTCGAGTTACAGCTGACTCACTGGCATGTGGGAAGCTGAAATGAAGATTTCTTGCTGGAAGGAGGAGGAGGAAGCGAATGAGCTAGAGAGAGTCAGTTGGCTGGTGATTCTTTGAGATGTGTCGACGATGACCCCTCAGGTGCTTCCTTGTCTGTCAGAGCCTTTGAAGTCTACCACAAACCGAAGACACCACTTAACCAAATCACTTCACGAAGCAAGACTCCGAAGCACACAAAGCCCTGTCGGGTCAATTCACAGTCTGCGGCACCTGAGCCATTCGCAAAAAGACCAGTCAGTATCATTTTCAGTGCTTCAGACAAGAGGAGTCCCAAACGATTGTTGATCGATCTGCACCGCAGACCCGTCCCTGAAAATGTTTCAGCATCCACAAGGCGTCCTATCCTCATCTGCGTCACCTTAACCTCCCTTTCTCATCCCTCACTCCCAATAAAAAAAAGAAAGGTCACTGCATTTAAAACAATAAAGGTGTCTGCAGCTGTAAATCTAGCCCATGAGCAGGATCATCAATCTCGGATAGACTCAGTATCAAGTTGCACTAGAGTGATCCGGTGAGTATAACAGGTTCTTTAAAAATGTGGCAGGCCTGGTTTGGCACCGGTCGATAACCCGGAGGCAGATTTCCGTATGAGGGGGAACGTGTCTATGGGGAAAGAGACCTCTTGGCTGCCGTCTGTGCTCCCTGGTGCTTGGGAGGACGGATTAAGCTTAAGGTCAGTCAATGGTGTGACGGGCGCTCGTATGTCAGAGTGCATTTTTCTCTTTGAAAGCACACAGTGCGAACAAACATCTCTGAAAGTTGTCGTCAGTACGCATGGGCAAAATTGTGCCTTTTTGCAGCCCAGTTACAATGTGTGGCTTTGCAATTGAGATGTATCCCATGAGACTTTATTGATATAGACAATTGTAAATGGGGTGCAGCGCGGTGTATAAATCATATTGGTTATGCTTATGTCTGCTTTTCGGTAAGCTGGTTTAAACGCTCTCAATCAGCATGGTGAAAACAACAGGGTTTATCTGTTTTCACTGGCTTGTTTGTGTTTCTAATAGATATAGATAAGATATACACAGTTTTTTAGTTAACATTATCAGTCGATATTGCATGTATGTCAGTGCATGCTCATTTCTCCTATTTTTACATTTAGATGTATTTTCTGTTATATAGTACTTGAAAGTTCACCTTTAAAAAAACAAGCAAATGTCAAAATGAATATCCATTTTTCATAATTCACATTATAATGGTGTCTGTTTTAAGTGTTTGAGTTTAAATGTTTATTTTTTATTGTCTCTTTTATTTTAAATTATCTTTCATTTGCTTAATTTTATATACAAAATAATATTGAAATTTAATATTGGCTAATTATTGGCTACCTGTCTCTCTCTCACACACACACACACACACACACACACACACACACACATATATATATATATATATATATGAGAGGTAGCAGTCAGAAATAATACTGGTGCATTCCTAATATTTCATTTGTATATTCAGTAAAATATTAGTTTTTATTATCCTATTTATTTTTTTTATTTTTTTTTTATAATGACAATACTATTTTTAAGTATTGTATAATATAGTAATTTCAGATCCAGACCCATAAGATAAGGACGTTCTAACAACCTCATAATTTGTACCATATACAGAAAGAGTTTTCCCAAATCCCTGTGGGCTGATTTGCGATATAGTACACTAGCTCTATATCAAAGTGTCTTTTCTTATTTCTAAGCGCACCTAGTTGGCCCAAAGATACTAGCACACATTGAATTCTTATCTGCAGCGAGGGCACAAATCCAGCTCAGTCACTGCAAAGACTCACATGGCTGACAACCTTTTAGTATGTTAAAAGATGCATACAGAACAGCTATTTGAAACATTTTAAAGGATTGTTCACTAGAATTTGGTTGATTTATCAGATCTGTTTGACTTTTTTTGTCCTTACGTTGATGGCCAAATGAGAATTTTAGCAGAATGTTCAAGCTGCTCTTTTCCATATAGTAAAAATGAATTGGGAGGGTCCTTTTGGGCCCCAAAAATCAATTTTATAGGATTCTGTGAGGAACTTTCTGCTGTTTGTGACCCTGTTGCCCTCTGTTTTTCATTCCTCTAGTGTCTCTGGCTTCCAGTACGGTTGGACTGGCCGGTCAGGTGGTCCACACAGAAACAACAGAGGTGACCCTCATCAGCGACTCCAT
The DNA here is from genome assembly GCF_001515605.1 of Sinocyclocheilus anshuiensis. Taxonomy (NCBI): domain Eukaryota; kingdom Metazoa; phylum Chordata; class Actinopteri; order Cypriniformes; family Cyprinidae; genus Sinocyclocheilus; species Sinocyclocheilus anshuiensis. Next base: position 873,978 of record NW_015542553.1, read on the forward strand.
CATGGGCTTTGGGATCCAGCTTCAGGGAGGAGTCTTTGCCACGGAAACCCTGTCCTCTCCGCCGCTCATCGCTTACATAGACCCCGACAGCCCGGCAGAGCGGTAAGATCTCCAACACGATTTTTATTAATCTCCAGTGCTTCTCCAGTGCCTCATCTGACCTAGTTAAAACTCTGGGTTTTAATATTCCAGATACCCCTCCTCAGATCGGAGCGCTCGGCACGGCTTAATTGTTTGCATTATCAGAGAAGTGTGAACTTCCCTTTGGGAATGTTGAATATTTAATCTCGAATCTAATTTTGATTATCTGAACACATCCCAAAGCCCACAGTTATTACATCACTGCGCCGTTCTCGCCGCTTAGAATTGTCCTCCGCAGAGCCACAGCTTCATCGATGATATAATGCAATGATCACACATGATATATAACTACCTGGCCGTGATGCTCTGATTTCCAGCCTGCTTGTGCTGTGATTGACTACGGCATTACGTGATAGAGCAAAGCACTTAACTATAATTACCTGAGTGGCGGAGCCTCAGCTGGCATCCAAATGAGCTTTACTCGTTGACTGAGGTGGATTTACATCCCAACTTCACTGTAATTACTGACCTAAGCAACCGGGATGAGTCGCTGCCAGCCGAAGTTGTAATTGCAATGATGGACATAAACCTTGTAATGTTGGTGATTTGATAAAGAACTACCAGAGATGGGGAACAAGAGTAGCGATGCTACCAACTTAACTACATTTTTCAGCACTGGGAAGACAATTTAGCCTTTCAAAACAATTTCACTTTTTAAAAAACAAATTGGACAAGAAATAGTGGCGAGTGCACAACATTACTATTTGTTTACTTTACAGTAAACTCTGCAATCTGTTTTATTTAATTAATTTGTGATTTATGCATCATTTTAATGCTTCACAAAAACATTTCACAGATTCATTTGAGCTTTTATGGCGACACCTGTGTCGTGTTTTACTTTCTTTTTGGAGCAATATACAAAGTATTATAGTATCAGAGTAAATTATAATATAGTAAATTATGGTTTGTTACAGTAATTTACAGAATAATATTATATTAGTTAAATGCTCTAGTTCATCACTATGGATTAGATCAGTTATATGAGTTATAGTAATGTGTTTTTGTTTATATTTTGTATTTATTTATTTTTTTTTTCATTTTTATTGTAAATTGATCTGTTTTACATCTTTTTTTTTTTCCGCAGTGATATACAATATAGAATAATGTTTATTCACTTAATTTACAAAGTATTACATTTAGTCAAAAGCAGTAGTTCACCAATATGGGTCAGGTCAGTTATATGAGTTATGGTATTTTGGTGGTTTAATTTTTTTATTTCAATATATTTATATTTTATGTATGGTATTTTATTTAGGGTTTTTTTGTTGTTTTTTTGCCAGATGAATCCTGCTTTCATTGCTAAAATAAAATAAAGTAAAATAAAATAAAATAAAATAGTTCAAGAAAGAAATTTCCCCCTTAGATTTTAATGTTGCTCAAAATGATTTAGAGATTTTATAGATGAACAAATGAACAAACACTAAAGATTACATATTCCAGATGAAAGCACACTATATTGGTATCTCAGAATAGTAAGCATTTTTTCAGCTGAACCCGTTTCTATATTGTAACTAGGGCTGTCGAGCTCTAAAAAGAACAAAACATACCTTAAAGGTCATTATTCTCAGTAAATATTTTCCTACAACACCATTGGTTTTTGAGGCTATTCACAATATGACTTGTTTGAATGTTTTACATATTTCTTGGTGGTAATGGTAGCAGCCCACGCTGGATACCAGCATCCAAAACGCAGCAAATACCTTATGGTGACCAACTTTGCTGGTGTTTTTAGCAGTGAAATCAAAAGTAATATTGCTTCTGTTTGGCTCATGAGCCATTTTGTAATTCAATAAAGAGTTTTTGTTCCCTCAGCTATTAAAAAGTGCTTTTACTCTGACCTTGAGCTAAGAGGACGTTTGTATTTTTGGCTAAAGCGTCACATCCACTCACTAATGTCTATTTAACGGCGCCAGCTGGCATAATATAAGTGGTTGGCTGGTCAGTGTGAGACATTTCCTGGGTCCCACCACCCCTTTTTGTCTCACTCTACACCAGTCCATTATTTTTATTTTATGCATTCAGCACAGCTAGTCTGTTGGCCAGTGTAAGAGGAATGGTGTGCTAAATCTGCTCTCTGTGCACAGGTGCGGCATCCTGCAGATTGGCGACCGCATCCTGTCAATAAACGGCATCTCCACTGAGGACAGCACGCTGGAGGAGACCAATCAGCTGCTGAGGGACTCCAGCATCACCAGCAAAGTCACACTGGAGATTGAGTTTGACGTAGCAGGTGGGGACACGTACCGATTCATCAATTCCAAACCTGTTTGGGGATGAAAGATCCATCTGGCCACATCCCACGTTTGTCCTAATGTTTTTCTTTTCTTTTTAAAAGTTATGACAAGTGGCCCGTGGTTTAATAGGTACTATTTCCGGACGGACAGCCACATAAAAATACGGTTTATATACTCTCGTCTGAAAATCCACCACACACTCTCTAATTTTTCCATCTCGTGCTGTGCTTTGGCAGTGTAATCACAGTATGGGCCACGTCGAACGTCTGTAGTCCTTGAGCCACGCTGTAATTAGCTTGTCATCCTAGTGTTTTGTCTTGTTTAATTTGGTTTGATATTTAATTAGTTTCTTTTATTTAGCTTATCAGGAATCTTAAAATGTGTTTCTGACGACTTCAAGGATAGTCTCAGCCTTACGGCACTAACACAGATCGCCTCCTGTCCGTTAACCGACTAATGCACATTGCTCACAAAAACTGAGTATGAAGAGTTCAGATGCAAAAGCCTCTAAGTGCCATCTGAAATGTTCTTCTAAAATTAGCATTTTTATCAGGCTCCAATGTTTAAGTTCAGTAATTTTACTTTAATGACAATGTATAGGTCCTTTTCTATGCCATTAAAGTGAAAGAACTGAACATAATTATAGGAGCCTGATAAAAATGGTAATTTTAGATAAAAATTTCAGATGGCAACTCTTCGTATCTGTAAATTCTAATCTGACTCAAAGTTAACAAATTTAGAATGATTTCTGAAGGATCACGTGACACTGAAGACTGGAGGAATGGCTGCTGAAAATTCAGCTTTTCCATCACAGGAATATATTACTTTTTAGAATATATTCAAATAAAAACATTATTTTGAATTGTAATAATATTTCACAATATTATAGTTTTTTGCTGAATGTTTGGTAAAATAAATACAGCCTTGTTGAGCATGAGACTTCTTTCAAAAACATTTAAAAAAATCTTACCAACCCCAAACTTTTGAACAGTGATTTAATTTATTTGTTAATTGAATTTGGAAAATTATATTTTTGGCATGGCATGAATGTACCATTATTTGCAAGATGCGCTTACTTCCATTCTGCAACACACAGTTTGAAAACTGAATGTCACTTTTCTGTGCAACCCAATAAAATGTAAATGTTTTACCACAGAGCAATAACATTTGCTTTTGAAAGGATGCGCTTGAAGGAGAACAACTTAACCGTGTTTTTGCTTGTACAGTATTCTTTATCGTTTAGGCCAAGTGGTTGTTTTAAAAGACACTTTTGTTGATTTGGATTAAATGAGTTGGCTTGAATTACTGCATGATCATTTCTAGAGCAGAGGTCTTTGTGTAATGGCGGGTCACTGGAGAGCTGTGCAATTTATTTCTTTGAGCGCTTTGACACTTCTGTCATTCTTTTTGAGTTTGACTCACTGCCCAGAGGAGAACGACATTTTATGAAGATTTTTTTTTTTCTCCCATCTTTCCCAGACCGAGCTTTCTGGGCTTCTGTCAGAAAGATTGTATACATCTCTGCCTGAGAAAAAGACAGATTTTTTAACAGCTGTCTCCAAGTCACTTTAAAGAGAGTTCACCCCAAAAAATGAATGTTGTGCTGCCATATGCTTTCTTTCTTGCATGTAAAACAAAGCAAGTGAAAGCTACTCTTTTACATTCAATGAAAACCACTGTGGTCCTCACATGTTCATTGTATGGAAAAAACAGCTTGGACATTCTACTAAACATCTCATTTGGCATTCCACGGAAAAAAGATCATCATGCAGGTTTGGAACAACATGAGGGTGAGAAAATGATGACAGAACTATCATTTTGAGGTGAACTATCCCTTTAATAAGTGTTGGTTTGGACATTCATTTGAATCTCCACTTTTCGGTTTCAAAATTATCTATTAATTCACTATTATTAAAACTCCAGAATGATGATATCAATAGACTTGCATCTAAAAATCGACCTTTTTGTATTTCTGTCCTTGTCTCATCCAGAATCGGTTATCCCGAGCAGTGGAACCTTCCATGTGAAGCTACCAAAGAAGCCAGGTGTGGAACTGGGCATCACCATCAGCTGTACGTATTCTTCTCTCAGTTCCTCTATGCGTATTAGACTGTCTTTGCTTGTGCTCTCTGACCTTCAATCCAGGTGTAAAAATTATATTTAATGGTGCATGTTAAGGCAGGCATTCACCTTGAATGAAGTTGCTTTGAATACAAGCATCTGCCAAATGTATAAATGTAAATGTAAGAAAGTATACTGTGAGAGACTGTTGTTAAATTACCTCATAATTTACCACTTTTTCCTTTGGAGCTTTAATTGCCTCTTCAGCATTTTTCTGTTCATTATCCAAGCCACAAATTTAGAAATAAGTCTTTACATTTGGGTATTCCTTCATTGCCTATATCACTGAGATATAAATATGTGACATTTAACCTGTTTCAGTTCCAAAGACATTAAAAAAACACATCTGGGTGACTTATTACTGGGTTACTGGGGAAATAATGTAGCTGTTGCTTATTAGGGTGCTGGAAAAAAAACTTTCTTCTTGTGCTTATTTATTACATTTTTGACGTTCTGCATGAAAAGGAGTGCCTAAGTATATATTATCTCTTATTTATTGCAATAGTAAATTTAATTGCTAGGCACAGACTGTAGGTCACAGTGGCTGCGTCCAGAACTGAAGGCTATTTCAGTGTTGTGTGATGTGTTTTTGTATATGAAGGTCTCCCAGGGCACCATAATGTCACGTCTAGTGATCTATAAAGAATTCCAGTGAGCTTTGGGGATAACCAAAAAATACAAATTTGTGACTACAATACTCATAGAAAAGGAAAATGCCATTTGTATTTCAATGATTGCTAGTGTTAATTAGTTTCTATTATATTTTTCATTAATATTTCAAATTACCTTTTATATTTTCAGTTTACATTTGAAATTAATTTTTAGTGCTTTTGTCATCTTTATTGTTTTGTTTTTTTTATTAAAATAATCACAAATATTTTTATATCTAGTTTTATTTCAGTACTTCATCTTAAACCTATTGCAGTTAGTTGCCAAGGCAACATTTCCCATTTTTGTTTGTAGTTTTTCATCTAATATTTATATTTTATTTCAGAATTATTTCAATTAACAGATGTTTTTATTAATAGTTTTGGTTAATGATAACAGCACTGCCTCCTACCCTTGTAAAAATACCTGAGAAGGCACAGTCAATGTGACAAAACTGCATTTTGAAACATATTTTTTCGCATTCAGATGCAGCCGGTGTCTGGTGCATTGTGGGGATTTAAGGCATTGAACTTGGGATCCTGCCTTTCAACTATAAGTCGGTTTTGCACTGGACGCTTTTGACTCTTAGCTTTTTTTATCTCCTCTGTCTTCTACACTGGACTACTTTCCAAACCATCATCCTTCCCTTCTTCCTCCAGAGATACTGTGTCTATTCTCCTGTTGTGTCATTCGTTTACCATCACCTGACTCTTTGGAAAGGCAGTTCTAGACGGATCTGCCTGTGAATTCAATCTGTTTTCCACCTGCAGTCAGGGGCTCTGCAGAGCTTGCTTCGTAAACCCCACTCTCCTAACGCTCAAAGCCTTTGCCAGCTGCTTCATCAATGCCCGCCCGCATTGTCAAGCCAGAATGATTCATCACCTCATCCCAGCTCGGTTTTGTGACATTGACTGTTTTCCCCATTACAGCAATATGATACGAACTTTCTGTTATTAGCCAGTAAGCGTCTTCGTGAAATACATTGGTGGACCCCATGCAACAACCCAGCAGTAATTGCTTCTCTCTGAAGCTGCGGAGTTGTTTACCTCCAAAGCAATTTTGCCCGTCGTCCTCCACACTTTCTAAATGAAAGTATTTATCTTGCTGGTTGTGTACAAGTCCTCACATTTGTTACTAATTTGATGGGGCAAATTCTCCCAGGATTGGCTATGTAGATATGCACAGTCCAAAGATAATAGCAAACGGTTCCCAGTAAAGCTTCTTTGTGGGTTTTACAGCTGTCTGAACTTCCTTAATGAACCAGACAAACTATTGTGCCTGTGCTAAAGTACTTCTGTAACTGCTTTTCAGATCATTAAAAAATTCCCTTAACTGTTGGTTCCCATTCCACTCCGTCTTCTCAAAGACTCCATGATATCAATAAACATAATAGTTTAACAGAACCCCCAAAAAAATCTCTTCTATGCAACATGGAGAAATTCTGAAGAATAGATTGATGGCTCTTTTAATATGCAGGTACAATGAATGGCAACTGGAGATTTAAATATTCAAAAAGCACCATAGAAGTGTAATAAAAGGTCTATATAACTCTGTATTACATAGAAACCGTATAATAGTTTTGTGGGAGCAAAAAAAAAATGAAATTCAAGGTGTTATTCAGTGATGCTTTAATTTCGGGATTTGCTGCAGCAAAATTGAGTGTCCAATTCATGAACAAATGATTCATGCTGGTTTAGTAAACTGAATGATGAATCAAAAGATTTAGAATAAATGGAGAATGAAAGACTCAATGAGTCCGTTCACCAAAAACATTGCTTTGTCGTCTATAAACACAGCAAGATTTTCAATTAATTATGACTTTTTGGTCTGTTCCTCAAAAACTATATTGAAATGTGTTCGGAAAACTTAAAATGCAGTGCACAAGTCTCTTTTATGGTGTTTTTGAATCCTCTTGTAACCCCCATTCATGGTAATTGCATGGAAAACAGCAGCTTGAACATTCCTAAAAATATCTCCTTTTGTGTTCTACAGCAGAAATAAAGTAATATGGGTTTGGAACTGTGTAAGAATGAGTAAATAATTAAATTATTGTAATTATTGGCTGAACTATCCCTTTAAGATTCAAAGATCATGGAGTTTGCACTGAATGGGTGGAGCTATTCTTTCTTACTAATGAAGACAGAGTGCTGGAGGAGATATGCACTCTGCACAGAGAAATCCCATTCTATTAAAGCAATATTATAATGAAAGTCTACTCAATTATGCCTCCACTTGGCTCAGGACCAGCAGGATGTCTGAGAAAGTCAACTTTTATGGCTCGGAATGAAAGAGAAAGAAAGACGTAGGCTGTCCTATCCACGTGTCGATTTATGTATATGGGCTTTGCCGAGCTCTCGTGGCCTTCCTGAACAGTTTAATGGCTTTCTGCTCTGTGCCTCTGCGGGGTCTGTATTTCACAGGTACCAATAAAGCCATAGTGGGACACGTTTATAGATGTTTTGTTTGCTTCTCCTTAAAGATTACCTTGTCTTATTCTCCTGGTGGCATCTTGAAGAATAAGACAAGATAATATTTGGCTGCTTAGACTACAGATTTGTCTCGAATAAACAAAAAAAAAAGGATTTTTATAGCCCAAAAAAGCAAGGTTAATTCCTAAGAAATGCATTTGAAGATCACCATGGCCACCACATGAAGTTTTACTGTAGAAACCGGATCAGATGATACACAAAGCAAGTGTTTACTTCATGCAATTGTTCCAGTTGGACACTTAGCTTGTGTCAAGATTGGTATTCACCTGGCCAGACCAATATGAGCAGGCAAAGTGCAGAAACTGTGAATGAGCCATGCTATTTATCACGGTTAGGCCAAATAGCAGTGCAAGCACAAGAGAGGAAACTATGACAAATCAGCTACCAGTGGCAACCACAGTGCCACTAGGAAGCAGACAGAAGATGGCTGTAGCTTTTCCGTTCTCAATGTCATAATGTAGCTTGTCTGACAAATAAGAATCATCTTGTTGCTTGATTTCCAAAACATACTATCAAGCTTGAGTGTCTGTTTATGTAAGAAGTCTTTTTTTTTTTTTTTTGCTCTGGATGCTTGCTGTAAAATTCATCAGAGCTTCGAGTTGAAAGGATGTGCTTTGATGTGCTCCATCTGAAGGTGACATCACACCGCTGTAATGCAGCATATGGTGAGGTACCTTTAAGGTCAGCGGACATGTGCTCTCTTTGAGCTGAGCAGAAAACATGATTATTTCTTCGGTCCGAGAACTCACTAACATTTGGAGATTGAATTGTCAGATACATCTCGTGAACTGTATTGCTGACAATTTGCTCTCAGCTAGCTTGTTCAAACCTAGCTCATTCTGATTGACATCCTTAAAGCAATTTCTTTCCTCTTTTAGACTGCTAGTGCTGTAGTCCCTACCATCGAGACTGAATCTTTGAACTTTCTCCATTGAGTCATCTTTCGACATACAAACCTCTCTGACTTGCTTTTTAATTTGAATGTGGAAATAAAGCTCTAATTTGGGTCTTTCAGGTCATATTAGCTGAATAAAGAGGCATGTAAAAAGGCATTAGAGATGTTTTTCCCACCATAATATACATAGTCACACTTCAATATATATTCCTTGTTAAAATATGAATTTGTATTATAAATATCCAATTATATCATTATGATTGCATATTTCAAATGCATTATATTTTGAATCTTTGTTGAAAATACAAATATTTGTGAAGATATATTATCTCTCTCTCTCTCTCTATCTAATTACTCATTTATTTACAGATGAAAAGGCATTAGAGAGGGTTTTTTTCCCCTTACAGTATGTAACCCCAGTTATGCATTTGTCTGGCCATTTTTAAAATTATATTTCAAACATTTATGAAAATAAATATACTTAGTCTGTTCTCTCTCTCTCTATATATATATATATATATATATATATATATAAATTCAAAAAATATATTTACATACATTTATATTTATTTACAAAAAATTTACATATTTTGTATTTTAATTTATTTATTGTTGTTATATTTTTTATAAATTTATTTATTGTATAGGCTTTGAGATATTCCATCATATTAATCAAGTTCTCAAGTTATCAAGCTGCTCTGTCAATTGGAGCTTGCAGGGTTGTTCTCGAACCGTAACAACCCACCACAGAAAACCTCTGGAACCGTCTGTCCGACATGGACACATGCTTGGCATCTCAATGCGTAAAGCTTAAAGAACAGACCCCCACAGGGCAGCATAGGACAATTCCCCATCACTGGCAGGCTGCACAGAGCATCAGAATTGATGATGATTAAGCTGTCCCACCATCTGGAAGGCATATTAAGTAGAAAAGTGAGCAGGATTAACAAAAGAGTTTATTTTTCTTATTCGAAGTGAAAAATACACGACCTTCCAGTCTGTCTGTGATGCATTAAGTGAACATGAATCACCCTGAGCTCTTACTAAGAGAAAAATGATCTGGCTCGAGAAGTTTGATATCACACCTCCAGATGCTCCTGGTGGGTTAGCGACCATATGACGTGATTATGCACTCACATCTGTCCCCTGTGCACCAGAATACGACTAGAGCTGCTAAAAAGGTCTATTTCACACTGACGTAATGGCTCTGTTCCAAATCCTAGAGAGCTGGCAGCATTTTTAGGCTATATATTTATTAATTTATAGTAATATAGAGCGGTTTTTACTATTATGTAATATATATAACTATTGTTTTTATTGAAGAACATACGGATCCTGAAACATCTGCATTCACAAAATAGTTAAATCATGGTTATTTTGTTTAATATATCAATAACTTAACCATGTTCTCTTAATAAAAAGTTTAAAAACAAGCAGTTTTGTCATAATTACAGCAGATATACAAGAGAGAAAATATTACAGTACTGTATACGGGGGGAGCTTTGAATATTGTGTTGGACGATGGGGGGCTTTAGAGTCAAAAAGGTCGAGAACAACTATCCTATACTTCCCTGGTGGGAAAAAAAAACAGCTTAAACCAGAGCTTAAGCTTATTTGTTGGTCTTAACCACTAAGACAAGTAAACCATTCAGGCTGGTTCAGAGTGCTTTCTTTATGGTTAAAGATTGTCGTTTTTATATATGTACTATTATTTGCTGTGAGACTATCGTCCACCCGGTTCTGTGGAAAATGAGCATCTCCATTGTCAGTCATTGAGAGTGGCATCTTTTGCAGTGACATCATGTCATTCTCCGAGCTGGAAAATTGTAAAATAGACAACAAAACCACAGTTCCAACTTGACTGGACTGACAAGTACTTGTTCACGCTACCAAAAGAAGCTAGTTCTCCACCAACCATGCAAAGAGGCACTACAAGTCGATACAAAGCTCTTGCTGTGTCATCAGATTTTCTCTCTCCAACTTTAAAGACACTTTTGTCACCAAGGCGGAACCTTAAGAAAGTATTGTACCTTTAAAAAACTTCAAAGTTGTTAACTAAGAATGACTCGGAGTTAGATAATCAGCAGTGTTGCCTACAGAAAATGAGTGAGATTTGCCATTAAACAAGTTTGATTGTTCTCTTCTCTCTTCACAGCTCCTTCCAGTAGGAAGCCCGGAGATGCACTCATCATCTCTGACATAAAAAAAGGCAGCGTGGCGCACAGGTACCGCCTCGCATCATCGTCTTGCACCATATCTCCTTTAAAATGTACTCTTAAATTCTATAGAAACATTAATCTCCTGCATAATCATACAGCCTCTAACGCAGCTACACCCGCCAGCATCTCTCGCTTTGCTATATTAAAGAAACAAAATACATAATAGATGGATTACGTTTTCTACCTGAGTGCACAATATTTCACTCAACAAAACACGCTCTAAAAACATAACATCCTCCGATCATTTTGACTCAGCACAACTTAAAAAAAATAAATAAATAAATAACATGCAAAAAGAAAGTTTTGAAAATAATTGTGCTTTGAGTTGCCTAACATAATTTATTTTCGTATTTTGCATGGTATACACTTTAAAAGTTAGGGGTCAGTAAGTTTTTTTTTTTTTAAACTGATACTTTTATTTAACAAGGACGCATTCAGTTGATCAAAAGTGACAGTAAAAAGACATTTAGAATGTTACAAAATTATTACATTTCAAATAAAAGTTGTTCTTTTGAACTTTCTTTTCATCAAAGATAAATCCGGGGGGGAAAAATCCACAAAAAATATAAAACAGCACAACTTTCAACATTTATAATAAGAAGAAATAAGCACCAGATCAGCATATTAGAATGATTTCTGAAGGATCATGTGACACTGAAGACTAGAATAATGGCTGCTGAAACTTCAGCACTGCATTTCTGAACTCTCATCCAAATCAGCACTTCACCCATGCCTTAAATAGCTTCAACTAGACCCAAATGGCTAATGTAATGACATCTGCACACAGAATTGAGCATGACTATGAGCGTATTCTATCTGCATCGACCTGCGAAAGTGTACTTATGCATATAAATGCTAATTTTCTCCAGGCTACAGAGGAGGGCTTCTGATTGAGTGCGGCTGGGAGAATGTGTGACCCTCCATATTGACATAAATCTCAGCGGCTGCCCTGAGGAAAGTTGTAGAGTGCTGTTTGACTGCATTGTTGTTGATTGTGAGGTCTGTGCGGGGCTGTTTGCAATAAAATCTAATCTAGCTGTACTGACTAGCTTAGTTTTGTTTTTTGTTTTTTTACAACTTTTCACTCATAGCTCGAGATATAGTACAGTATAAAAAGTTTCAGGTTGGTAAAATGTTTCATTTATTTCAAGGAAATCTCTTATGTAAGTCTGCATTTATTTGTTAAAAAAGTAAACAATATTGTGAAATATTATTACTATTTAACAAAGGCTAACAAAGCTGAAAAAAAAAGAAAAAATTCTCCACGGCAATAGTTAGGGTTGTTGGGGGAAGCTGTATAATTACCTCTCTTTCAGCACACAAACTCTAATTTCCCATGCTTTTACATAATAGAACATATGTTTACCTGATAATTATGCGAGGAGGAGAGAGAATTGGGTTGTGAACCGCTGTGTACACAGTGGAGTGGTTAAATACGTGTCTGTCCGTCTTTGTATTCCTCATGTTAGATGGCCTTGGCTCTCGCAATCTTTCACATCTTGCTCTCCTCCATTTCAGCTCTATTAAAAGAGCCTAAAAATAAGTGAGCCATTTAATATGAAGAAGTGGTGGAATAATTGTGAATTCAGGCAGGATTACATCTCAGTGTCTAATCTGAATATAGAACGACACACAATTATGGCCAATACGATAAAAATATGCTAAAAGTCAGTTTTTTGCATCGGATCTACGTCAGCCCCTCTGGCTGCTCTTTACTGTGTACCATGGTCAATACACTGAATAATGGATGTGATTTCTTGCAGAATGTGAGCTCAGACTACACCGAAATGTGTAAATGTCTGTGCAAGGGAGAAAATAACCTTTCTGCAAAATATCACGAGATGAAATGGAGATGTATTAGTTTAAAAAATCTGAAACATTTGTGCTTGTAACAGTTTTTTCTTGTTCTCATTCAAAGGACGGGCACCCTGGAGCTGGGGGATAAGCTTCTGGCAATAGACAACATCCGTCTAGATAACTGCTCCATGGAGGATGCCGTTCAAATCCTGCAGCAGTGCGAAGACCTGGTTAAACTCAAGATCCGCAAGGACGAGGACAACTCAGGTACCTCTGAGCCTCTGCAACTACAATCCCCACACGGATTCAAATTAACACTAAAAATGCTCGTACTACAAAGCAGAACTGCGAATCACTTTTATCTGGCATTCATATTTCATCCAGGACATCCATTGTGCCCGTGAAATGGCACCTTGTGTGTTTCAGTTCCTCACGTCCAAAGCCAGAGGCTCATTTAGATCTTTCTCGCTGGGAACATTAAGGTCGACATTCATATTTTACAAGCCTTTTTTTTTTTAGAGCTGTGACAACAAATCATCAGCCTGAGAGAGGCCGTGCTGACTGGCATGCTAAATGGGGGTAATTTCCCTCCCATCTCTCCATTAGTCCATCATCAAAAAAACAAAGGCGTAATGAGCCAACCTCGTGTTAACGAACATCCCCAGACCCCCAGCATATACAGATACACACACACACACACACACACACAAACGAATGCAGCTAGAACTGCTGTGATCTGATGGATATCAGCGCTTCATATGTGGATGCGGGTGGGAGAGGACAACGATTGCCCTGAGGATCTGCGAGTTTTCCTCTATTTTTCTCTTTCTCTTTAGCGCATTTCCTTCTCGGCATAGCCATGTCAAAATGGGCAGGTTGACCTCTTAATTGATGTTGAGCATTATGAATCAGCGCTACAAATATTTTATAAAACACTTTAAAGTGGATTTCGCTGTTGCTGTAGCCATGTCTGTTTGCTGAGTGCATGCAAAATGAGTTCAGTCTTATAATTAATTTACATTATGATTCCTGTAGCTCAGCTGGTAGAGCAACTAGCACGAGAATCCCCCGAGGACACACATACTGATATAATCTACAGCTTGAATGCATTAAGTCACTTTGGGCAAAATGAAACGTCTGTCATCTGACATTTAGTCTTTTGAAATGCATTGTGGGTCCAGGATATGGAGGTTTAGTTCTCCTTTGGATGATAACGTGTATGATTTGTAGAGGTAGGTGCAGTATCCATTTTTGAAATGGATCACGGATGCAATATCCCATTTTTTTGTATTATGCATTTGAATATCTCCATTTTGCCAATCCCTTGTATTTTCCGTTTCTCATTTTTTGCTTTTTTTTCTGGATGCACCACTTCTATTATCTTACATCATTCTTCTCTCCAATTGGCTTTACTTCCTTTCCCATTCTTTCCGCTTTCTATTACTCTCTAGTTTATTGCTTTTTGTGAGCATAATAGGTTGTTTCTCTCTTTTACTTTTAGTTTGGTTGTTTTTTGGGGTTGTCAATCAATTATCAATTTTAATCCAATTAATGACATGATGTGCTGATTAATCAAATTATATATATGCAATCTGAAAATTACATATTTATAATAACAATTTATAATAATATCTGTATACATTTGTTATATTTTGTAATTATAAATTATCTTCAGCAAATTTATATTTCTGATTCAAATATAATATTGCAATTTTGTGTGTATTGATATGAAATTGCAATATTAATTATATATCATAAAATATATAATTTATGATATATTTATAAATTTAATACATTATCTTCAGCAAATATTTATAAATGTGATTCAAGTCTTTTATATTGCAATTATACATCTATATATAAATTATCCAAAAAAATCTTTAAATATAAAAATAAAAACCATGGCAGATAGCATGCTAAGGTAGTTGCTAATTGTAGGACTTGGTGAATGGTCAGTTGTGCATTAAATTGACAGCCCCAGTATTTTTATCCCATTTCTATTTGTTTTCTTTCGGTTCCTTTTCCTTCATGTTTTCTCTCCACGGATATCTTATTTTCTGGTCAATACTCCTCCATCCTCCTTCCATCCCTCCCCTCCCTACCTCCTCTCTCTGTCCGGTGTTGTGAGGGGTGTCTTCGCTCTGCTCTCTGCCCCTCTGTGAGGTATCCTACGTGATGGCAGTGTTGATAGGGACGCCCGTGTGCTGTTGGCCTGTGTTGCAGACGAGCAGGAGAGCTCTGGCGCCATCATTTACACGGTGGAGCTGAAACGCTACGGTGGGCCGCTGGGCATCACTATCTCGGGCACCGAGGAGCCCTTCGACCCCATCATCATCTCTAGCCTCACTAAAGGTGGCCTGGCCGAGAGGTACGTTCTGTCAGTCTTCAAGCCTGTCAGCAGTTAAGAAATATCACATTTAAGATGTATATATCTTGTATATCTCTTTATAAATATATACAAGCTATACAAATATAAAATATTCTTTTATATATAAAAACACTCAGAAATGACTGAATATGTTAATGAATTACCTGGAGGCAACATAAGAGATTAATTGCAATTAAGTATTTTAATTTATGAACAGCCATAGTTAATTAGAATGAAATCGTGTTTTTTAACAAAAAAAAAAAAGCTTTTAAAATGACACCACTTGTCTCCACAGGACCGGTGCCATCCACATTGGTGATCGCATCCTGGCCATTAACAGCAACAGTCTGAAGGGCAAACCTCTCAGTGAGGCCATCCACCTGCTGCAGATGGCAGGGGAGTCCGTCACACTGAAGATCAAGAAGCAGGGAGAATGTGAGTGCTGACTCGCACACTTACGGCCTAATGGCTTTTTATTTGTACACTACAGGTCAAAAGTCTGAACTCACTTCTCATAAAAACCTTCCAAGCTAAAGGCTTATGCTAAAATACTTCAAGTTAATTTTGTGTACAAATACATAAGTGGTGCCTGTGTATTGAATCTCTTTGCAAAAATACAATTTTATTATTTATTTATTATTATTCAAAATTTTTTAAATATATTTTTTATTTATTAGATTTTTTTTTTTTTATTTATTTATAGTGAATAGAAAAGATTTTATTGTTTACCTTTTTTTGGTTACTTAATAATTCTCATACTTCTGTTTGTGTTATTCTCTAATTTGAATTATTTACTATTTTTTTTAAACATTATTTGTCTTACTATATTTCCCAGACTTTTGATTGGCACGTTCTTTCACCGTTATGTTCTCTGTCACGCTTTCTCACACCTATTAACTCCCAGAGAACTGTACATCTTTGTAGCTCTAAAAAGCAATAAAGCTGCCTAGCTGTGAGTCATTAAAGCCTAAGGTCTGATTAGTTTTGTCTCCATCTATCATATACTGTAGACTGACAGTAGACAAGGTAAAGTTCCTTATCCAAGAACAAAAGATCAAATGAGGACTTATTTGTGGGCCCAATTTCCAGTAAAGTCTGGATCTCTCTGGTCTGTTGACTGTGATACATGGGCTGAGTTAATCATCTTCTTTATTTCCTTCTTTCTATAGTGGCAAGCCCGAAGCAGCCCTCAGTAACGGGTCATTTGAACGATCTGAGCGATATGGAAGATGATGGTCAGAAACCCAGTAAACTCTCAGACATCTATTCCACCACCATTCCCAGCGTGGACAGTGCAGTGGAATCCTGGGATGGCTCTGCCATTGACGCCACCTTCAGCACCCAAGGTAAATTTGAGTGTGTGGTTTTAAAAATGTTTTAGTACTTTTTACGAAATGCAATTAGTGTTTCTATCTTTCAGATTTTGAATCAACTTTATCGCAGTAAATACGTCTCAGTACCCTCTAGGCAAAAATCTACTTGGAGCTACATTATTTCAGCCTTACAATGTGAAAACAAAAATTACTTTTGTAAATTATGTTTAAATTATATCTGCCATTTAAAATGTTCCAGCAGGCATTTCAGTTTCTAATCGCAAACGACATTTGTTTAAAAGGTTTCCGAAATGTTCAGTGACAAGCAGGTGTCAAAGTTGGTTTCTAGTTAATAAGTTGGAGTAGAAATGATCCCATTCTAGCATAATTTTTTCATGTCATTCCATGTTTTTGGACAGGAAAAAAGAGGTTTAGCAAAACATTTTTGCAATAAAAATGGAGCTCCAAAAATGACACCCACAAAAATAACAAAATTCACCATAGCACTCCTATCTCATTGGCACCTGGATATATTCAAAAGAAGCACATAATCACGATTTGAATGTTGTCAAATGCAAATGAGATTTGAGATCGTATGACTTCAGAAAATGTATTATTATAAGTTGTGCAATCACTTTCATGGTGCTTTTAAAACATTTTTGTTATCTTTTTTTGGAGTGTAACAGTTCTCGTACCCATTCACTTATTGTATCACTTATTGTATAAGTTGCACTTGCATATATTCAAAGAAATCACATGATGATTTGAGTATTTGCAAATGCGAATGAGATTTGAGATTGTATGGTTTCAGTAGACTATATAGCTCAAAAGTTGTCAATCACTTATGGGTGTTTTTGTTGTTTTTTTGACAACATAATGACATGAGAGTGAGTAAATAATGACAGAATTTGTCCCTTTAATATCACAATACCAACTTTTTAACCTGGTATGGGTTCTTCACGGTCACCATGGTTACACCACCTGTTCTTTCACATTAGCTACATTCCCAGCAGTGTTGATCCCATTGCATCCTGGGTGTTTGGATGAGTCCCAGCAGGTCTAATGTAGGTTTAATTGAGTTTTCCATTCTCTTTGGACCTGCAGATATGTATTTACTCACGTAATTATTTGGAGTAATCTGCAGTGGGATATGTTTTGTTTTATTAGGCCAGCTGGTGGTACAGTGCTGGGGTTAATATGGAAAAATTCATTATTTTACTAAGTGGAAAAGGAGTCCTAATGACACTGGGATACACATGGTCATTTGGATAACTCGCCAGTAATGTGTCTGAATTGCAGTGATCTCGCCATTTTAATCAAGAGCAACATAATGCATTTTGTCAAACATCTTATATTTTTTATTTTTGTTTGCAATAAGAATAATAATAATGAATTTAGTTTAGTTATTTTTGTTTCAATTAATCATTTAGCTATTTTAGCTCAATTGAAGTTTATAATTATTATTATTATTAATTAATAGCAATTTTCATTTAGCAATTTTAGTTCAGTTGAATTTAAATTGAAAACATTTATTTTGTTTGTTTGTAGTATTACAAATAATATAATTAATATAAATATATTTTAGTTATTTTCTTCAATTAAATAATTTAGCTATTTAAGTTACATTTAATTTATATTGAAAATATGGTTACACTTTACTTGAAGGGGTGTGCATAAGACTGACATGACACCTTCATAATCATGACATGACACCTACATAAACATGACATGACACATGTCATGAATATGAAGGGTTTTTTATGCATGTTTATGACAACTGTCATTAAGTGTCACTTGCTCAGTTATGTAATTTTTCTCCTGACACTGAGGCCTCCTGGTCAAAACTAATGGCAATCATCACTTGCTCTGAGAATGCCAAGTAGGCACATCTCACATTTGTTTAATTCAGAGAAATGGTTTCTATTAATTTATGAATAATACATACAAGCATTGCTCCCATGCTTACCCATGTATATGCATATTAGTGAAAATAATTGCTGAAATAATAGTTTGTTTATTGATTCTCAAGGTTTAATTACAACATTTTTTTTTTCAAGTGTGAGTAAGATTTCTTCACCACAATTTCCTTTGTAGATCATTTCAGTTTTAGCCATGCTTTAGGAAAATTATATATATATATATATATATATATATATATATATATATATATATAT
>NW_015542553.1:892639-914543 GCF_001515605.1 Sinocyclocheilus anshuiensis
TATTATTTTTCAATGTATACAGTACATTTTCTGCCTTGTGCCAAATGCAAGTAACATTGTGATCTCGCCATTTTAATCAAGAGCAACATAATGCATTTTGTCAAACATCTTATATTTTTTATTTTTGTTTGCAATAAGAATAATAATAATGAATTTAGTTTAGTTATTTTTGTTTCAATTAATCATTTAGCTATTTTAGCTCAATTGAAGTTTATAATTATTATTATTATTAATTAATAGCAATTTTCATTTAGCAATTTTAGTTCAGTTGAATTTAAATTGAAAACATTTATTTTGTTTGTTTGTAGTATTACAAATAATATAATTAATATAAATATATTTTAGTTATTTTCTTCAATTAAATAATTTAGCTATTTAAGTTACATTTAATTTATATTGAAAATATGGTTACACTTTACTTGAAGGGGTGTGCATAAGACTGACATGACACCTTCATAATCATGACATGACACCTACATAAACATGACATGACACATGTCATGAATATGAAGGGTTTTTTATGCATGTTTATGACAACTGTCATTAAGTGTCACTTGCTCAGTTATGTAATTTTTAATGCAAAGCTGACATTGTTTGAGATGTCTTTGTTATGGGCTATGGTTAGGGGTAAGGGTAGGGTTAGGTCAAATAATGTCATATTTGCATTAAAAATGACATAACTGAGCGAATGACACTTAATGACAGTTGTCATAAACATGCATAAAACCTCCTTCATATTCATGACATGTGTCATGTCATGATTATGAAGGTGTCATGTCAGTCTTATGCACACCCCTTCAAGTAAAGTTTTACCGAAAATATTTTTGTGAATGAATACAATGAATACGCAAGCACTATTTCCTTTTGGAAATGCAAATCTAGGTACGAATATAATTTGAATCTAAATGATTGTCAATCAGTGAGCAAAACTCAATTAATAACTGAGTGTCATAACCATCAGTCATTTTCAATTTATAGTGATGATTAATTCATCCCAGTGCTGCTGACATGCACCTCTTTAAAACCACCTTTCATATTCTATGTTATTTTCCATGTCTCTCACTCTGATGGGGTGGAAAGACACTTTCTGCTCATGTTAACGGGTTCATATGGTTGCTCTCCCCACTCAGGCAGCGCTGCTCTCTTTCTCTCACTGCTCCATACATAAATGAATCTCAGATGGTTGCAGAGGTACGGAAACCATTCACAGAGAGCAGCAATCTGCCCCTTAAATCATGGATGATGTGGACAGAGCATATATTTAAGGTTGCTGGCAAACGGTTGGCTCTCATGGGATTCAACTAGCACAGCTGTATCCAGAGATAAGGCTAAAGCTGACTCTGAACTTGAAACCTGGGAAAGTTAAAGAAACCATATGTCTGACGTCTAATACGATTAATGGTCTACCTGTATGCAATATTCAATCTAATTTTTGTTCTTGCTGAGTAAAACATATTTCTGTCGGACAGAACCTTGGGCCACCTGAGCTGAAACACTTACCAAACTTATTATTACTTGTTATTATGTGAAATGTTTAATATAGGCTATTTGGTAGGCTGCTGCTGCTTTTCTTAATCTTATTTTATTATTTTATCCCAGAGTACATTTGTAGACTAATATTTTTTTTTTTTTTTTTTTCAAAAATATTTTGTGTAAAAATGTATAAATATTTTTATTTTGCAATTTTATTTTATTTTTTCATTTTTAATTTTTAACCATCTAAATATAGGCATCTCATATAATTATAATAATAATAGTTAGCCTCTTTCGTCTTTTTTATATGTCTTGTCACGACCTTAAGAAAGCAAGGCATAAAAATAATTGTAATAATATAAAATAACATGCTTCTGTATGTGTATAATAGTCATTATTTTTGACATTTGGTGCCACAATGAACTCAGCACTGTTGTCCTTTTCTCGCCATTCACACTTCAATTAGCATTGTGTATTTTCCATACACAAGATTTCTCACAGCCTTAATTCCATACTGAAAATCAGTGGACATGCAGTTAGACATTTTAACTCTGATTCGAGACGTTGCTGGTTTTGTTTGCCTTTTTGTGTCTGGCTCCTGCATACTGCTCTCTGCATAGGAGCAACATCAGTAGCATACGGCTGCACATGCGCAGTTTAGAGGGATATTAACGTCTGAATGTACTTATTTCCTTGAAAAAGGGACGTAACACTAAAATAGCTATCGAGAGAGTCTTATTAAGGATTCCTCCACCTTCTCAAGCCCTGAGGGGTGAGCAAATCACAAGCAGTTAATCCTTATTGAATAGCTGGTGAATCTTAAAACCCTGAGGCTATGCAGCGCTTGGCGGTGGTCACCGAGGGAGAAGAGCAAAGCGTATGAAACACAATGCTGTGGCTCTCGCCGGAGATGAGTGTGTGAACACAGGCAGCATGTTGTTCTCTGCTCTCCCTATAGTCTTCACCCTGCCCTCCAGCAGTCTTGAGCCAGATTAATGATGGAAGCCTGGGAACCTGTGCATCCAGGAGCTCCTGTGGCGGTGTTGTGTGAGAGTGCGGCATAATGCATACATGTACTCTCTCTTTTGGGAACAGTTTATTGGCATAGCTTTTTGTTTTTTCTCTCCGTCTCATTCACAGTCAAATTGATTTTTGCATTTTTTCCTATATCAGCAGGCTAATGTTGTGTGCAGGGTACAAAAGTACTTGCCAAGTGCCAAATGCAAATAACATTGTGACCTCGCCAGTTGGCTGGTAATTTCAGCATAAGCAACAGCAATGCTTTTTGTCAAACAACTTATTTATTTGTTTGTTTATTTATTTATAGTAATAATTATATTTTATTTTTAATTTTTATTTCAACTGAAATAAATATTTTAGTTCAATTGAATTTAGCTAAAATAGCTCTTATTATTATTATTATTATTATTATTATTATTATTATTATAATTATTAATTTATTAGTTTTGTTTCAATTGAAACATTTAGCTAAAATAGCTTGTTTTCTGGCCATCAGTGTTAATGTTAATATTATTATCAATAATATTTATTTATTTCTTTTAGTTATTCGTTTTGTTTCAATGAATCATACAGCTATTTTAAATTGAATTTAGCCTTATATTATTATTATTTTCATGGAATAATTTAGCTAATTTTATTTCAGCTGAATTTAGCTATTATAAAAGTATTATTATTATTACTATTTTAGTTATTAGTTTTGTTTCAATGTAATAATTTAGCCATTTTATCTGAATTTAATTAAGCCTTATTATTATTTCAGTTTAGCTATTTTGGTTCAGCTGAATTTAGCTAAAACAGACCACTATTATATTATTATTAAAGGGGTCATATGATGCTGCTAAAAAGAACATTATTTTGTGTATTTGGTGCAATGAAATGTGTTTATGCGGTTTAAGGTTCAAAAAACACATTATTTTCCACATACTGTACATTATTGTTTCTCCTCTATGCCCCGCCTTTTTGAAGTGTCGATTTTTACAAAGCTCATCGGTCTGAAAAAGCGAGGTAAGAGAAAGGAAAAATTGAAATCGCATCATATGACGCCTTTAAGGCTTGTACATTTTATCAATTCACCCACTATTGGCAGAAGTAGCAAAACATACATTTTGGACTCTGCTTGTGTGTGTTTGTTTCAGCTCCCACAGGTTTCCAGGCATCGGGCTACAATTTCCACAGCCATGAGTGGAGGAATGCCAAGCCCAGCCGGAGCAGCCTCTCCCCGGGGAACAGCAGCCGGCAGAGGAACAACATCCTGCCGGACTTTGGACTCGGTGTGGATGAATGGGACAGGCCAAGTGCTAGCGGGTACATCAACATACTACTAGTAAATTATATTGAATAGTTTAAATACAAAATCTTCATTTTGTTATTTTTTTATAGGAATAGTTCACTATTCACTCGTCATGTCGTTCCAAACCTGTATGCTGTTGTTTTTTATTCATGAAACATTTATGGACCTTGACAGTTGTGGTCTATCAGTAGTCATTGTGTTCGAAAGCTGCATGGACGTTCTTCAAAGATTCTTCTTTTGTCAAGCAGAAAAAAGTCAAGGTTTGGAACAACATGAAAATAATGACAAGTAATGGATAAATATTGAGAGAACTTTCATTTTGGGATGAGATATTAAGAATATATTAAGGCTGCCAGGTCTATTTGATGGTTAATGTAATGATTTGAATTCATTGAAAGGATTTTAGACTACATTAGCAGAGTACACAAGGCTTCTGAGTGAAACGGATTGAAGCAATGAACTTTGTTGCCATTGCAGACATTATTATTCCATAAAAGTTATTACTACTTTATTTCCCTAAAAATTAAGTACTAAAGTGTCAATATCCATTGAGACATGGACTAGTTTAGTGCCAGACTCTACAGAAAGGCATTGTGTGAAGTCGATGCTGCTTAACCACGTCTATAAAAATGTTTTGTTGACTTCTCAAATTCATTAAATATTGTCAAAAGACAATCTTAGACGAGACCATCAAAATAATTTCTAAGTGAACTGACTTTAAAATTCACATTAAGTGGGTCTTCAGCAACATTTCTCTGAATTCTGTGTGTAATAGTCTTTGTTTCAACCCAAAATGTGACTCTCAGTCATAATAACTGATCTGCGCGGTACATCTGCAGCACATTGTATTGTCAAACGCACTGTTACTGGAGCTTTGATCGATCGTTTCTGGGGTGATTTCACTTTATTCTTTGTTAGCGCATACTGTTGGATATTTGTAATTCAGATTCATTGTGTTGTAGATCAAAGACGTAACAGGCCCCTATGCGCAGTAATGAAGCCAGCGGCTCTTAGGAAGGAAAAGGGCCTTTTTTAAGTATTTAGCTGGCACTAGAGTTATGATCACCCTTTGAGTTTTCTTCACAGGATTGTACGGTTCCCGTTTAATGGTGACTGTGAGCTGCCTTAAAGTCAACATGAAATCAGAGCGGACCTCATTGCTTACTTTCTAAATACACATACCTGGTCTTACTGTGCACAGTTCATCTGTGCATATTGTGCCAACATTTCACAATCCAGTTAAAACCTGATGAATAAAATCAGGGTTGTAGGAATGAACTGAAATAAATCAGCCTGGCTCATAAATATTAGTTAGCTGGCAGAGCTTTCTTCCAGTAGTTGTAGCTGATTGGCTGAAAAGCAGATGAGTGTACTAACCACATTATGATAACCACTTATCAGTTGAGCATTTATTCAATTAATTGTGGATACAACCAATTGTCAAAGGAATTGTTTTAGTATTAAGGTTGACATCAGTGTTATTTTAGTATTATTTATAATTAATTATTAGTTTTTGTTATTATTATCATGTTTTCAGTTTTCATTTTAACTGTAGTTTAAGGTTTAGTCATTTTTTGTATTCTTGACATTTTTATTAGTTTTAGTTTTTTCATGTTTCTATTCAGCTTTAATTTCATTTAGTACTTCAACTTAAAGCTTTATTTAAATGTATTTATTTTCTATTTGGCTTTAATTTCATTTTACTACTTCAGCTTAAAGCTTTATTTACATTTATTTTATTCTTAGCATTTTTTTTTTTAATTTTTCATCAAATTTCATTCAATATTTATATTTTATTTTATTTTTATTAATTTTAAATACCAAAAACAATTTTAATAGTTTTAGTTAACGTTAACAACACTTGTTGATGTTTTACACATATATATAATAATTTTAAAATGTAATAATGATCGCCAAACATTTTGGGAGATAATCATTTTATTTTAAGAATAGTAATTTGTTATATTTTCTTTTTTTCTACTTTGCAATGTCTCTGTAAATCCCCAACCTACAATTTTGTTTCACTCTAATATTGAGGTAAAATGGATTGCAATTTCATGTTGACTTTAAACCACTACAAATTTAACTACAACAAATCATCTGGAAAACATGTCTATATCAGATACACTCTAGAACAGCAGGATAAAAACTCTTCTCTACGGAGAAGAAACTACTGTAACTTTAATGCATTCAGTCTTTTCAAATATTCTGCATTCTGCAGTCTGTATTTAAATAAGAAAAACTGCATAATGCAAAACTTCCCCCATCTTCTCCAACACAAATTTCTTTAGCATTTGAGAATGGTATTATAATGCTTTTTAAATGAATTGCCCTCAAAATGTGTTATATATAAGATGTGAAGTCTAAAACGCTGCTGTTAAAAAGTGACAGACTGAGTGAACTGGTTTGACGTTTGTGTTATTGATTGAAGCTGATCTCCCATTACAGAGCATCCACGCTGCCCACCGGTTTAATCTCAGACAGCAGGTGAGGTTCAGTGCTGTGTGCCTGTTAACCTGCACTGCTTCCCCAAACCAATCCGGCCCTTTCACTTCATAACCCAAAGCCCCACGATCCACCAGGACATCACCGTCCATCACAGTGTGTCCGACCACACCGGGTGTGTGTGTATGTGTCTCTCTTCAAGAGCCCCACCATAGCCTGCACAGATCATTGGCCGTCCCTTGCGTTCATCACTGTGACGCCTGCCTGCTCATTGGCTGCTGCTGTTTTGATGTACCAGACGGTTAATACGTCCCTTTTGTGTTTCAAACAGGTTCACTGTGGGACATGACGGGACTGAGCCTGACCAGGAAGAGAACTTCTGGTCCCAAGCGCTCGAAGACTTGGAGACATGCGGCCAATCCGGGATCTTGCGAGAACTTGAGGTAGCGCGGGAAGAATAATGGCGTTCGTTTGTGTTCATTCCCCCCTCCCCACGTTCATCCTCTAGCTCTTTCCATTCATCAACCCCCACTACACAATCTTTTTTCAGTAGCATGCTGTACCAACCCGGGTTTTGTGTAACAGCTCCTTCTTTTTCCAGGACAAGCCAGACAGGCTTCTGAATAAGAGAAACCTGGCCATCTTGGTACCCCTTTCCTTTCTTTGGGCTTCCTATTTGCTTGTAGCGCTGGCACCCAAGTGCTCTCCTCGTGCTAATTGGCTCAGTGTCTCTTGCTGGGGGCCTGCTTGAAAGGGGGGTGGGGCTCACAGACAACCACTACTGGCATCCACTTCAGATCCTACGGGTGCATTCAAAACTAATTATGACATGTTTAAGGTGTATTTCACCAAGATTCTGTCTTCATTTATTCACGATTACGTCGTTCCAAACTTGTAAATCTTATATGCGTTCACGTTAAGGATAGGTATTCTGAGTAATTTTGTAGTCATGTACTCAGATATGATAAAAAAGAAGAAAAAAATATAATATAAACATTTAAAAAAAAGATATTTAAAAAAAGGTTTACTCAAAAATAAAATGTAAGTTAAAATATACTTAAAACCTGGACGTTTTAGGAAATTTCAAAGGTTTAATGGTAAAATAATTAAAATTATTACATTTAATTATTAAAATAAAATATATAAAATATCAAAAAATATTTTAAAAATGAAAGAAAAAGTAAAATGTATATAGTTAATATAACTTTTTAGTTATCCTCTTTGGATAGAAATTGCTCCTTTGAGTGCAGATATATAGAAAATTATTTTTAAAAATGCTTATCCAATCACTGCAAACCAGGGTTATTTTAGTAATTATTTATTTATGTACTATTATAGTATTTATAGATTTAATTTCTATTTCGGTTTTCATTTTAATGTTTGTTTTAGTAATTTAGTGTGCTTTTGTCATTTTGTTTAATATTTAGTTTTAATTAATTTTTATTTTAGTTTTATATTCTGCTTCAACTTTTTCAGTTTAAGTTTCTGAGACTAAGTTTATATATATACACATACATATATATATATATAGTGTTGTCACGGTACCAAAATTTCAGTATTCGGTACCAATACCAGTGAAAATCCATGGTTCTCGGTACCAACGGAACAATATATGGAAAGATAACACCACTGCTGGAAAATTCATTCATATATAATTCAATTCAAAGTGTGCAAAAACTTTTACGAAAATTACATTACCAGTAATGTTTTCAAAAGCTAACTTCAACAACCTATGTTTTTCTTAAAAAAAAAATGAAATGAAATGCATTAATACAAACACCTTTTTGTATAACACAATTTAAAACAAATTAAAAAACATTTGCACTCATTCAGACCTCGCCAAAAAAAAATACAAAATTTGAAAGCCAGGCTGCTGTCATTAGACTAATGAACAAACTCCATTTTAAGGCTATCACATTGTTATCGTTCCATATGTTGTTATTCAGAAAAACAAGTGGTAAAAATCTTCGCCTGTTAACAGCGCGGCCTACTGTGAAGAAAATGTGCTTTGACAGCACAGGGACACACTGATATTGGTCTGACATTGCAGTTTTCTTCCCACCATAAAGCAGATCCTCATCTAGTGGGATGCTTGACTCTGACGAGAAATGAATATGCCAGTAAGAATCGAAATATTGCCACATTTGGCTCTGCCTCAAAGTACACGGCAGCATCTCTCATCAACACAATGTGTTCAGCTGTAACGGTAAAATTAAGATGACGGATTCAATACATTTCATAGGTGCAAAGTTGGAATAGTGTTTCTACAAGTCAACTTGGTGCAAATGAGATTAGATTTAAGAGCTGTGAAGGACGAGACTGTTTCCTCACACAAAACAATGGCTTCAGATGACTTAGTCATTTGGACTACTTTTATGATGATTTTGTGGAGCTTGACTGTGTTCTTGCCTAAAATGCCTTTTTACGTGGAAGAAATATGGGTTTGGAACAACATGAGGGTCTAAATAATGACAGAATTGAAATGTTTGGGTGAACTGTCCCTTTAAATACTATAAAAGACAAAAAATGTGGATAGAACTGACTAACGATTCAAATAACAGCAAGAATTTCTGGGAAATTGGCTTTAGCCTGCTGTTAATTGCATTTTATTTTTTGTCAGTGTTGTACAGTCGATTATATCTGCGGTCATGGTGCACATTGTTGTATTTGACATGCTTTGTGGCCAGCCTTGAAACGTTTCATGAAAGCAGATTGATTTTCTTGTCTCCGCTTTATCAGGTACCTCGAGTTAAAACGCAGACCACGAGTAGCCGACGGTGCAGAGAAGCTTTTAGTACTTAACGTTAGGGATCGCTTTGAAAGCTCTTCACTTTCCATCCCACTTGTCTGTGGAAACACGATAAAATCAAATGCCTTTTACGCTGAATGTACCCTTTGGCCCTAATTGGATTCGATGAAAGTGTTTGCCTCTGGTTTGTGTCAATAGAATGTACTATTGAGCTCAAAACGGCCCGAAAAACATTGTGCGAAATCACGCGTTTTCATTTTTCACATGCTGAACTGATTGAATGTGGTGTCAACGTGCATGATTTACATGTCTGATCACCGGTTTAATGATTTTTGTTTACACTGCTTACCACAAATGCATCGGCTTAGAAGAGTTTCCTCTTTTGTGTGGTCACCTGTCATTAACCTGGAATCCCCATTCCGTGCAGTTTGAGTGAGATTCACACAAACTAGCAAATGACGGTGGATTGAAGAGAACGAAGGCATGTGGGCTCATGCTAAGCATGATGGAACAGCTGCAGCAAGGCTTATTTTTGTGGAAATATTTAAGTCTTGTGTAGTAGTGTCCTCAGCAGAAGCCTAACCAGAACCAGGTTCTTTTTGAAGATCATCTTCAAACGACTTCAAGAAACATCTAAAAAACGCCCACCGTTCATAATGTTTGTTTAATCATTGCCATGGCTTGCCATGGTGGAAGTCGAAGCGGTTCAAACCACCCATTAGTGTGTAAAAATGCATGTTACTAAAAGTTTGTGTATCGTTGTCCATCAGCATTTTGCTTCTTGTAACATACTAAACAAAAAGTGTAACACAAACTGTTAACGAAATGCTTTGTCATCATCTGTACTGGAACTGACATAATGAGTGTTTATGGGTGTTTCACTGTCAATGTAACTTCCATACACTATCGTTCAAAAGTTTGGAGTTGGTACGATTTTTTAGATGATGTTTTTGGAAAAAAGAAAATCTAATGCTCACCAAAGCTGCATTCAGTTGATCAAGAATACAGTAAAAACAGTAATATTGTAAAATATTACAACTTTTTCTATTTTAATATGTTAATATTTGTTTTCTGGATTCATTGATGAAAAGAAAGTTCAAAAGAGCAGCCTTTATTTGATATAGAAATCTTTTGTAACTATATAAATGTCTTTACTGTCGCTTTTGATCAATTTAATGCATCCTTGCTGAATAAAAGTATTAATTTCTAAATCAAAACACTGATCCTAAACTTTTGAACAGTAGTTTTGAACGCAAATATTTATTTATAAAGTGTGTTTTGAGTGCATCTGGCTCTGTATAACCTTTACAGCAATTTACTATTTATTTGTACTCAGCTCCGTTCCTCATGGTTTTCCCTGTAGGCCACCATTATGTCGGGCAGCTCTTTGAGTCTAAACCACGATCCTGCACCCACCCGAAGCCATCTGGGCCGTCAGGCCAGCTTTCAGGAATGTGGCAGCAACAAACCACAATACACACAGGCCAACCGCAGCAACACGCTGCCCACTGACGTTGGCAGAAAAGCTTTCGCCATGAGGAGAATGAAGCAGGAGATTAAAGACATTATGTCACCCACTCCGGTTGAGCTTCATAAGGTGGGTTATTTTTTAGTTATACAGTTATATTTTGGTCATTTCTAGATCAATTGAGTGGTCATACAGCAGGTTTAATGAGTGTAACTGCTCCCACATTCATAGGTGAGTCTTGTGAAGGACTCGGACCTTGAGGACTTCGGGTTTAGCGTATCTGACGGAGTCTTGGAGAAGGGGGTTTATGTAAACAATATCCGTCCAGCCGGCTCTGCTGAAATTGGAGGCCTGAAGCCATACGACAGACTTCTACAGGTGGTTTTATTACATTTTAATTTTTGTATTTGTATTCATATTAAAATAGCAGTCTTTTTGCTAATATTCACAGACATTAGTTAATATTGCTATTTGATTATGTGTCCTACTTCTAAGTTATTAATCCGAATTTTGCCAAATTCTGCCACAATCCGCATTATACAATAAATTGCATTTTCATGACTAATTGACGTGATTCAGTCAGCGTTTTCCGCAAAGGCTGCGTGTCCACCAAAGCGTTTTTAGCCGACTGAAATTGTTTTTTTTTTTCAGTTGAGACGCTGTGGTTGCTATGATACGGAATATCGGCTGAAGTAATATGGCAGATGCATCACGAAAGAAATGTTTCTCCATGCATTATTTTTCATAACAATAATATGGTAGTCCGGCAATTCCATTAAGACATAAATACTCAGAGACAAGCAATATTAACTTCTCCATTGTTGTTCAGTCATAGTACAAGCAGGGTGTGATGGTTGGTCGGTATTTGTCCTGCCCCCCTCCTCCACTGTGATTGGTTAGCTGACTAAAAAGTGGCAGTGGTGAGCGCTGCGTTTTACCCAAAGTTGAACATTCTCCAACTCTCTGCACTGAGAAAAAACGCTGCGCTCCCATTGAAAACAATTGGAAAAATTGTGCTAGCCTCGGGGAAAAAAACACTTTGGTGGACACGCAGCCCAAAGACTATAGAAATACAAAGACTGTTCACTCCTATACATATGAATGGGAGAATTCATGAATGAATTGAATATGAATATGGCGGAATAGTCTGCCTTCTAAACTAAAGAGCCATGATTGGTAAAGTCATTGCGTCACTGCAGCGGCCGTTAGAAGCTCTGGTTCCCATAGCAACCTGAGGCTAGACCAGCCAATGTGCACGCACAGTCATAAGTACGTTATGACTGTGCAAACACATTGGCTGGTCTAGCCAGAAAAATAAGCTTTTTTTAGAGATATTTGAGCATAAGAAACAACATTCATGAGGCAGTTCATTTCAGATATTGTTGCTGATTTGAAATATGTAATTTAATTGTGAGTTAATAGGGCAGTTTTTGAGATTTCAGGATTCCCCCATTCATTTAGATAGGACCTGGTCTTGGATGAGCTGCCCGGAGGCATTGCAAATATGCCCGCCAAGTGAACAGACTTTCCTTGAAAGGGCCTTTGAGTGGCCTAAAAACAGATAAAGTGTATGTGTAAATGATATGAATTTTCGCTTGCTTTGTGCCACAGATAAACCACATCCGGACTAGAGACTTTGACTGCTGCTTAGTGGTTCCTCTTATAGCGGAGTCTGGGAACAACCTGGATCTAGTCATAAGCCGAAACCCGGTTTCCTCGCAGCCCTCAGAACTGAACCTGTTGTCCAATGACGAGGCAGCAAACTGGACTGACCCTGCGGACCCTCTCGAACAGCCCGCCACAGGGCTGGAGCAGGGCCAGCACAACTCCACGTTAGTGGGACTAGAGGACAGAGACCCCAACAAGACTTTATAGCAGAACTCCTCCCAGGTGCCTGCAGTGGAGCTCTCCTCCTCATGGTGCTAAAGTGAACCCTCCTCTCCCTAAACGGCTCCCTCTAGTGGATGAAAACACGAGGGGCTTGTTGTCCTATAGCACACACCCAGTCCCTATCCCAAGTCAGAGCATGAACCACCATGACTAAGAGGTGACAAGCTGGGTGCGTTTTTACCCTGTGAAAATGGCGACTAAGACCACACTGACCTCTTGGAAAACCAAATTGTGGGAGGACAAAAACCTGAAACAGTGCCATCCCTAATTTTTATTGCCAATAAGCAAGAATAGTTTTAAAGAGGACTCAAAAAAAAAGAAGCAAAAGATGCATAAAAGCAACACTATGACTTGTACTAACGATATCGGACTGGCCACTCTGTGATCGTTTGTGTTTGTGTGAGTCTGAATGAGTGTGCACTTGTCCCGAGACTTTATTTCGCAAGCCTCCACGAAGTCTGTCAAAGTCCCACGTTCGAAACACAACTGTCGATTCTCATATTTTGTGATACTGAAACACAAGTGTGTGTATAGTGTATGTTTGTGTATTTCCTTCTATCTGATGCCAAGGTCAGAGTTGATCCCTTTTCACGCTCGATGAGAGGGAGGCTACAAAAAAATAATCAGCACAATGAATTCAGTAGCCATTTTTCAATTGTGACTGATTGTGGGTTGTAACCTAATGCATGAGACCTTTTAATTAACTATTTTGTAGTACTTCTGTCCAAAAAAAAAAAAAAAAAATCAAGAGCTTGGCTACACGAAAAACACTGTGTTCCGGTTCTCTGACCGCTATATCACCGTAAATATGAAATTCAGTGTCACTCAAAAGGAGAAGGTGGCACAAAGGCACCTTATCTTGAAATTGGACAGATTGTCTATTTTTATAAATAGAGGCAGATGATTTATAAGGGACGTGTGTGATTTTGAGCGATGGCTGGTTAGCATGAGATCGTTATCGACCGTGTACCGGAGCAGATTGATGGCACGGAGAAGGTCATTAGGTTCGAAAACTCTTTGTACTTTGTTAGGTAACCGCCGTAGGTCTGCGGTCTCCAGACTCTTGCCCCACATTTTGAGGAAATCCGTCATTGGCCCAAAGGATAGAACAGCTTATTTATTCCAACATCAATCTCCTAAATGAAAACGACAGGCATTCAAGTAGGTACTCGCATATTGTTTACTCCGCTGTCTGTGATAAATGAGGATATTACGACGAACAAATTCATCTCATTTGCTTAAATTTGCGGTATCCACTTATGACAAAAATGCAAGCATGGGGTTGATGATGTCCATGAGGGGGGAAAAAATCCTGAAAACACTTTTGTATTCCTCCCCACATTGTTTAAATAGTTATAAATCATCATGGTAATTTGTATATGGTACTGTTATGGTTTTATATATCTCATCTGACATTTTTTTCCCAGACTGTGTAAGCCCA
Source organism: Sinocyclocheilus anshuiensis (assembly GCF_001515605.1). Classification (NCBI taxonomy): domain Eukaryota; kingdom Metazoa; phylum Chordata; class Actinopteri; order Cypriniformes; family Cyprinidae; genus Sinocyclocheilus; species Sinocyclocheilus anshuiensis. The sequence continues at coordinate 906,417 of NW_015542553.1, forward strand.
AAGGGTACGCAATCCGTTTGTAAAGAGGAAAAAAAAACATGTCAAATCATGAGAGAATGGATTCGCCCTACTGTGTGGTAGACCACTAAACATCACATTTGTAGCTCTGCTTGAGAAAAAAAATTATGTTAGTAAGAAAAAAATGCCATAGGTAAGCTGCTAATGGCAATGAAGACCCTCACCCACCTGTGTGAAACTGTGCTTTTGATTGAGTGTGTCACCCTCGTTGTCAGTGCTCAAAGATCCTGTCTACTCACTATTTTCAAATGGCACGTTGTGGTCCAACTACTGAACCGAACAAAAACCTCATCAAGCCCACTTGATGGAGAACGTTTGACGATGATGAAAAGGTGTCTTTTGTTGTTGTTTTATTTCAGATAAACTTTTATGTACGGGTTGATTCCCCAAACTCATGCACTGAGATGTTTCTCAATTCACTACATGTTGAATTATGGTTTTCAAGCCCTGATTCAAAAGTTAGTTGTCACTTTCATTACGTTTTCCTTGACCTCGACCTATGTTTTTTATAACATTTCACTGTGTTACTGCAAATACACTCCGGTCAAGTGAAACAAGTAATTTTTATGTTCCATTTGTGGAAACGTTAAGTGAAGTCAAGCACTGCCAGTTAAAAAAGTGGGTGTCCATTTTCAGTATACGATTGAATTTATGAATCAATGTCACAGTTAAGTCCCTGAAATATTGTATTTTTATTTCTAATGGACAGGTATTATGAGCTGTAAAGTATTTTTGTACAAATTTAATACTTTGTTGGCATGATGTTTATCGTCTATGTATAAATTTGGGGATTCCTACAGCTGTAATCCTTTGTATGGCCAACGAACAAAGAAACAATAAAACAACATGCCGAGTGAAGAGATGACACCAAAATGCTCTCTTGATCTAATGTGACATTTTATGACGGAGGTATGTTGTACAAAGTGATCTGCTCTGCCACTCGCATTGACATAACAGTGAAGAAATTCAGCTTTAGGACACAAGCAGATAGTAAACGACTGATGCTGCATTTAAGTGCACATAGGAAACTTCTATTTCTAATTCGGGTGTTTGTTATTACGGAATGTCATGCATTCAAGTTGGAAACATTTAGTAGCCTAAACAAAAAAACTGAAATAACAAAATCTGAATATGAAATGATGAATAATATTCATTTCTATCACTCTAGCTAATTTGGTGGGTTGAGATTCATTAAATATGTCCTTCAAACAAGAGCCTCCAGCATTAGCAAAATAAAGCGTAAAGGCCGCACTGGATGAGAAGCACCACATCTTGAAAATTTGCCTTCAGCATCGATTCCTGCCAAACCACTCATACCGTTTTCCATTTAACTGCATTTACAATTATTTGGGATAAATATTTGTACATACTGATTTCACCCTTGGCTGCAAGAGTGCATTATTCAGTAATAAGTTTGTTTTTTGGCTTGAATGATGTCTATGCTTCATATGAAATATAGTAATATTGATTGCCCTTTCTTTTTCCGTTTGCACAGATTTAGTTCTAACTAAATTTAAACTCACTGACGCCACTTAGTTCATTTTCAAAGTGAACTTTTGCCTGTATAGGCCTACTATTGATTAGATTCAATTTGAACTGCCTCCTTAAACTTGAATAAGTGAGCACACAATGACATGTCTGGTGTGCAATACTTGTGAGATGTGCATGGCGCTGTGCTTCTCGTCCAGTGTGCCACCTGGAGTATTAGGAGACGAGGCTACTTATTCATTACTTTTTCAAAATCATGGTTGGATTTTTTTAATGGATGTCAATGGAAGCGTCAATTTGAGTTCAGTATGTTACTATTTTGTGTGAGAAATGCAAACGATTCAGTGCATGAGTGAACTGTCTGAATGAATCAAACTGAATTGTTGTGAACCATTTCAGACCTTTAGGCAAACCAGTTTAACTGATTAGATCAACAGTGATTCGTGAATCTGACTGATAGAAACACAAATGACATTATTGCTGAGCTTATCAGGAAAATTACTATCATGTCAGTATATAGTAATCATTATCAGACAAAGATTTATCAGTAATATTTTACTGGATCACATCTGTATTTCACTGGGGCCCAATAAAAAGGGTCTAGCGATGTCCCTGCTGGAAACAGTGTGCTCTCTTATGTTAAATTTGTGATGTAAAAGAACTAGCAACAGATATTTTCTTCCGCATTGTGACCAAATGAAGTGGATTATCTAAAAAAAAAAAAACATGAAGAGCAGTGACTTTGTTCAGATTGGTCATTGAATGGATGGAGTTAAAGCTGAATGCAAACATGCAGTCAAGTGTAAGAAAGGATGGGGTTTTAAGCAAAATAAATTATTTGAGAAGTCATCATCTCCCATAGGACCCCAAATGAACCCATTGGCTCAAAGAACCTGATTACATTATGATGTGAAAATCACAGTATGTACGTAATTTGAAATACGTTATAATGACTATTAATGTCTGTTTTAGTTAGCTTAGCATAAAGAATCTGCAGACTTGCTACTTGACTGCCATTTCGCTACCAGGTGCTTCCCGTTCAGAAGAGCATTTCCAGCTCTTGTCTCCCTCGTGGTAATTGTCGTGCTCAAGGAGCAGTGCTGATGGAGTGGGATCGATCGCAGTATCTCTTCTCTTAGAAGCTCAGATACATGACCATTACACTTTCACTTGTTTGAACCTTTTCTACTACGGTACTTTAAATTATAAGCAGCTTACAGCTTGACAAGCACCAGTTCAAAGTAGCTTTCCTAAAACTACTCTGGTTGAGTCACGTTTGCTGTTAATAGGGAGGGCTCCATCTGGTGGTCACTCAGGATACGGACTCGCTGGCAATTATGATTACCAAGGTTGTTTATTTTTCTAAAGCTTTTGGTGGTTTAGGAATTTAAATCTACTGAGCGGCTGTTTTTGTGTAACAAGAATTACTCTTGCAGATTTTATAGAAGCATTACATCACTTGCTCACCGATGGACCTTCTTCTTAAAAAAAAAAAAAAAAACAGCTTAAAAAAATCAATCACCACAAGTAATCGACACAACTCCAGTACACCAATTAGAGTCTTGTAAAGCAAAAAGCTGCATGTTTGTAATAAACAAATCTATCAAGATGTTTTTAACTTAAAACCGTAGCTTCAAATACGAGTCCTCTATTCATAATATTGCTTTCTCCAGTGAAAAATTTGTCCTGTCTGAATCAGGAGAGAAATATGCACAAATCAAGCACAGTTTACAAGCAAAAACAGTTTGAAACAAACGTGACAGTGGATTTTGATGTGAGAGGACAATAGGGGATGGATTTTTTCCCTAGAGGAAGCGTTATTAAGGATTACGAGCTTGTATTTTGGCCAAAAGTGAAGATTTAAAGTAAAAATGCCTTGATTATACAGTAGATTTGGTTCTTACAAACACGCAATTTTTCACTTTACAATTTGTTAATCGATGGACCGGAGTTGTGTGGAATACTTGTGGACTATTGTGATGTTTTTATCAGCTGTTTGGACTCTCATTCTGACGGCACCCATTCACTGCAGAGGGTCCATTGGTGAGCAAGTGATATAATGATAAATTTCACCAAATCTGTGCCTATGAAGAAACAAACTCATCTACATCTTGGATGGCCTAAAAGGGGGAATACATTTTCAGCAAATTTTCATTTTACATTTTCATGTTTCATGTAACATTTTTCTATGAGCCTGTAATAGCTGATACGGAGTAAAAGGAAACACAAGGATTGGAAATAGAAAATGAGGCAACGCTATGTGCCACATGAAAGAAATGTGATTGAAAGCATCCCCTGAATGCAAGAATCCATAAGGTTACTCAAAAACACCTGGGAATGGATACAGGGGATGCAGGAGACAGTGTACTTCCAAATGAATTATGTGGCCATGTCCCTGAGGCTGGCTCCACATAGGCTTTAATGAAATGCTGTGTGGACTCCATAAAGAGCTGGCTTCCACCTCAAGCTCCTGGGGGAAAGCAACAGGCAGTGGTGCATTATGTTAAGCATGCCCAGGAGAGGTTGTGAGCAACTTATGCAGCAACAATCCCACAGGCATGTCATTACATGGCCGAACCGATAGGAAAACCAGCCCACATAAAAAAGAAAAACAGTATTCTCTTTGGAGATGAGGTTGTAATTAAACCTGAAGGAAATTACTTTGCGACCACTGCTGGGGTTATAAAATAAGTGGAATATTAAAAATAGCAGAATGAATCGTCTGAGAATGAACATGTGTTGGTTAAATATGAGGTGGAGCTCTCCACGGGGTCTTTTACTTACTTGTGTTAGCTGATCAGCATCACAAAGGAAGGAAGCAGGTGCAGGAAACCCCTCTGAGAATGGAAAAGAGATGACAGACGACGATGTGGATTCTTCAACGTACCTGTTGGGAAATTTAAATTAAGGCGTTTGGAATGAATTATGTAAAGAAGAATTGTGCTTGTATTTGAATGTGTGCTAATCTCATTCTCCCGAATGGCCTGTGCTAGGGCACTAGTGTATACTTAGGGGTGCAACTCTAGTCTAACAAGTGGGGGACCAAAACTGTGTTCAAAATGTTGTCGTTTTCTTTGTCATTTACACTGTCAAAATGTCAGGAATTGTATAAATCAGGAAGACCGGGTCAAGTTGTCACAAGCTCTACATCCAAGTAACCTTGTGTACTATTGTGGGGTGTCCAAGAAAAGGGAAATATTGAGAGAGAACAAAAAATCCCCAAAAAAGTATTATTATCATAATGATATCAGATGGTTTTACCAGTATTAATTTAGTATCCATAATTTAGGATACATTCCATGACCACTGATGTTGATTATATTTTTTCTAACAATTTTCTATTTAAAAAAAATGTTCATATGTTTCATTTTTCTTGAAATTACCCTGATGTCCCCTAAATTTTTGCAGTGTCTGTTTTTGACATGAGAGGGTCATGAGTTCAAAGTAATTAATAAAAAATGTTATAGTAAATATTATCTATATTAAATATATTTCTAAAATCTACACTTCAGAAAAATAAACCGAACAACTACAAATTTGTTTATTACAACACCATGTGACCAGCCTCATTTGATGTAATTTTCTTGTTGTGTACATTCTGAACTTATTGTAAGTGTCCTCATGTAATAGGCTCATGTAAAAACAAACAAACAAACACGGTACTGATAAAACATTACGATGATATAGGCCTACTCTTGATTGTATTCATATATCATATGGCATTATGGTAAGTTTTGGTACTAAGTACTTTTTCGTGTTTCGATTAATTTACGTTGTTTGGAAAATGCCTTTAACTTACCCGAGTCGTTCACAAGCTGCAGGTGTTGCTCTTAATCATGATCTTCTCCATCACTGGCAAACGGTAGAACACTTTTCGGGCTTTTTTTTTAATGGATAGGTAAATATTTCCACTTTATCTAGTGTTTTTGTACTTTGTATTCGTATCTCGTTATAGTTTTACCGCTTCAAGTAATTAAGTGCGTGTATGAATCGTCTAAACGATTCAGGCTGAATCGCGAATCATTTTACTATCCAGCTAATGATTCATTGAAGAACCGACTCAAATGAGCATCAAACGATGCATTATGCCAACTTCCTTGGTGGTGCATACTAATTGTAGATGTACTTTTAGGGAAGATAAAGGAATAATGTATCTGTGATGACCAAAATCAGTTATTCAGCTAGAGGTTTTTGATTTGTAGCTATATATATATATATATATATATATATATATATATACACAGATATATATATATACACATCTTTAATAATTCTTTAATTATTTAGGATTACACGAGCATTTGGCGGTCAATTAAGCGTTTTTTTTTTTTATAATTTTTATTTAGCAGTCATGTAACTCAATAATATTACTGACTGTAAACTGCTGAGTGTATTTGAGGATATCTCACTAAATGTCCACTCTAGACAGCATTAAAAAAACACACACATTAAATGCGAATAGCACACTAGCATAAAACTCTTTACTGTATCTAGAGCATAGACTGTATAAAAACAGATCTAGAGCAGAATTCAATCACTTTTTGTGGATTGATCCGCTAGGTGGCAGTAAGAACATCTTTGAAGGACGAAATAAAAAACGAACCACAGAAAGACGGAAGAGAGCGTCGTATTATCGCTTGTATTTATGAGTAAATAATACGCGTTTAATTCGATCAAACATGAATCAGGAGCAGTATCCGCGATCATCCATTGAGGATGATTTTAATTATGGCACGAACGTCGCGACGGCGAGCGTCCACATCCGGATGGGTAAGTCGCGATTTACATGTATTTAAAAGGCTTTGGTGTCTACGTAATCGGCAATACAGTCCATACAATAGCATTGCATGGAAATCAATAACATGTACAACAGCTGGAGTGGGATCCTTATTTCATTTCAGTTATTTATTTCACCTTGTTTCATCATGAGGTCCAGTTAAAAAGGAGACATATGGCGCAAATGTTAAATCAGCTGTCGTGACAGGCTACTTATAGTTTTTTTCCCTCAAATGTGATTATTAGTTTTCTTAGAAATGCTGCATGTTTCTTATGTAGTTGTCAAACCTGCTTGTCGACGTTTAGTGTGAATGGTAGACATCCTGTTTGTGAATGTAAATAAACCCTGTGAAGAGAGACAAGTCATGAAATATATTTAAATAATTTATATATTATATATATATATATATATATAATTTTTATTTTTTATGTAATTATTTATTTACTATGTATGTGTATTTTATATATAATATTTACTATATATATTTTAAAAAAATTATATGTATGGTTGAAGTGTTGACGGTCAAGTCTTATTTCTCTCTAGACTTCCTCCGCAAGGTCTACACCATCCTGTCATTGCAGATTATCATCACCACTGCTGTATCTGCCCTTTTCATGCTCTGTAACCCCATTAAAAGCTTTGTGCACGAAAGGTAAGAGCACATCCTCCCCTGTAGGTTCACCACATCATTGTGGCTGTTCTATGGTACGAACTGCCCTTTAATCTATGTCAATATATTAATGTGATGCACTGCATTAATTTTTCAGTCCCTCTCTGGTGTTGATATCTGCTATCGGTTCCCTTATCCTGCTCCTTGCCTTGGCTGTGTACCGTCACCAGCACCCCATTAATCTTTATTTGCTGTTTGGGTTTGTGAGTATACCACTTTTTTTTTTTTAATAGACTATTAAATAATATTATGAACTACTGTAATATAATGACTGTAAATGTTTATGCAGACTTTGCTGGAGTCTCTGTCTGTAGCCACTGCGGGTAAGTTTATTCATTTTCTTAATTTATAGAAGTCCAGTCCCATAATATTAATGGGTACATCCTTGATGGCTCATCTGATACCATATTTTTCTGCTTTCAGTGACATTTTATGAGTACACCATAGTGCTCCAGGCCTTTGTGCTCACGTCTGCTGTGTTCCTGGGTCTCACTGCCTACACTTTCCAGTCTAAAAGAGACTTCAGCAAGCTCGGAGCCAGGTAATTCTCTTTCTCATCCGCTCAAGGCCCAGATCTGTCACATTCATCATAGTAACCGAGTGCAAGAATTATTATTTTAATCCATTTACTCCTGAATCCGTGCGGAATGATGTTCTTGTGTTGTGGCAGAAATTGTCTCTGGAGAAACATTCTTCTTTCCAGTCATTAAAATTAAATGTAACAAAAAATAATGGGGTTCCGTGAGTCATAACTCTATTATATGATGTGATGCATGGTCCACTCCTCAGCAAGTCGCTGAGAGGAAAAATGCACGTCTTTGTGAGGAGGACTGAAGAATTTCTTTATTCATATTATTGGTCTGTTTAATAGACAACCTGCTGCAAAAGTTCTTGCTCTGTCGTTTATATGTATATTTGTTTTTTTAATAATGCACATGTAGAAAAAACCCAATTGGTCATCTTTTTCTTTAGTCTGTTTGCTGGCCTGTGGATCTTGATCATTGCAAGCTTTATGAGGGTGAGTCTAAGGCTAAATTAATCAGAATGCTCTGGGTTCAATACAAGTTAAAATATTATGTTGGTTTAAGTAATGGTTCCAATGCAAGTAAAAAAATAATAAAATAGTATTATATAATAAAATGTTTTGTTTTATATTATTTAATAAATAACATAC
>NW_015542553.1:914594-916919 GCF_001515605.1 Sinocyclocheilus anshuiensis
AATATATATCTGGTAAAAAGTTAGTATTATATATATATATATATATATATATATATATATATATGTATATGTATGTATTTTTATTTAATAGTATGCAACAGTATTTATCAAATCGATTGAGCTGAATTTGTATTGAACCTATTACATTCTTTTAAGAGTCATGCAGTCAAGTCACTTTATTTGATTTCAAGCCACATTTCATCAACTGCGCAATTCTGTGTCCTTCAGCTTTTCTTCTACAATGACACAATGGAGTTGGTCTTCGCTGGGGCTGGAGCTCTGCTGTTCTGCGGGTTCATTATTTTCGATACCCACCTGCTGATGCATAAGCTGTCACCGGAGGAGCATGTCCTGGCATCCATCAACCTGTACCTGGACATAGTCAACCTGTTCATCTATATCTTGCGCATCCTCGACTCCATGAAGAAACACTGAATGTTGTGATGCTCTTCTTCACTTTCAGAGGTGAATTTTGGGTGCAGTGGTACAAAAATAATATTCTTTAATTTAATAGACTCCATGTACAATAATCAAATAAAAATGTGTTAACTAATATCCAAATTAAGTATTGCAGATCTCTGCAAAAACTTTGTGGACCACATAATATGAAATATTTATTTGAATAAAAGCCTTCAAAATGCACTGAATATAAGAAATTAATTTCTTTGCATTGCAGGTCTTTGCAGTGTTCAGAATTAATGGAGTATGTGTGCTATTCTTCTAATTGGGTGGGCATTAACAGCAAACTCCTTGGATTTTGTTTAATTTCTGGCATTAGTTGAGATGAAGCTCCCCAAGACACTCCTATTGTATTGTAGTTTCCCCTTGTTTCCAAACCAGCTGCATAATTTCAACTTGCAAAGCGGTATTTGTAATTTAATGGCCAAATGTAAATGTTACAAACATGATTGTACAACTTAACTTGATCTGCTAACTGTGTTGCTGATTAGATTCCTGTTTTTAGTTGACTGTAGTGTGACCTGTAATCCATGGTGATTTTTCGTATTTATTTAGGTGTTGTAGTGAATCAGTGTTTGTGGTTTGAGAACAAACTGTACATGAAGCCCGAGACATTTTGTTTAATTTGGGTTTGTATATGGGATGTTAATGGTTAACTTAAAATAACTTCTAACTAGACGGTCTTACTAAAAGGCCTGAATTACATGAAAACCATAATGCAAACATTTGAAAATGTAGTTAAACGCAGTTTTTGGTGTCACAATATAACATTCACTAAATAAACATCATTTTAAAGTATGCAGCATTCAGTCAGTTTCAAATGCATTAAAAATATTTTCCAATAGGTCTGTCTGCTCATTTTAATAAACAAAAAAAAATTACAAAATAATTGTTTACATAATATTCAGGGACCTCTATATGCCTGTGTCCAAAGTGCAATATTCATAATAATAAAAAAAGTACTTATCATAATATATAAATATATTTCTCTCATTGATTTTTAACGGCAAAATGTTCACATATAAAAACTGAGATGTCAATGTAATGTTCTTTGGTGTAAAAAAAATCAAAATACATTTATTTTAACCCATATTTGTTGCTTTCATGTACAACAGTTAGTTGCTATCCTCGAATCTGATTGGTTGAGGAAATATAACAAAGTGCTGATGCCCTGTCATTGCATAAAAGAACACAGAAATATATATTTTTTTAAAAAGGGTTACTTTTTTCACGTTCAAAGTGAAAGCTTCTGCATACTTTGAACATTATATCATAAATGAGTGAAATGGGTCAGTTTGAACCATTTATTGATCTCTTGGCAGATAAAATCTGAATGTCTCTCAGTAGATCAGGTTCAAGGTTGAGCTCCTTTCTCAAACCCTCGGGGATTTCCAGCTTGCAGATGTCTTCTTTTCTCACCATACTCCTGATCAAACGTGTACAGTATTCTTGTAATGAGTACACTGACAAAAACAAAGCATAAATATCCATTTAAAATGAAACTTGTGTATATCAAATGCATATGGAGCATCTTAGGATGAAGAATGGGCTCGCACCTGGTGCAGTCACATACACAGGCTGGTACCGCGGGTATCCGTACTCCTCATACTGCGCAGGAGTGGGAAAGTAAACTTCATTGAGGTTAGCCAGCAGTTTAGCTCCGTCAGATGCTCTGAAGATCCACGGATGAGCTGGAAAAACCTGCTTTAGTACAAACCGGCAAGGGAAACTGGCTACGTTTGCTAGCTGCGGTACTTACTCAGAAAAGTGTTCATCTTAAGCGATTTCCTCGGTTGTATGTCGCCGTAAGACACCGGCTTCCCCGCGAAGTCTAGCCACCATGCTTCGGCATTCCGGCTGGATTTA
>NW_015542553.1:916987-917629 GCF_001515605.1 Sinocyclocheilus anshuiensis
ATTCCGGCTGGATTTATTAATAAAAGAGATATATGTTGGATCATACGAGTTGAGAGATTTCAAAGGTGCAGGCGCTTCCTGTTCAGCCATAGCGCTGGAGTGACAGAACACATATGCAGTGTCGCTGCATCACTGATAGGTGGCAGTATTACACTCTAAACCGCGATACACTGACTGACTGGAAGTGATTTTTAACCTGGACAAACCCAAGACCCCCAGTTTAAAAGTTGAATGACTTTAATAGCTAAGAACATTAACAACATTGTGTAACTCTTAACAGTTCATTAGTTAAAAGTTAGAAATTAGTTAACAGATGTAACCCAAATGTAGGTTTTATATTTAGGTTTTATATTTTTTCTTTAATAAAATGTTGATAAAAGCAATATTAGTTACAAGAAGATTTAATTTATTATTATTATTGTTATTCACCATAGTTTGTTGACGCATATAGGCTATATATTGATTTGTTGTAACAAAACCAATCCTGGATTGGCAATCCAATTAGTGTATATACAGTAGTCAACATTTGAAGTGGATCATAAAAGTTAATCAAAGATGTCCTAAGACAAGAATGGGTATTGTTTTGGTTTTAGGACAACTTTGATGAAAGGTTTTGATCCACTTCAAATGTTGACTACTGTG
>NW_015542553.1:918022-918918 GCF_001515605.1 Sinocyclocheilus anshuiensis
GTTGGAAATGAACATTTTGAGTGGTTCAGTGATTTTGGAGATGTTAAAGCAGTGCTCATTTCCGTTTCTTCCCCTCCAATTAAACATGCTAATCTCCTCTGTTGCAGACCATAAGTGGATTTAATTTCTGTATCATATATATGTCTACATAAGAGACTGGTTACTGAAATCCATGAGAGGAGTTTCTTTTTATCTCAGTTTTAGAAGACACATGATTTGCCATCCACACTACTGGATCCTCAACACCCGTTCTGTTCCAAAAGACCCAGGGAGAGATGGGATGGAGAAATCCACTTAAAATTCCAGGGTGGCTGGTTCTTGAAGGATGGGGGCTCTCAGAAATTCTTGCGTGATGACAGCGAGGCTTTGATGTCAGTGTTTTTGTCTCTGGAGAAGCAGGGCTGGGCTGTCTTGAGATAAGAGGGAAAGATCCTATTCTCTAGAGACACTGATTCACTTTACAGCTCAGACTACACAATCATATAGGCTGGGAGTTTTAAAGCACACCATCCGTGTAAATTTGATCGCTTTTCAAAGTCTTGGTGAAGTGATTTATTTAGTCAAGAGTCTGTCTCCTTATGGCACACGTCCAGAAGATGCTTGTTAATGCATTTTCCTACCTCTTTTTTTTTTTTTTGTAATTCCTGTATAATTTTCATAGCCTTTATTTATAGCATTTCAAAAATTATTCAGCCATGGCTTCCTGTTTCACAGAAATATAAACAGGAGGGAAAACAAAGCCGAAATTCCCTTAATCATCCATCACAATGAGAAAAACCAAGGAATATATTTCTGATGTGCAGCAAAAGATAACTGAGCTTCACAAATTAGTGAAGTGGCTTTAAGAAAAGAGCTAGAGCAGTGAAAATTCCCATTTCCACCATCAGGGCAATAAT
>NW_015542553.1:918938-937431 GCF_001515605.1 Sinocyclocheilus anshuiensis
GCACAAAACCAAGCTTCTGCTATGGCCATTCCAGTTCCCTGACCTGAACCCTATAGAAAATGAGTGTGGTGAACTGAAGAGAAGAAGCACCATCATGGAGCTGGGAATCTAAAGGGTCTGGAGTGATTCTGGATGAAGGAATGGTCTCTGATCTCTTGTCAGGTGTTCTCTAACCTCATCAGGCATTATAGGAGAAAATTTAGAGCTGTTAAACTGGCAAATGGAGGTTTCAAAAAGTATTGAATAAAAGGGTGCCGTTAATTGTGGCCAATGTGTATTAGAGAAAAACATTTATTCCATAATGACATTTCCCCCCATTTTAAATTCTTATTATCCAATGAAAGGTTAGATTTTTGTAAATTTTTTAAATAAAAGATCAAAAGGATTAACAATGCAGATTAATTTTCACAGCCTTCTTTGATCATATTTACCAAGGGTGCCGATATTTTTGGCCGTGACTGTATATATATATATATATATATATAGTGGGTATAAAAAAGAATCACCCCCCTTTAAAATAATAAATTTTTGTTGCTTTGCAGCCTGAAATGAAGACAGACACAGTTTTTGTTTTATTCAGCTGTATTTACTCAGTGCAACTTATAACATCTAAGTGAAAGATATAACACCAACATGTTAGAAAAAAAATAAAAAAACAGAATCACGGAGTGGGAAAAAGGATCACCCCCTTGTGTCGGTATTTTGTTGAACCACCTTTTGCTTTAATTACAGCCTTTAGTCTGCTGGGATTTGTCTCTACTAACTTTGCACATCTAGACTTTGTAATATTTGCCCACTCTTCTTTGCAGAACTGCTCAAGTTCAGTTAAATTTGATGGTGACTGTTTGTGGACTGCAGTCTTCAAGTCATTCCACAGATTCTTAATGGGGTTTAAGTCCGGGCTCTGACTAGGCCATGCAAGGACATTCACCTTTTTCTCCTTCAACCACTATGTGCTCAGTTTTGCTGTGTGCTTTGGCTCATTGTCATGTTGAAAGGAAAACCTTCTTCCCATTGACAACTTTCTGGCAGAGAGCAGCAGATTTTCCTCAAGAATTTGATGGTATTTTGCCCCATCCATTTTTCCTTCTATTCTGACAATTGCTCCAGTCCCTGCTATTATTATTTAATATTTGTGATATTGTTGTCACGTGCTCACAATGACCACACTTTGTCATAAATTCCTGTAACTGCTTTAGAGTTTCTGTAGGCCTCTTGGTAGCCTCTCTGACCAGCTTCCTCCTGGCTTTTTCATCCAGTTTGGAGCAACGTCCTGATCCAGGGAGGGTCTGTGTTGTACCAAATACCTTCTTAATAATAGACTTCACTGTGCTTCTAGGCATTGATAAAGCCTTTGAATTTTTTTTGTATACATCTCCTGACTTGTGTGTCCACAACTTTATCCCGGAGATCTTCTGACAGTGCCTTGCACTCAAAGTTGATTGTTTGCTTCAGTTGCTCTATCAAGGACTGAAATGCTCCAGGAAAGCTCTTTTCATGCTGAGCCAATCAAAATGACCACAGCAGATCACAGTTGCATTAAGAGCCATTGCCCATCCCCAGTAACCACACTACAGTGTTCTCGACCTCTACCTGTAAGCCTACTGTATTTTACGGTGGGGTGATTATGTATGAGGTGCAGAGCAGATCTAAAGCTCTTGGCTCATACAGCCCATTCTCCCGCTCACCCTTTGATGTCCTGCTTTCATTGCTTCTCTTATGCCGGGGACAATGACAAGAACCTTTCGCCACAGTGGGCATAATGCACTTGTTGCTTTTGTTGGTTCTGTCTTTCTCCTCCACACCACAGGGGAATTTTCCTGACTGGCATAAACCGACTCATACTACCCCACCATACTGATGACTTCTGCTTCTCCTTGCAGGGCTTTAACATCATCTTCACGTCCTTCTTACGTTGATAACATAAACAGAAGATGCGCTGTCATTTGGCGGGGTAAAATTTCCTCCTGTGAAGCGCTGTGGTGTAAATTCCAGGCACTTGTTTCAGGTTTGTTCAAATCCCTTTAATTATGGTTTTGCATAGATACATATACATAGAGATGCCTCATTAACAGCGGTTTCTATGGGCCGCTATATGTAAGCCGTCTCGCCGAATCTATTACTTTCTTACTTTTACTCAAGTAAAAGTAATTCAAAGATTTACTTGAGTACAAGAAAGTACTACATTTTTAATGTTCTTAAATATTAAAGGTAAAACAAACAACAACTTTTATTTATGAAATGAAGTGCAGTAAAAAGTATGACATTATGCTTTGGAATGTAGTGAAGTAAAGTTTTCCAAAGAAAAGCACTCTGATAAACTACAGATACTTTTAAAATTTACTTGAGTAAAGTAAAAAATACTTCACTACTGTCTGCCTCTGGACGTCTGCCATATAGAAACGGCCTGTGAACACTTGAGAGCATGTTGACTGTGCTTCTGCAACCATAGTTATACACATGTATGTATGAATATCTCTATCTGCAATAGACTTCAGCAGATGATTTTGCTAGATTAACACATTACAACAAGACAAAGGCATTAGCGTATACAACATTAAAAAGTTACCATAGTTTAAAAACTTGTAACATTGAGTTAATACATATAAAAACACATTCTCATCTGTAAAAGGTTATCCCATTTCTTCAGGTTTATAAATCTCAGCAGTTTTTACAACCAGAGGCTGTGCAGTGTTGTGGCATCTTGGAAAACTCATTGATTTTTACTGAGTGACCATAGATATATACACATAGAACCTCATTAGCGGCTGTTTCTATGGGCCGCTATATGCAGTGTTGGGAAGGTTACTTTGGAATTGTAATAGGTTACAGATTACAAGTTACCCTATTTAAAATGTAATAGTAGTGTAACTTTTTCAATTACTTTATTAATGTAACTGATTACATTTGATTACTTTTTGATTACTTTTAATTACATAACGCCGTTACATGTAACTAGTTACTCCCCAACACTGGCTATATGTTACCCATCCACCATATTGTAACTATTAAAGCTGGTCCATGAATACTAGAGAGCAAATTGACTGTGTATTTGCAACCATCTTACCATAGTTTAAAAACCTGTAATATTGAGTTTTATGATTTTACTGTGATTTTTGCTGTTATTTTTACTGTGAGTGACAGCACGTTGACGCACTGACGTGTCTGGAGAGGTCGAATGTCGATCTACGTATATGTATCTATGGTGATATGGCCTTCCGTATTCTCATAGAATTAGAATTCATTATTAGTTTATACTATATATAGTTAAGGCCCGTTCACACCAAGAACGATACCTTTTTCAGTGCCCGCAACAATGGATGATACCTTTCTTTTTATTATAAGGACATGCTGCTTTTGATGTCATTTGCCCTAAATGCTCATGCTCTTTAAAGGGGTCATCAGATGCTACATGCACTTTTACAAGCTGTTTGAACTGAAATGTGTGTTGGCAGTGTGTGTACACAACCACCCTATAATGATAAAAATCCACCCAGTGTTTTTTTTTAATCTACCCATTGTTTCACTGCCGGAGAAGATGTAGACAAGAATGACTCCTAAGCAATTGAGGTGTTCTGTTGTTGGATGTAATAATGAACATAGCAGTCGTCATTTACTCCCGACATCTGAGTCGCTGAACTCGCAGTGGATTACGTTTGTTTTTGAAGGGAATCATTCGTGATCCAGCTTCACCTACAGAAGAAGTGAGTATAAGGTTTTTTTTAATGAATCTTGGCAAATTGCCTTTCCTAATAATGTGCTAATTAGCGAGTGTCACTATGAATGCGGCTAAAGTAAACAGTCTCTCTGAGAGTGGCTCAGAAGAGAGGGGCGGGGTCAGCAGAGTTCATTAACATTTAAAGGAAAATGCTACAAAACGGCTTTCTCTGAAAAGAGCTGTTTTTGACAGTGTAAAAAAGGTGTTTTTTTACACTACCATTGAGAAATTTTAACCAAACTATCTTACAGACTTTTCATTAAGACCCTAAAGAATCATATCAACTTGTGGAAAAGGGCATCCGATGACCCCTTTAAAGTCTCTGGTTGATTCTGATTGGCTGACAGTGTTTTTATCGTTCATAAGCTTTTTTTTTACAGGAGAGACAAGTCAATATTATTTTTTGTGGCAACCAACATAATGCCTGTCAATTGAGCTTAAATGTTGATTTTGGATTATTCTTATAAGTATGTCTAACATATTTCTGGCTCATATACTGTATATATATATATTGCCCTTCGTTCCTTCCTACGTGATCAGAAGGTGTATCTTCCAATGTTATGATTCTCAGAAGAGCCATTATATGAGCTGTAATGGAGAGAACATGTCAATTGATTCTCAACAGACCGAATCTTTCTGATGTACCCGCTCCATCGCCCAAAGGCAGATATAAATGGAACATACCTGTTCGTACCCAGACTGCACCTGCTTAACGCAAGTTACCAGATGTCTGTAAAATTCACTGGCACAAAATGACTCCTTTTCCACGGTTACCACCATTTTATTTGCCTGCTACATTTTTGGCATTCCACATATTGTTTTTGTTATTGTTGTATTTCCTCCATGAAAGGTGACCTGACAGGGCAAATTCGCGTGGCTCCCATGGGCACCGGAGGGCAATCATGGTGGGCCAAGCTGCTATGTGATGTGGAACAGTGCAAATAATCACCCAACCAGCTGTTTATTTTCACCTGTCCTCTCTGGCCACCATTCCAGCTTCCTCTGGACCGCGGCGGGAAGCACGCCTGATCGATCGGCGCCCCCTGTAGAAGTTAATTGGCATAAAGTGTAAATGATCCTCCTAGCCTGCATATGTGTGTATGATTGCATGCACATTGCCATCATTCTTCTTTACCAAGACAGAATTTATAGACAAGCCTCAGAATCCTCCAATTCTCCAAACCTTTTCAACATTGAAATCCAAAGATTGCTTTTTGAGAGAATAAAGCTCAAAGGATGAGTGCTCTTCCAGGTGGCTGTTGCACAAGGCTTTATGTATTTGGTAAGTAAACAGCAACATTCCAGTTGCATGACGTGACTTTTGCCAAACCAACATCTGACAATTCGTCTCATGATGGTGGAGATGGTAAACATCTGCACCCATTCTATCAACTCAAATATGTGAATGCTTGGAATTTTTTCAGAAAGCATCACTCATTTTGCTCAGGACAGCAACAAGCAACTTTGCCTGCCAGCACACACGGAGTGAGACTCACCACAGTGTAGTCGCCCCGCAATTGTACAGAAGCCGCAAGACCGGCCCGTAAAACTTGGCCCACTTTATTTTTACAATCCTCCCTTATAGGCTTAGAAAACCTGTGGAACAAATGATGCAATAACTTTTAACTAATTTAAAAGAAAGTGAATATATATGTATATATGCACTACTGTTCAAAAACTGTGAGGTCAGTAAGATTTTTTTTTAAAGAAATTAACACTTTTAATCAGTAAGGATGCATTAAATTGATTAAAAGTACAGTAAAGACATTTGTAATATTACAAAGATTTCTATTTCAAATAAATGCTGTTTTTTTTAACCATTTATTCATCACAAATATAAAAATATTAAGCAGCACAACTGTTTTCAACATTGATAACAATATGAAATGTATCTGGAGCACCAAATCAACATATTAGAATGATTTCTGAAAGATCATGTGACAGTGATGACTGGAGTAATGGCTACTGAAAATTCAGCTTTGCATCACAGGAATAAATGTCATATTAAAATACGAAACAGTATTTTAAACTATAATAATATTTCTCACTATTCCTGATTTTATTGTATTTTTGATCAAATAAATGCAGCATTGGTGAACATAAGAGAAAAATGTTTTTTTTAATCTTACCATCCTCAAACTTTTGAACAGTAGTATTTACTCTCTGAGCTTTAGCCCTTTCCAATTAAAGGTGCACTAAGCAATTTTTGCCAAACGATGATGATATTTGAAAGCACCAAAACAAACACGCACATACCCCAACAGCAGTGTTGCCAAGTCCACCGTTTTCCTGTGGAATTGCACTACTTTGAAGGGTTAGTTCACTCAAAAATGAAAATTAGCCTGTGTTTTACTCACCCTCAAAGCATCCTAGGTGTATGTGACTTTCTTCTTTCAGACGAATCCAATCGGAGTTATATTAAAAATTGTCCTGGCCCCTCCAAGCCTTTCAATGGGGGGTAAGCGGTTGTTGGTTGTCAACAGTTCAGAAGACGTGAAATAAAGTGCGCGCATCCGTAATAAAACGTCCCTCACACGGGTCCGGGGGATGAATAAAGGCCTCTTGTAGTGAATCCATGCATTTTTCTAAGATAAATATCCATATGTCAAACGTAATAAACACTTTTTTTCTCACTTCCGCTGACTGTCATACGCGGAAGACGTCCAGGCGGATGACGTTGCGTGATTAGTGACGAACGCGGAGACAAAACAAAACAAAACGCCGTTCACGAATTAGAAGCACAAAACGAGGATTTGTAAAGAAAAATGTCAGAGGATTTCGATATAAGCCAAGAGGAGACTGGTTTTCCTTTGCTAAAGTAAGGAAACTTTGTTTCCTTTGCTCCTGCATTTCTCAGAGGTGCGCGCACGACGCATACGTCCTGCGTCATCCGTCTGCATGTCTTCCGTGTACCAGTCAGCGGAAGTGAGAAAAAAGTGTTTATTATGTTTGAAATAAGGATATTTATCTTACAAAAATGCATTCGCTTCAGGAGGCCTTTATGCACCCTCCGGAGCCGTGTGAGGGACGTTTTATTACGGATGCATGCACTTTATTTCACGTCTTCTGAACTGTTGACAACCAACACCCGCTTACCCCCATTGAAAGGCTTGGAGGGGCCAGGACAATTTTTAATATAACTCCAATTGGATTCGTCTAAAAGAAGAAAGTCATATACACCTAGGATGCGTAAAACACAGGCTAATTTTCATTTTTGAGTGAACTAACCCTTCAAAGTAGTGCAATTCCACAGGAAAACGGTGGACTTGGCAACACTGCTGTTGGGGTATGTTTTGGGACTCGGTCTGACACAGTGGTCAACGTTTTTCAAAAATCGCTTAGTGCACCTTTAATAGTGACTTTGTCTGGAGTTTGCTTTCATATTTTGAAGACTTTAAGGAAAAAAGTCAAACTTATTATTTACCTCATGCCATTCTGCTTTCAAGCTTCAAAAACAACTCAAAAGCACCATTAAGTTATCATAATAGTACTCCATGTGACGTCTGTGCAATATTTCAACCCTACTATAGCTATTAGATGGTTTTGGGTGAGGAAAAGGCCCAAATCTAAGATGTTACGCACTGATAACCACCTTCAGTAAAATGTTAACTCGACAGTGAGTTCAACAGAAGAACCAAATCCATCCAGTTTGCGAACGTCTCTGTTTTGAAAAACTGGATTATCCAACAAAAAGAACCAATTCAAATGAATTCATTTGTTCTTATGAACACACCAAGGAGAGCTAGGACAGAGTCGTATGTACCATTTTTATGCTTTTATGGTCCTTTTGTGTACTTTTTGGAGCTTGACAGACTTAGTCCGAGTTAATTTGTGTCCCACAGAAGAAAGTTAGTCAAAAAGATTTGGAACAACATGAGAGTGAGTTAATAAAGACAGAACTGACCCTTCAACAGTTAAAATATGAACACTTCATCTTCACAGGCTCCATGAAAACACATTTTATTTCTGTAATGAAGTCACGTGAAAAATTAAGACATTTTTGGCTTTGTTTATGACATCACAAGCAGCTTATGTGCATTGTTATACATACGTATGAAAACTTTAAGCATAAACTTAAAGACTGTCTACCCATATCTAAATATATATCTATAGATTTCAATTTTACATAGCATAAACAGGATACATATTACTTATACAAGTACTTGCCGGATAAGCTACTACATAAGTGAGAAGAATGTTAGTGACAATAATGACGACAATATGTTTACTAAATCAGACGAACCACGAGCACAAGCCAAACACAGCAATTACCATCCTAAGAAAGGCCGGATCCGCACCCGGAAGTTCTCGGATCATAACGTACACTTCTCCCATTGATTCAGCGCCGCTTCTGAAGCTAAACCGCACAAACATCACAAGCATGTGACTCACTCCCGTCTCGGTTGACGCAGGACAGAAGCTCGATGAAGGGTGACTGTGGGAGATATATCAAAGGCGCTAGTGTGGTAAAATAAGACACTGTGACTGTACTACAAAAACAAGGCTCGCTCTGAAAAGCAGCAGTCCAGCTTGGGAGTGTCCCGATGAGGATCGGAAGAGGAGGATAAAAGCTTTGTTCCAGAGAAGGCGATGTTGAAATGGAGGGGCCATTGGCTCAAAATTTGGAGGCTTAAACCACATAGTTGGTTTCAGAGCGCTGACTGGATTCAGGCACTTCCTTTGTGTCCTTCGCTGCCACAGGCTGTGACTTGTGCTTGGAACCAGAGACCTGCTGGCTGTTGGAGACTACTCCACGAAATCCTGGAGGAAGAGAGCAGTCAGACATGTGCAGCAGCATTTATGATTGAGAACCAAGCCATTTTTGCAAGGGTTAGAGTTTAAATTAGTTCTATGGTATATTTGGTATAAAACAGTTCAATACTACTAAACTGACCCTTGTCTAGGGAAAGTATGGAGAAATAGTTAGTTAAAAATGGTTTTGCTCAACCATTAGGGTAAGATAGGTAACTGGCCTTACGATAACAGTGTGGCAATGCCATGATCCATATTAAGTAATAAAACATAAAAATAATGATTAAAAACACAAATAAGACACTTGACCGTACTACAAAACAAGTATTTTTTTGACAGGGTTTTAGTTCAAATGGTGCAAATTGTGGTAAATTTGATATAAAACTGTTTAATAAGACTTATTTTGCTTAACCAGTGCTTGAATGTTACTATAAATTAAATGCATGGTGTAAGATAACTGGCCTTACAAAAACATACTGTGGCAGTATATAAAAAAAAATCAAATATTAAAATAATTAATAAAAAATTACATATTTAATTGAGACAATGATTTATGCATGGCACCAAGGTTCTTATTTTTTTTCAATTAAATGTAGTTTTTGTTTACATAAAGTTATTCTACATCTTGTAGTTTCAGCCTATTTAATTTTTGTTTTAGTATTTTTAGGGCTACAAAAGTAAATGAATTCACTGGTATAATTTAAAAAGTTTACATTTCTCAGCACCAACTAGTGTTATTGCTATCTAGTGGCATTTTCAGCAGGTGAGTTGTACAGGTTTCAGGTTTTATAAAGTACCATTAATTTAAAAATATTTGATCTATTTATATAAATTTTATTGTTTATATTAGTTAGTTCTGGGGTCATGAAAATGTGTTTTAGTTTAGTTTTTCCCAGAAATCATTCTAATATTTTCCCAGTGTTTCCCAATAATCTTTAGTTTTTACTTTATTTTATTAATTTTTTTTGTTAACAAAGCTGTTTTCATTTAATTTGTTTTCAATTGCAAGCAGTCCAAGGTACTACCATGAATATCATCTATACAAAAAACTATGGTATTATTATGGTAACATGTCTAAATATCCATGGTAATACCCTGGCATTACAGCAGATTTCTTGCTCTAATCCATTTCCAGGTGGCAATTAGTATATTGGCCTTGGGAAAAAGGATGTTGTCTTACTGTTATTGCAGTGACGCCCATGCCAGCCGTCCCTGCACTGGCACCTGTTGGGCTCCACACAGGTCCCGTGTGCTCCACAGCTGGGCTCGCAGACAGCTGCACACACGTATACACATACACATTCAGCCATACACAGAGACGCAGTGTTTAGTCTTAGAAACGTATCCTGTGCTGTTCAGCAAGCCTGCAGCCCGAGTGGAAATTTTAAGGTGCCATCAAGCACCGCCGGTTCATTTTCCAGTGTGTTTATTGTTCGCAAGCAAAATGCATAGAGCGATGCTGGTGTGAACATGTGTTTTTGATCAAACACGTCCACAGTTCTTCTGCCAAGTCGAGAAAATCTCACCTTTGGAGCACAGATCTCCATGGTAGCCTTTGCTGCACTTGCATTTGTTTCTCCCCGTGCATTTGCCTCCATTTCTGCACGGCTGTCGACATTTACCTGCAGACAACAATCGCAAAATGCATTAGTCGCAATCCCAAAATGCACAAAACAACATAACCGACTGCAAAAGAGAATGTTTTTTCTTCGCTAACTGCCATTTCAAAATTATTATCTGAACTTACACGTTCTATTAGTAACTTATATTGTTATGCCAAGATCATCTTGTCAAAGAACTATAGCTCTTGTTTATAATTAATTTCTCCATTCAGGTTCCATACATACAGTACATGTTATATATTTAACACACACAAACACGTATATATTTATTTATTTACCCCACTGGAGTTTTATGCAGTATCACCTTTATTTTGTTTCATTATTTTTAAAATCTAATAAAATAATATTTGAATATTATTTTTAGTATAAAATATAAAATTTTAATTAAGATTTTTTTAAGCACACAGTTATTGTTTTATTTATAAATAAATTATTACAATGACTGTTTTATTTATAAATAAATTATTTATTTATTTATTGGGGATTTCAGTATCAAGCTTTTTATTATTTTATTTTATTTTATTTGCAATTTCGCTTGTCAAGCTACAGTAACCGATCTTGCTTTAGGGATGTTCAGATATTTGTACTGAATATAAGATAAAAATATTATGAACGTCATTCTGAACAGAAATCTAATATATATTTTTTTTATTTAAACATTATATATTAATATTACATTGCATGTTATATTTATATAAAAATATTTATAGAAAATATACAATGTACATTTTTCAGTGTACACAGAAGTTATACATTTATTTATGTATTTAATGTATTTATTTGCCATTGGGGTTTTATGTAGCATCAAGCTTATTTTATTATTTTTGCCTTTGGGGCTTTTAAGCAATTTTTCTTGTCAAACTACAGTAATTGATCTTGCTTTAAAGATGTTTAGATATTTTTACTGAAAATGAGACAAAATGATGATGTTCAGAAAAGCATAGTAAACTAAATGAGACATAAAAAAGGAAATTCAGTGCTTTTGAAAAACAAAAGCAGGGTCACACAGGCGGACAGACCCTTCCCAAACACTCTTGGATCCTCTTACACCTGCATATTTGATCAAGACCAACTGAATTTCAGCGGCTTCTTTGTTCCTTGACAAATCAGCGAAATCCATACCCATGAAACCAGACAAAGAGGGGGACGTCTTTGCATAACATGACCTTAACGGGACTCCGGGCGTTCATGTCATAGCCCGTTTTGACAGAGAACACGATACTGCAGTGGATCAGTCGGCAACAACTGGCTTAATGCTATTAAAATGTTACAGAGATGTTCCTTCAATATTTTCTCTTCCCTCCCTTTTCAGACCAAACGCCTCTGAATACTACAATACTTCCTGCCTTTGAACAGGAAAGGATGAAATTCAGGGTCAAAGAGGAGTTGTTTAAACATCAACGACATTCGCTACAGACCTCTGAAGCAAAGGAAGTATGTATATATAATTATTACCAAAGCAAACCTCAGTGAGCAAGTCCTAAGTGGCATTTATCTCAATACTTGTGTTTAATTAAAAACAAAAAGGAAGAAAAAGCTTTCTGTGAATGGTCAGAGATAAAATGCCACACCGTTTGAGTGCATGTGAGCTCATGAGGTTGTTATTAGTGATTAGGGTGACAACACAACTGCATTACATCCTGTGTTTGCCCATGTAGGTGCCGGCCCATTAAACACTAATGTGAGAACACACTTCACTTAAGAAGTTTACTTGGAGAACTGCTCTGAGGGCAATTTGTGGAAGTGAGCCTATTACAATCTAAGAACAACAACACGGCTTTCCCTTTGAAAGATGATCATAATAATGTAACAGCCAGTTAATACTCTACGTTAGAAGTTAATACAGCTATTTAGTTAGTAGTCCTAAAAAGTTGGCATTTTTGAGTCATAGGTTCAGGAATTTCTAATAGGTTTTTTTTTTTTTTTTTGTCATTTTTGATCAATTTAATGCATTCTTGCTCAATAAAACCATTTTATTAATAAATAAATAAATAGTACTGACCCCAAACTTTTGAATGCTACTTTTGAACATTACTACACAAAGACTATCGGTAGTTTAGTAGTTGCAGTTCTTATTTAACAACTTTTTCCCCCTAAAACCCCATTTTAATTGTTTTCCTTGCAAACTGGCTTGATTTTGTTTAGATCACTGTTAATTTGTTCTGTTATTGTGGTCTGACTGTAGTTTGTTCCTTTCACAGTGATGATGAAGGTACATGTAGCTGAACTCACTGAGCTCACAGCGGCTCCCTTCAAAGCCGACGGCACAGATGCATTTGCCAGGATGGAAACATGTCCCTCCATTCAAACAGGTGGTGCTGCAGTTAGCTGTTAATGTAGAAAAAACAACGCAAATCAATGAACACATCACAAACTACAAAGATAAATGACGCACACACAATTTGTGCTTTTATTTATTTAAGTAACGGTTTTGTAGATCATGTTTCATGGCTTTGACCTTTTGGTCTAAATCATTTAGAAACAGCTGTAAAAAAAAAAAAAAGTAGAGTATTTTCTGTCTTGTTATTGATTAATTAGTCAAGATAATGTATTTAAAACCCTCATGTTTATTTTTGTGTACTATATGTATTGATTTATAGCATGTTTTAGTCAAGTTCAAGTTTCCTGTCCTGTTGGTATTGATTTATGGTTTAATGAATGGTGGCACAATATAGCACAATAACTGCATGTTTGATACGACATAACAGGTAGGAAACTAACCTCTCTCACAGCTGGGTCCAAAGTAGCCTGGAGGACATATACACACACCTGGGCTCATACACAGGCCACCATTCAGACATCTTGGGGAACAGAGGGCTAATAAAGAGAAGAAGAAATGTAACTTATATCTTAGTCTCCAGTGTTATATGATCCTTCAGAAATCATTCTAATGCGCTGATTTGGTGCTCAAAAATGCATTTCTTATTATCTTCAATGTTAAAAACAGTTGTGCTGCTTAATATCTTTTGTGGAAACAGTAATGCATGTTTTTCAGGATTCTTTGACAAATAGGAAGTTGAAAAGAACAGCATTTATTTGAAATGAAAATTATATCATTCAAACAGGTAGTGCTGCAGTTAGCTGTTAATGTAGAAAACCAATGCAAAGTCAATGAACACGTCACAAACTACAAAGAGAAATGACGCACAAACAATTTGTGCTTTTATTTATGTATGTAACGGTTTTGTATAGATCACGTTTCATGGTTTTGACCTTTTGGTCTAAATCATTTAGGAACAGCTGTAAAAAAAAAAAAAATGTAGAGACTATGATCAGAATTTCCAGGCTACTTCCTGTCTTGTTATTGGTTAATTAGTCATGTTAAGCCATTTATTAATATGTAAGCTCTCATGTGTATTTTTGTGTATTATATGTATTCTTTTATAGCATGTTTTAGTCAAGTTCAAGTTTCCTGTCCTGTTGGTATTGATTTATGGTTTAATGAATGGTGGCACAATATAGCACAATAACTGCATGTTTGATACGACATAACAGGTAGGAAACTAACCTCTCTCACAGCTGGGTCCAAAGTAGCCCGGAGGACACATACACACACCTGGGCTCATACACAGGCCACCGTTCACACATCTTGGGGAACAGAGGGCTGAAAAAATTGTTAGTTTAAGTATTATGTCTAATACACCAGAATATATACTTTACTTATAGCAGCTCATCCCACATGATTCAAATTGTCTTAATGCAAAATAAAAATAAATTTTTCCAGGGTCAAACTGACAATAAGGTAAATATATTCTAGTTAAGTGTTAATTTTAAGTTAAAACTACACATATTAAACTTCACACAGCTATTGTTGTTGAAGAATGGAAGGATAGTTTAGGCCGCAGGTTTTCTTTATATGCGAAGCACAAATCTTTGTGGTTTTGGCAGTGACGCAGGCAAAAACAAATCTGCCAAAAGCTGTATTGGATGAAAGGTGTTTTATGGAAGCGGTTTAGGTACAAACACAGCTACAATGAGGATATTGAAACCATTTTCAGCACCTAATGGAAGCCTTTTTTTGGTAAACCGCTCTTTAAAGTTGTAAATAGATGAAAAACACATGTTTGTGCCTCCCAACCTGCTGGGTAATTCATATTTTTTCAGACAAGAAACCTTCTAGAATACATGCGTGCTCCATTCCTTAATCTAAACTAGTACATAGCGGGCTTAACCACGCTTTGTCATTTGCACAAGGCATTTTGGGAAGTGATGCCCTGAGGTTGAGTATAATCATCATCATAATAAACTATATGCACTCGTTTGTTTCCAAAGGAGGCTTGTCTTTCTGAGAAAAGAGTTTTGCAGAATACACTTCTCTTATTTTTTACCTATCTGGCTTTTGTAGTGGAGACTTTATGACAAGGTTTTACATGCTCACATCTGGATTTATGTGGCTCCAGGTATGATATGAGACCTTTATGGGACACTTCCGAGATCCAGTAAGACCAAAACTATTGATAAAACCTCAAAGATTTAAATTAATATAAATGTTATATTTAAATTATAATGATTAAATATATATCATTACAGTATTTCATTTAATATAAATAATTAGTTTTAATTTTTATTTGAATGTTTAACTTTTTTTATTCTTTAATTTTATTTTATTCACAATGCAGTTTAAGTCAGTAACTTACTACATACTAACTTTGTACATCAGTAACTTTGTTTTTATTGTCTTTATGGTGGCCCTATATAAATATGGTTACCTTTCTCACAGTGAACACCGTAAAAGCCATCCTGACACTCGCAGACCTGCCTTTCATTGCAGTAGCCTCCATTGCGACAACCACCAGTGCACTTTGCTTCAGAAAGAGGAGACATTAATGGTGAGAACATTTCCTTTCTTTTTTTTTGGACTTCACCAAACACTTCATAACTTACTCCCTTCCTATGCCACTTCAAGGACATCAGATTCTGAGAGAAGTTGAAAGAGCAGTGAATTCAATAACAGTACTTCCTTCAAATGAACTGACACCAGCAAGGAGAAAAAAAGGCTTTGAGGTGAAACCAGAATGTCAACAACTTTGTCAAATGCAATGTGGCCCCGTATGCTGTTGCAGATATGTTTCAATATAATTCACAACTGTCTTTAAAGACCATTTAGTTTAGTGTACTTGACATTCTGTCATTTACTCACCCTCATGTCATTTGACTTTCTTTCTCACAATGTCCAAGCTGCGCTTTTCCATACCATGAAAGTGAATGGGGACTGAGGCTGTCAAGATATATTTTCAGAGAAAAACGTCTTAAATTTGGATCTGTTCTTCAAAAATGCTTGGAAAGTAGCGCTGGAAAGTCATATGGACCACTTTTAATGCTCTTAGTCCCCATTCATTCTCATTATATGGAAAAGAGAAGCTTGGACATCCTGTTAAACGTCTCCTTTTGTGTATTTGTCAAGCCATACAAGTATGGAATGACATTAAGGTGTGTAAATAATGTCAGAATAATTATTGGTTTTAAGATTCACTCAATGCAGTTTTCGTTTATGCCATGTTTATGAAACACAAAACTATTGTTCAACATTCTTAAAAATGCTCCTTAAAAAGAGGATCAACTTGAAGGTGTTAAGCTATATCAACTATGTCAACGTCATTTTGTCCTGTGGGTGAAATTCAAGCAGCCAGACTTATAAAAAAATCAAGTTGTGAGCACTAGTCATTAAGGCACCCTCAGCTGTCACTAGGAAACACTTTGCTTCCTCCCTGCGGGGTGGCTTCAGACAGATGGACCATTTGATCTGTGAAGTCTACATGCCGAATGGAGAGGGGTGGAGAAGGGTGTGTAGGGGAATGCAACACCGTGAGGTTAGTGTGTGCGAGAGAAGGGAGGGGGGATCAGAGAAAAACATAACACGCTCATTCTAAAAGGCTGCAGCTGGCAGGATTCACATGACCTCATGAGCCAGCGATGGCTTTGTGGGTGAGAGTCACCCGTACCATGATCTCTGCTTCTCTCTTTCTTACCAACTACTCTTAAAGAGGAGACAAAACATGCTCATTTGTGCTCCCTAAGAAAGAAAAATCATAAATAAGATCCTTTTAATATCTCAATTGTTTCTTCTAGAGCAGATGAAGACTTTTAGTCTGCAATGTTTCAATGCCTGATCCAGAGTTTTACATGTCCATAACATTCTCTTTTAAACCACACAGTCATTCAGCATCAGCATCCATGGTTGGACTACAAAGTTTGAAAACTCACCTCTCTGGCACGTTTTAAAGAAGATAGCGTTGTGTGGCGTCCTCAGAATGATGTTTCCTCCAGCATCCATCACCAGGATGGTCACCTCAAATGCTGCCACACCATCCTGGTCGCCTCTGCATGGGAAGCCCACCTGGACCACTGAGTACACAAAAGCCCTTTTGATTACTTAACCTTAAGCATCGATGTGCCACAGGTTACATGGGTTATAATAATCATCTCATAGATGTGATTTTAAGAATCTAGGTAGATAATTATGTGAATATATCAATTACTGATTATTCCAGTATTCCACCAGTTTATTATCAAAACATTTGTTAAAAGGATAGTTCACCCAAAAATGAAAATTCTGTCATCATTTCCTTGCCCTCAAGTTGTTCCAAACCTGCGTGAGTTTCTTTCTTTTGTGGAGCACAAAAGAAGATATTGTTGGTGATCAAAGAGTTGACGGTAGCCATTGACTTTCATAGTATGGAAAAAAAAATACTATGGAAGTCAATGGCTACCGTCAACTGTTTGGTTTCCAACATTCTTCAAAATATCTTCTTTTGTGTTCAACAGAAAAAAGAAGCTCATTCAGGTTTGGAACAAGTGCAGGGCGAGTGAATGACAGAATTTTCATTTTTGGGTGAAATATCCCTTTAAAAGGGAAAATGTAAGCCACAACAATAGTGAAATAATTAAAAAGAATAAAAGCGTACCAGAGGCTTTGTGTGGCACTGATCCTAAGAGAGGAACATTGACGGTAGGGTCATCCATAATGTCTTTATCCAATGAACGCAGAGTCTGAAACTCATAGAAGTACTCTGCCTGAATTAAAAGAAGATAAACAAAGGTTAACTTTGTTTTAATCTTCAAAGAAGTAGATTAGATTTGCATAAAGAGGGGCGTTTGGGACAATAGCACAAAAAAGGTTGAATGTGGTTCATGACAGGAGCACATATAGATCTGTAAAGAGTAAAAAGAAGGTTTCCGGGTATCCTTAAGTTTGCAAGACTATCAATTTCCTCCGAAAGAAGCGCAGCTTCGCTCTCTAACTAATGACCTCAACCTTTTGAGAATTACACACTTGTGAGGACAGCCGTGATGGCGAGGCCAAACAAAACTGTCCCAAAAGGAGATGAAAGCGAGGGAGACGGTTCTTTTTTCCCCTTTCTTTTTTTCTGGTCTCTAGATTTCGGCGTGTAAAAGCTGGGCAGCGTTTGATGAAGGCAAAAGTACACAAGCTGTGTGGAGAGCTTAGCTAATCCTACAGCTGAATGGTAATAACCGACACAGATAACTCTCGCCGCCAGCCTTTAATGCCGGAGACCTTTGTTCTAAAGCCTCAGCGGCCGTCTTTGAAGCTAACAGGGGCCAGGACAGAGTGGGCCCTTCTCGTTTTCCTCCGTATCCCTCCCCTTGCTATTTTAATTTCTCCCTCTTGCTGCTCTTTCGTCATGTCAACATGCCATTCACGGATTATGATCCCGGTGTGCAAAGATAGATCATTTGTAAAAAGAGATTCCTGTACATTCCCCCCAAAAGTTGTGAATGAAGCCGTGGTGCGTGTAAGAGCATCACAGATCTAGTTTCCGTTGGCAGTTTAATAAAATTTAATTTTTTGTAATGGAAAATTATATGGGTGCATACGCATGATGTGAGTAATTCATGATATTACAAAATATGTTCACATTGACTTTTAAAAGTTTCAACGTATATATGTATTTTGTTTTACTTTTCTCCTTGCTGTTGTCACATTTATTTGCGAACTGGGGTTGGTAAAACTGCTTTGGAAAAATATTTACTGTAAAAAGTGCCAAAAATAAATCTGAATTGAATCAAAAAATGACTTTAGCAGCTAGAAATGTTGTCAGCTTAATACAAATAAAAGTACAATTATTACTAATCATTATTATTTTTATTATGTTACTTTTATTATTATGCCTTATAATGCTTAAAGGGGTCATATGATGCGATTTCAATTTTTCCTTTCTCTTTGGAGTGTTACAAGCTCTTGGTGCATAAAGAAGATCTGTAAAGTTGCAAAGACTAAAGTCTCAAATCCAAAGAGATATTCTTTATAAAAGTTCAAAGTCAGCCACACCTACCTAAAACGGCTCATTCTAACACGCCCCCACATATCTACCTCACTATGTGGGAAGATTTGCATAACGCCGCCCAAATGTTCACGCAAAGAAAGAAGGCGTAACTTTTA
>NW_015542553.1:938418-960068 GCF_001515605.1 Sinocyclocheilus anshuiensis
TCGCATTTTCAGACCGATGAGCTTTGTAAAAATCGACGCGTTTCAAAAAGGCGGGGCATAGAGGAGAAACAATAATGTACAGTATGTGGAAAATAATGTGTTTTTTGAACTTTAAACCGCATAAACACATTTCATTACACCAAATACACAAAATAATGATATTTTTAGCAGCATCATATGACCCCTTTAAAACCGGTCATACCAACCGGGAATCCTGAGAACCAAAACGTTTTTTAAAAGATTTCCTCTCTGAGATCTGAAAGATTTCCTTTCTGATTTTAGTCATGTAATTTGTAATGGATGCCAGATACTGGCAATTTGGGACCTTCTGTGAAAAAAAAAATTGCCACTGTTTCTGCCCAAACCATAACGAATTACAAAGAGGACCAACAAGCAATAGCAACGCAAAGCAAAGTGATTCCAAATGGAAGTTTCGTTGTTCAATAAAGCGCGGGCTCTGGCAAGCCGCACGCGTGCTCTCAGTGTACTCATGACGACCCAGATGTTTGGCACTATTGGCACATGCAGGCTCCCCGCGCTTTGATCCGCGTGCAGCTTTACAACACCAACATGCAAAATACCACAAGAATTGAAATGACCTTTCCCTTTCAAATTAGGCCAATGTACGACACAGATTCGGTTTACAATATCAAAGTGCAAACATATTTTATTAATTATTATTATTATTTTTTTTAAGAAAATATTTTGAAAAATTATTTATAAAATATATATTATTGTAAATATTATTGCATCCATTATTATTCTTAACTCAGAAAATGTATTTATTTTTTAATGTTGCATTAATTTAAATGTAGGATCTTGTTTAGTCTAAATGGTGTTCAGATATTTTATAGGTAAACAAATACTAAGAAATATAACAATAATAAATATATATATTATCAACAGCATATTTCACATTTTTTCATGTATTTCTGAGTTATCTTCTGCATAATTGTAAAACAGCTTATTTAGACGAACATGTTAATCATAAAACATCAATAAACCTGAAAACTCCACGTACACGTATACTTAAAAATAAACTTAATTCAATAATTCTGCTTATCGAGTAGCTACAATATGTTTGTTTTAAGGATGTTTAGATTGAATAAGACAGCATCAAGAAAATAAAATGTGTCATGTGTTCCTGGCTAAGATCATGCCAGATAAAGAATACATAAGTTTTACAGTAACGTTACCTGATCAGTGGCTTGCCAGGTGAAGTTCACGTGGTGGATGTTGACAGGTATTGCTGGCATTCGCTGCTGTGCTTTCCTGAAGTCGTGTGTGAATGGGGCCATTTTGCCCTCGGAGACAATTAAAATATCCTCCTCAAAACCTGTTGGATAAAACATTGAGCCTCTCATAGCTTGAAAAAAAGTTACGTTATGCACTGGCTTGGTTTACACTTGGGCTCTAATAGAATTAACGTGCCATTGACCCAGTACAGAAACCACGTTAAACACTATTACCAATTAATATTCTTGCTTGATTGGCATCAATCCACATGTACATGCTTCCTTGCTCTTGGGCAGCTTCCATCAGACCCCCTAAAAGCAGAAGAAAGCACGTTTTAAGGTGCAGTTGAACAGCAGGCGTCCTGAGAGCCATCCCTTGATTTATTTAAAATGAATTGGCCGGCTTGCTAGCTCTCCCCTCTCGCTGCAATCCCGTGCACTAAATGTGTCTCGAGTGAGTCTTCAATTGACAGAATGATTCGCGCGAACTGTTTCGCGAGCTACTTGTACACAGCAGGAGCTGCAGTTCACAGATTTCGCCACGAGGTGGCGTGGTTTTAATACAAGGCGCCCCTGATTCGCAATTAAAATAGTCGTTATGCATACAAGCTGATTAATGTTTTGAAGTGTAACAGCGTGATAATGAAATGTTTTCTTCCATCATTAAAAAGGCTTCTTTTGGTTTAACCAAATTCAAAATGGATACTTTTCTCAACATCTTTATTTGTATTTTTGCATTTCTTTAAATTTATGTCGACACCATCACTTAGTGAAATTCCCTGTACGGTTGTACATGGAGATAAAGGCTTCTTAAGTCATATATTTGACACAACTCTTTCGGAAATTGAATTAAAGATGGATTTTCATTCATATTTTTAATTAATCTTAACTTGAATTCATGTTAACCAGGTGTAATATGCTTGTATAGTAATTGAATTAAACAGATCATTATAATTTCTAAAACTACTAACAATCAAAAATTGATTGTTAATCAATATATTTTCTGATTTTCATTTAAATTTGGGTTTCAATTATTAACAACAACAATAATAATAATATTTATTAAATAACTTATTTTATTAAATCTTCTTCTTCTTATTATTATTATTATTATTATTATATTAAAATAATATAAAACGGATGATGATGATTATAAAAGTTATGTCCCATATATCAAACATCGGAACTCCTTTATGAGTGGAAAAGTATGTAAAAAAAAGAAAGGAAGAAAAAGAAATGTGGGGGTGCATTAAAGATAAGACTTTACAAAAAAAAAAAAATATATATATATATAGAGAGAGAGAGTGAGAGTGAGAGATAGATATATAATATTTATTTATTATATTTATTGTGTCTTCTTGTGTAAAAAAAGATTTCGTACTTAAATTTTTGATACCTTGGCATTAATTAAAAAAATAAAAATAAAAGTTTCCCATTCCTTTCCTTTCAAGTTGGCCGTCTGTCCGCTTACTTCTACGTCACTTCCGCCGTGTCTCGCTGTGTGCGTTTTTTCGTGCAAAGATGGCGTCTGCACAGTTGACGGATGAGGAGCTTGTGTCTGAATTAAAACGGCTCGGCTTCACTCCGGGCCCGCTGACGGAGAGCACGCGGCCCGTGTACTTGAAGAAACTGAAAAAGTTGCGGGAGGAGCAGCCACAGCCGCGGAGCTCCCGGAGCGGAAAAGGGCGCAGCAGCAGCGGGAGTATCAACAGCAACGGCAGTAGCGGCGCTAGTAACAGCAACGCCGCGGCGCGAGCTCCGGGATTCAGCGCCAGGCCACTGGGCAGTGACGTCACGCGTCTGAGCGCCAGCAGGAGCGAAAAGCGCAGAGCCGGAAAGTTCGTGCTGGGCTTCAGCTCGGACGAGTCGGACGTGGAGGCGCCGCAGAAGAAAGGAGGCCCGAATCACGGCAGCAGCAGGAGAGACCGAGGATCCGCGCAGCAGACACCCACCATCAGGCCTGCCGGAACACCCGCTGCCGCCTCCCTCGGGTTATCCGTGGACAGGAAAAGCATTTCTGGGTCTCCGTGGTGGGCAGACCGAGGTAAACCGAACGATTGGGAGGAAACGGAAACAGACAGTCGGGCTTTGAACGGGAATAAGGCGTTTTATGAGACTAACAGTAGTAAGTTAGACAGGGATTACTCTGATTCAGACGAGGAGGAGGAAGAGGAGGGTGAACGACACCGTCCCCGCGAACGCTGTCTGACTTACAGACGCAGTCCACCCGCCTCCTCTTCCTCGTACCGGAGCGTCTGGAGCTTGGAGAAGACGGCGCTCGGCGCGCGTGATACGCCCGACTTCAGTCTAAATATGGTCGGGAATCGCAGGGACGACGATGAGAAAGAACCGAGGGTGTTCAGCGGAAGCTACGTGAGCCGCAGCTATCCGAAACTCTCCGGGATTGACGGGGATAACAACAGCAGCAGCAGCAGCCCGTCCGGTTCTTTTAATAAGAACCACCTCGACAACGGAGACGGCGAGTCCCCCTGCAGCAGCAGCAGCAGTCGGTTCAGTATCGGGCTCAGACCGCGCTTTCCCTCCTACACAGCGACATACCGAGCGAACCACACCGTGTCCAACAACTCCTACAGCCATGCATCAGCCCTCAAGCCCAAGCAGCACACCACGGTCCCGGAGGACGAGCTCCTGCAGCAGTTTAAACGGGAGGAGGTGTCCGCCACCGGCGGCTTCAGCGCTCACTACCTGTCCATGTTCCTCCTGACAGCCGCCTGCCTGTTCTTCGTCCTGCTGGGCCTCATGTACCTGCGGATGAGGGGCTCCAGCACCTCCGACGGGGATGCAGTCAGTAAGTATGAAGTGCTGAAAGTGGCATGTGTCTCAAAACGTAGTCAGCTGTATTCCTAAGCAACATTTTGGGGCAGTTTAAGAGCATTACTGTTTTATTATTTAGTATGTGTGTATATAATAGTACTGAATGTTGATAAGTACCATATTCATATAATATATTTATATGGTACCTTGTCCAAAATATTTAAAAAAGCCTTAGTGCTTTGTCCAAATAACATGATATTACCATGGTTAATTGATGGTATTTGATGCTGCTAAGTGAATACCACATAAATACCATAGTGGATGAATTTATTACTTCCACCCAGTTTCCAAAAAGAATACAATGGTGCTACCATGGAACATACAAAAAAGGTATTACTGTGGTACATGTCCAAAAGCATAATATCACCATCATCCTTTGAAAACATGGCCGTACTATGGTACAGTGATGCATCAGATTATAATACTATGGTACCGAATGCTGATGTTTACAATCTTCATATACAGTGATATCTACCGTTTATCAAAAACCGTTGTAATACCATGAAACATTTACAAAAAGTGGCATTACCATGGTATATGTCCAGTGGTGTTGCCATGGTGCATTTATAATGTGGTGCTTTGAGATATATAATGCTGCTGAATGATTGTCACATAAATAATATGGTATGGTATTAATGTAGTACTTCCACCCAGTTCCCAGGAATACTGTGGAACATAAAACGTGGTATTACTGTGAAGCTGTGTGCAAGAATATGGCAATACAGTGAATGTTTTGGACTTACCATGGTTCTTTGATATTATTATGATGCTATTTTGATATTATGTTGCTATTATATTATATTTACACTTCAAAGAATACTTTGGTATTACTATGGTGTGATGAACTGCCTCTGTATCGTTCCAGTAGTCTGTGAACTCTCACATTAATTTCCATTATATAACCAAGGTTTAAAATATGTCAGGTCAATAATGTTTTCAAAAATGTTGTTGTAGTTTGCACTAGTGTTGCGTCCCTTAAAAGATTGTCTTTACACTGCCATTTAGTATCTGGTATATATGGCAAATGCCAAATGAACTTGTATTGATTTACTAAGCAAAATCACAGAGAGTGTGTTTTTCTGGTCGGGAAATGTCATGCCCCTTACCATAGCCGCCTGCGAGCTTCAGTGTAAATATTGCGTCAAAATCAAATAAATTTGAGCGCGATTTAAACCCAGATGATTGTAACCACTCTAAGTTCGTCTGCCTCGGGAAAGCTAGCGTGTCTCCGACATAGTGATAACACTCGTTGCCTTCTCTAGTGCAGCTCAACCAGGTCTCGTCCCATTCGTCGATATTTGTGATATCACAAATCCCGGAAAGTATGCGTTGTAGTCCAAACGAGTCGTTCGTTGTAGTTTTTGAAAAGTGATTTCTGTTAAATAAAATATCTCCTTTTGAATTGGACTTTGAGCTTTGTAACTTCGCAGATCTTTTTTATGCTCAAACAGCAACATTACAGACTAACTAAAGTTGAAAAAGTGAAAAAGCATAATAGGACCCCTTTAATTCAGCGCTTGCAACGCAGCAAACATACTCGGTGCGGAAACGATCTCTGCACTGCTGCAGACCGCTCCTGGAACGCACTGCCGGTGTTGTGCCGAATTCTGCACCCCTGCCAGATTATGCACCCCCTCGTTGAAGTCGCTACCTGATTGCCTAATGCCAACCCCACCCCTAATCCTGACCCCTGCTGCAGACCGCTCCTGGAACGCACTGCCGGTGTTGTGCCGAATTCTGCACCCCTGCCAGATTATGCACCCCCTCGTTGAAGTCGCTACCTGATTGCCTAATCCCAACCCCACACCTACTCCTACACCTACCAATACTAGGGGGTGCATAATCTGGCAGGGTGCAAATTTAGGCACTACACCGGACCGCAACCGTGTGCAGTGTGCATGCTTTATTAATCCGTTAACATGTGCGCGGAAAAAATACGCACCACATACGCACTGCAAACGGAGTAATGTGAACCTGGCATTAGTTGTGTACGCTGCGAGTGTGCATGAGCGCACGGTCTCCAGGAGTGCGTGCGAGCGCTGAATGGTTAAACACTGGCAAGAATTAAAAAGTAATGCAATTTATAAACTTTAGTGACAATGCATACACCCTCACAGCAGAGTGATCTCGTGTAAGGGTGCTTAGGATTTTCGGAGCTGATCACTGATCGTCAATCACAGGAAGCAATATCTGCACATTTTGAGAGGGACAGAGAGAGAGAGAGCGCGCGGTGATTCACTCGCGCTGTTTGTGAAATTGCGTCTCACACAAGGTTTTCAAATTATTTTATAAGTTATTTGATGAAGAAATATGAAGGTGAGTATCTCACCTTCAGCATTATAATTATTTCACCCTCGCCGGACAGAGACTGAGACGGTGCCGCTGCATGTCGTGCCAAACCTCTCACGGCAGCGTCATCAGTTTGAGATTGTTTTTTTGAGATCGGCCTTTTTAGAGACCGCCGATCAAACATCCCAACGAGATTATCGGCCGATAGTGATTGGTAGCCGATAAATCGGCGCACCCCTACTTATCTTCAAGTTTTTTTTAGTTCTCTGTTCCATTTTCTTACTAGAAGTGAGTTTGTGCTAAATTTTCAGAATAAATGTGAATGCATATGCATTAATATAATTTTTTTCGGTTATGCCCTGCACTAAAAATTTTGATTGGCTAAATACTAAAACTAGCCTGCAACCCATAATGTACCTGATATGCACTTCAGACTAGTTAAAATATTGATCTAAATGATTCATGAGTTTGAGAATTTAAGTTCTTCTTTAAACATTATTTCAAAATTATTTTGAATAATTGCAATGATAATTTTATTATGTTGTAATTTTTGTGCTTCAAATTATTATTTAAAATAAATGAAATGGAGTAATTTTAAAAACTCCTTATCCAACAATTACAAATGACTGTAAAGGTGATGGAAAAGTCATGGAAATTCACTCCTGAGAAGTGTGGGAACCCTCTGAGTGTCTGTTATTTGATCATAATCATGGCTAGTCTGGTAGTCCCCACATTTTACATTTACATTTAGTCATTTAGCAGACGCTTTTATCCAAAGTGACTTACAAATGAGGACAATGACATTTTGACATGTTGACATCATTTATGGTCATAATGTGATAGCCAGCATCGATCTTTTGATGCATTTTCCCAGATGAGAGAAAGTCTGATCTTGGATGTGCATGCAATGTACCATCAGAGTAAAGTGCTCTGGAGGCAGAGATGGCTCTTAAGAAGCCGACTGATGAATTACTATGTATATTTGTGGCGTGGCCGGTCTCTCAGGGAGGGAGCATTGACTGGAGAGCGTGCTGCAGACATCTAGGTCACAGACAAGCTAAAGCGGCCTAATTGTCTGTCTCTCAGGGGACTCTGGGAGCTTGCGGCCAGCTAGATTGACTGACTTCTCTCTGGCTGGCTAAATGCCTAATTCTCACTTTGAGTGTGATATATACAGTATGTGTACCAGTTTTTTTTTTTTTTTACCTGTTCAGGTTGTAGTTTGCATCTTGTGTGGTTTAAGTTATTTTGAACAACATGCTGTCAAGCTACTATTATACAT
This sequence comes from Sinocyclocheilus anshuiensis, assembly GCF_001515605.1. Lineage (NCBI taxonomy): Eukaryota > Metazoa > Chordata > Actinopteri > Cypriniformes > Cyprinidae > Sinocyclocheilus > Sinocyclocheilus anshuiensis. Next base: position 946,060 of record NW_015542553.1, read on the forward strand.
ACTATCAAACTACTACTGAACTACTATTTCTGCTGTGTGCAGTACATATGCACAGTATTAAAATTGTTTGTATGCATGAAATATGTCTTAGAACATCCAATACTATATTCCACAAAGCAATGCGTTTGATTTGATCTTCCAGTATGATGACTTCAAGTCTTAAATAACATCCTGACTTATTATTTGATCAGGCTGACAAAAAATGCCAAATATTCACTTTTGTTTCTTAGAACAAAAGTGATGCTGGATGCTACTTGCTGAATTAACTGCAGTGTAACAAGGCCATGTGGCAACAATGTAGCATAGTACTGTTTGAAATGTGTATCATTGTGTAGTATGCTTATATGTATGTATGCATGCATGCAAGTATCCAATTCTGAAAATAGCCAATTTAAGTTTAGTCCTATGATGTCTAATATTTTAGTAGATTTTAGAAGTTTATCAGAGAAACAAGTGCTACTTATTCAAATGTTGTGCACTGTGCATTATAAAGAAGATAGTTATGATAATATCCTTTATTTTATTGTTAACTGCCGTTATAAAAGAAATAGACCTTAGTCAGATTAGACGTCGTGAGGGAAAGACTTAAAGTCTTTACAATGGCATGCACTGTATAAAGGTCCTAGATCTCACCGTTTTCACAATTGGCAACTTTTAAAACTGTTTTATGGAGTTTTCTCTACTGAAATTTGTTTCATAAAAGATGTTTCATCAGCTTAACAATCTGTATGTTGTTAAACAACAGTATAGTCCACTGAACACACTATACATCTATATCTAACAGCCGTTCATTCCTGTCAAAAATTAAATACGGTGCCACCTTGACTAAGGTCTGTAGGCCACTTGGGGGCATGTATTTTAGTGGTTTTACCATGGTTAAGGAGGTTTAGGCCACTCACATCTATAGCTCAACCACAGAACCAGAAAAATGGGATCTCATCACCTGAAATCTAGGTCAAACTTGGTCTTGAAATTTAAAAGCTGTTGTTTTGCCAGAGTATATGGCTTCCTCGCAGAGGTTGATGTATTAAATGGCTTGCAACATCAGACAGCTCACGTTTAATAAGCCAGACTAATGCAGTCTATGATTGAGACATGCAGGGCAGTTGCTGTGACAAATCTGGGCCTTGGCCAGAGCGAGGACAGAAACACAATGTTCAGAAAATGACTCAAGTGTGAGACAACGAGAAGCTCTCACTCGTTGTCACACCCTCAAGTGTGAGACGTTGAGCAGCCCTCCTCCACAGCATAGTTGGGAAATACTGTGAGGCCATAACATTATAATATTGTCTAGTGCTGAGTAATGACATTGGTCAACTTACTTTTCTTTCTTTTTCAGTCGTGCATCACCCGTTCGGACCCGAGTTTGATCAGCATTATGTAAGTATCTGCTCATCTGTGTCCCATATTTTAAACTTTTAGTCAAGCAAATTCCCTTTTCCACCAAAAAGATATTGGTGGTTGTACCGTCCTTAAACATGCACTCACTACAATTACTTGCATTGATTGAACAGGAAGTCAAAGACAGAGACCTCATCCTTAACCTTCTCCTGTCTCTACACGAGCACCTGGCCAATGTTGCAGGTGAGCATACAGTTATTTAGTTACACTGTATATTTGTTTTAATATATGCAGCATTAAAATGCCCAACCTTTTGATTGCCTTTCAGGAGAACATGATTGTGGAGACCTTAAAAATCCTTTAAACAGAAGTGTCTCTTTCAGTGATGCCTCTACGTACCTCAAGGTTTGTTTTGCTTATTAAAGCGTTTGTTCTCCATGGTCTGTACGTAGTTTTTTTTTTTTTAACTGACCTTTTGTCATATGTGACCCTGGACCACAAAACCTCTTAAGTCGCTGGGGTATATTTTTAGCAATAGCCAAAAAAACATTGTATGGGTCAAAATTATCGATTTTTCTTTTATGCCAAAATCATTAGGATATTAAGTAAAGATCATGTTCCATGAAGATATTTTGTAAATTTCCTACTGTAAAATTTAAATATATCAAAACTTAATTTTTGATTAGTAATATGCATTGCTAAGGACTTCATTTGGACAACTTTAAAGGCGATTTTCTTCAAATTATGTAAAAATTGACCCTTATGACTGGTTTTGTGGTCCAGGGTCACATATTTCATTGTATAATTTGGAAAATAGTGTCTCTGCTAACATGAAAATGCACAATATAATAAAACATCTTTCTCTTTCAAGCTCCAAAATGAAGCCTATGAAAACTTGATTGAAACGTCTTTAGAGTGGATCATGAAAACCAAATATTTTGTCGGTATAAGGTACCTGCTGTTCATCCATCAAAGTGTCTTAAATCATCTATCTATTGGCCAGTCATCCTATCTATTTATCTAGTCTTTCTATTTATCTATCTGTGTAGATATATCAAGGTGTAACTTTCATACCTTTAGTATCTTTCTGTGTGAGTGCTGTTTTCCTGTGTTTATTGGTCGTGTGTTGTTTTCTTGGCAGGTTGATTGGTGCCGACCCTGCTCAACCCATAAAGGACATATCAGAAATCTCACGACTGGAGTCCATCCACCCCCGCATGTCCTTCTTCTGCCGCCTCAGACGCGCCTTCTTCGCTGTGATCCACAGAGTTCTCTTCATCCTTGCAGGTTGGCTTCGGCTTTCTGTAGAAGTTGGCGCTTTTGACACAGGAAAGATCTAAATCTTTTCACTAACCTCTCCTACATTTCTCTGTAGGCATCGGTGTAGTTTTGGGTTTGGTGTATTACATGAAATACAGATGGCGCAAAGAAGAGGAGGAAACTAGACAGATGTATGACATGGTGGAGAGAATCATCGGTAAGACTGTCTCATCGTTAAGCTATATTTTTAGCACAGAAATTACACAATGCAGGTGTAAAGCATCTTAAATACCTTGCCTTGTGCTTTTACAGATGTAATGAGAAGCCACAATGAAGCCTGTCAGGAGAATAAGGACTTGCAGCGGTATTTGCCCATCCCTCACGTCCGTGACTCTCTTGTCCAGCCTCAAGACAGGTATTGTGTCTTTGCAGTGCGAATTTGGTTTTAATTCAGGTTGCATTCTTGTATGAAACACCCTCTTTCCCAGTCCAGTGTATGTGAGTCCTGAATAGTATGTTTATGTCATTCTCTCAGAAAGAAGATGAAGAAAGTGTGGGACAGAGCCGTCGCGTTCCTCTCAGCTAATGAGTCCCGTATTCGGACAGAAACACAGAGGATTGGAGGGGCGGACTTCATGGTGTGGCGGTGGCTTCAGCCCTCAATGTCACCTGATAAGATGTCCAGCATGCCCTCCAAAGTGTGGCAAGGCCAAGGTAACAGTTTCTCCATGTGGAGTCAACCATCTGCATTTTAAGTAGGGCTGTGCGAATAATCGAAATCGTCATAAAATCGCGATTTGAGCGTGCGCGTTTTCTAAATCGCTTTACAACACGATTTTCCGCGCCCGACCTCCCGCAGTATGCTATCCGAACCAATCAGAATGCAGCGCGCCTAAATGGAGCACGAGAACAGAACAGACCGGGCGGGCATACAAACGTAACGCCAGGTTCACACACTCCGTCTGTGGTGTGTATTTTTTCCGCGCCCATGTTAACGGATCAGAGCGTTCACAGCGGATCAGGAGCGGACTGCAAACGCATCCTGTGTGAAAATAAAATGAGTCCGTGCTGCTTCTGCACCGCATACACATAGGCTGTATACGCACTGCAGATGGAGTGAGTACGTGTGAGCTTGGCGCAACAAATCTAGTTCAACATCTGAGGCAACGCCACAAAGAGATCTATGACCAATGCATGGCAAAAAAAATCCCTGGACACGGGATTTTATTATTTTTTTCTGCCATATGTCTATTCTAGAGACATTTTGTTACACCTTTACTTAGTGATTATTTTTTTTTTTTTCCATATCGCCCAGCCCTAATTTTAAGGCCACACTTATGCCTTTTTACTTTTTCAGAATCACACATGATCATAAGAAACTTTCAACACATTGTTATGCATAGTGTCCACATTCTTTTGGACATGTAGAGTATGTTCTCAAACCTATAATGGCTGGTTTTGTTCTTCAGCATTTCCGTTGGACCGAAGAAATTCGCCACCAAACAGCTTAACGCCATGCTTGAAGATTCGCAACATGTTTGATCCTGTAATGTAAGTCTCTCAAGGACTTTTGCATGTGACCTCACATTGAATTGGTGGTTCAAGTAAAATGTATTTACTTGCATAATATTATGTAGGTTTGCCTGATATTAGAGTGTTTTAGAAAAAAGTAATCTTAACTACTCAGTATTTCCCTCTTGAACAGGGAAGTGGGCGAAAACTGGCACCTCGCCATTCAAGAAGCCATTTTGGAGAAGTGCAGTGATAACGATGGAATCGTTCATATAGCTGTTGACAAAAACTCAAGAGAGGTGAGAATCCTGTGTGGTTCATTACAAAATAGACAACCTGGGTTTATAAGATCTTGTCCAAAAGCTAATGAGTTGCCTGTTGCCTTCAAAGGCAGCATCCCAGCCATCATGGACCCTCATAAATGGCCAGTTTGTAACACACTAAAACAACATGCAACAACTCATCACACCACACAAATTGACTTGACTCACAGTTTATTCCAATGGAGTCTGATGTTAGCGTATTGCTAAGCTAACAGTGTGATATTGTTAAAAGCATAAAATACATAGAACAGTCGATTTTAAATGTGTGGTGTTATTGTTAGCAAAACTATTTTTTATGCCTCATGAATTGTTTTGCTTTGATCTGATCCATTGATTCCAATGGAGTTTCATGTTAGCATGTTGCTAAGCTTACAAATGCTAGATATTGTAATAAGCATAAATGGGACATATTTATATTGGCAAATCTTTATATTGGCCAAAATAATCTATCTTTAAGTACTCTGAACATTATTTTTCACCATATTGGATAGTTTTCCACTAAGCTTATCGTGCTAATTGACTTTACTCACAATTTATTTGAATTAAGTTTGATGTTAGCGTGAATCGTGACGCTAAGCTAATGTGTACTAGATATTAATATTAGCAAAATGAAATGGGACAAACAAATAATGGGTAAAATATCTATTTTTTTAAATTACACAGAACTGTATTTATTTTATTCTTTTTTTTTTATTTCTTTTTTTACCTCATCTCGATTTTTTTTATTTTATTAATTTTATTAATTTTTAGCAGTGCATTCTGGTATTGCCTTGTTCACAAAGGATATGATGTTGGCTTAGAATTTTACTTTGTTGTTGTTGTTGAATTTAACCGTAATATTCCTAGAAGCATTTAACTAATGGGTCGATTTGCTGTATGCTTTTGTTCTCATCTAGGGCTGCGTTTATGTGAAGTGCCTTTCAGCAGAGCATTCTGGGAAAGCCTTCAAAGCGCTTCATGGCTCCTGGTTTGATGGTAAACGAATATTGCATTAGACTAATCATAAGAACTGCCATTTTCAATCTGTTTCAACCCAACTTGCCTTTTCTACAGGTAAGCTGGTGACGGTCAAGTACCTACGCCTGGATCGCTACCACCAGCGTTTCCCACAAGCCCTGGGCTGCAACACGCCCCTCAAGCCCTCCAGCTCCAGCATGAACAGCATGTCTCGCTTAAACCAGCGATCCAGCACGTCCAGCTCACTGGGTTTCTCTTGAGGGACATGCTAACGGCCACCACCATCCTCTCTGCCCTCTCTGCTCCTTTCTCCTGCGTCCTCCTTACCAGAGAGAACCGCATTCAGGAGCTTCTACAGTTGGGCCAGCTGGGACGCCCAATCAGTTTTGCCAGCCATATGCAAACAATGGTGTTTAAACCTGTGAGCTGCTGTGTTTTTTCTTTTTTCCTGTCCTTCGGTATCAAGGAAAGCAAGGGAGATGCACACACTGGCATGAAACCGGTGGAGAGAGAGTTGCTCGGTCCAGTGAGAACTTTTAGGAGAGGTGGATGACGCAATCTCTGTCCTTCTCATATTTGGTGCAAGTGGACACAAATTTCTGTTTCTTATGTATTTTCTTTGACCGATTCAATGATAAAAAATGGCTTCCAACTTTACATCTTACAACACGAATGAGAGTTTTCCGGCCTCTGCTTATTTTTTATGTAACTAACTCTCCTCCTTAATTCCAAGGAGCTCTGTTGGGCTATACATAGCTGCATGTGCTGGTTAAAGTATGCCTATATTTAAGCTTTGAATTGTATCTCATTTTGGATGTTTATTTCCCAGATGATGTTTTAGCTGATGTATTCCCTTTATTATTTTGTCGCCTTTTTTTTGTTTTTTTTTTGTTTTTAGTCCAAGAACAGCATGCACACACTCTAAGAAAGGGGTGCTGTAAATATCTCATTGAATGGTGGTGGTTGAAATCATCTGTTTGAAATTGTCATAAGCTCTCGTTTGTTTCTTGCCAACAGAATAACTACACTGCTGCATTTAGAGATGTGTCATGTTGGAGGGTCTACATTGCTTTGTGAGAGAAATGAACAATTGTGTTCCCCTTCAATGCCATGTTTCTGAACACTAGTCTTAATTGTCACAGCCTGATTATATTCAAGTATATAATTATTTACTGTTGTTTTCATTTATATTTTAAAAGTTATACTTTTCCCATTATAATTGGTGCAGTTGTATGTTCTTTTTTTTTTTCCTGACCCATCTCTTGGCAGATTTTAAATGCCATCCTGTTGCTGTTTTTAATCTGTCCCCGACCCTACTAAATTTCCAAAGGAGACGTTTTTGATGGAAGTTGTTTTTTGACTTTCTTATACACACTTGTGCTACAGCCGCAGCCTGATATGGCGATCTGATTCTAATTTGTATCGGGACACATTCATAAACAGCATGTCGTGCTGCGGTCATGTGTATTTTGGATCACAGAAAGATTTATCAGCCTTTGTTTAGATGCAGTTCGGGTGGATATGAGGTAAATAAAATGTACTTGTTTATTACTTATGTTTATCTCCTTCCTTGATGAGATTCATTACATGATCTACATGAGCACATTTTATCTTCACTTTCCCATCTACATTTATATAAAACATTGGAAATGGCTTTTTAGATAAGGTTGATCTTTTAATTGTTGAAAATATTTCTAAGAAGAGTCAACGGTAGTTGCCCACTCCAGATATCTAGGTGAACAAGTTAGTGCAATTGAAAACAATGGTGTGGTCTTAAGACTTCAAGTATGTTTTTAGTCTTGGCGATTGATCAAGAGATATTTTTGAATCTGTTATGGAATATGTTTTTAAATTGAAGTATAATTTATTTAATAGTATTATCTCTTAATAAAGCCCCAGCTTCTCGCATTTCGCCAGTTGGCTGATCCCAGACCACACCAGGAGGTACTGGCAGCTTTATTCCGAAAGAAGTAGGATGTGATGATGACATGCAAAGCAAAATCTGCCGAGGTTCTCGTACGTCTGTTTAGACCCGATAACAACATGAAACATTACGCAAATAATCAAATTAACCATAACCTATATTTTGGTACAGTCTAATGACGTAATTAGCTTACCAAAGCGCACAAACTGCTTCGCGCTGAGTAGCTATGCGCGCAAATTACGCATTGCTCATATTTGGAGCTCGTCTGGCCGGCGAGAGGAATTTCCCAGAATGCACTTGTCATTACCTAAGAAGTACACGGTCGTGTCGCTGTTTGACAAATGCACTGCTCTCACCGCGGCCCCCCCTTCACTCTCTAGGCTGCTGTTCTACTGGATTTTAACGCTATTTCTGCTCTCTGGTACGTGTAACTGCTTGTTATATGTTTATATTTTTTGTTACGCACTTTTTAAGTGACTTTAACGTAGGCAACAGGGTCTCTATGACTACGCGTTAAATGTGTAACACAACACCGTTTTACTTTAGTCAGTTTAAAATTGACGCAGTTGAAATGTATGACATATTTATGCGTTTGTTTCATCTGTTTATTTGTTTTTATGCTTCTAATTTATTATAACAAAATATTACGTAAATAGCCACAGGAAATTGTTCTAGTCTTCTATAAAAAGCATATCAGTTACACTTGTATACTATACTTGTATACTGTGTACTATGTATATACTATGTCATAGCAGCGAGGCATTGTTACATAACGTTTTGTTTATGCAAACCACACCCTTACAAAAAAATTACTATGGTACTACTATGATACAATGATGTACACACCACAGTATTACCATGAGATTCCAATGTACTTCCAAGTACGCTCTACCATGGTACTTCTTTTGTAAGTGCAGACCATTCAGAGACATTAATATTTTATGTCATGTTTATTTAATTGCCTTCTAAAGTACTGACACCTATCTAATGAACTTCTAAATGCCTGTCAGAATGTTCAGTCATCCGATGGACATTTAATGTAATAATATAGATGAAATGTTATTTGTGAGTCACGGTACTGACCTTCTGGTTTCTCTTTGCAGTGGGTTTGAAAATATTAATCAGTACAGCTTAACAGAGTAAAATAAATGAATTGATAAAATACACAAGCAGTAAGATTGGAGGAAACCGGATCAAGTGTTGAAATAATTTAAAGAGAACTTTCTGGAATGCAAAAGATGTAAACATCAAGCTGTAGACAGTCACAGACCTATGGTGTGATTCTGCAGAGCTGTAATTGAGCTCTATTTATAGTTCTCTCTGCAAGTGATTGTTGGGTGTTTTTAAAATGTGGCCTTGCTTGTGACTGTAACTGATCATGTGTTAAAACCATGCCAGACAGACCAGTCAAGTGAAGAGTCACTTGAGTGCCAACAAGTCATTTGAGTGTCAATACTGTTGCATTACAATTCTGAATTTAGATACAAAATAATCATGGTTGCCTTATTTATTTTGGTCAGTGGAGTAATATTTACAAATTTGCTGCATAATAATATATAATTATAAATGAAATATTTTAATATAAAATATTTTTAATATATCAAAATGTTTTCATTATTTTTCCTTTAATTTTTAAAATGTTTTTGTTTTAAATGATATATTGTGAATGTCTTTCTTTCTTTAGTTTATTTTATTTCTAAAAATAAATCTATATATTGGATTTATTGTAAATATGTATTGGATGTTATCTGATTATTTGAGACACCCATTTACAGAGCAGAAATTTAGTGAAAATGAGGCCAAAATAATCAAAATATCAAACCAAGTTGCGTTTATTTTAAAGACACATGGATAATTTTCAAGTAAAATGTGACGCACTATTTTTTTTAAATGGTAAAAAAAAAAAATAATAGGTATATTGTTCAAGATTAAGACAAAATGTATTTAGACAATTTCTGGTCAAACGTGGAATATGTTCATAGTTAATGTGATGAACTACACCTGTGGTTACGCTTTTGAGGAGAACTGTCTTCACATCTACTACAAATCAATATGAGATAGCTGATGAAAAGAAAAAAAATTGGCTCAAAATGTGACATGAGAGCAGAGCTTGTTTGGTGGAAGATGCCATGTATAATGCATATATTAAAATATTTTTTCTACACAGTAAGAATTAGTGCTTAATGGAAAAATGTTCAAATCAAGCTCTTTCTGATGATAATTTGTCATTTGTACTGTTCTGTCTCCTTGTTGCAGTAAATGAAAAGATCTCTCCCTTTTTCCCACACACCTGCACGACCACTAGATGGACCTCATTCCTTATAAACCGCAGCTTCACCCTCTCATTCAACAGTGCTCTGTAGCTTTGCCTGTTATTGCTCCTGTAGTTCAGCTGTAATTTCCCACAAGTTTGGGGCTCTAACATTTTTAAATCTACCTTTTTCATAGGTCTTTATCTTTATAGTTACAAGAAGGTTTGAAGAAGGTCTTAAAAACCTTCTTGCTTTCTTCAGCGTGCGCTCGAGTTTGCCGTAGGCCAGGATGGCTGCCCGTCTTCTCCGATCCATGGCCCCGCACACATCCATGGCCCTGCTCCAATGCATTCATTCCCATAAGTCCGCAAGACCTCTCCTAGCACTGATTCCACCCACTACACTAGGTACTGTAACCAATGTGGTTAGGATATATAATGTGCGATATTTAAATGAGAAGTTTAATTAAATGAGAAGCAGATTGATTGTCGTGTCGTGCATTGATTTAGGGCATTATATACAAACACAAGTGTTCTGTGTAGTACAGTTGATATTAGCAAAGTTGCTAATGTGTATTAGGATAAATTGAATTACAGGTTTAGGTTTCTCTTTATGGCCCACAGACACAACTGATGTGCTACAGCCATAGAAACCGCTGATAAGCTCGGTGTTGGCAGCTTTTTTATCTGTTTTCTATGCAAACTGCTTCTGTGCTTTTTTTTTCTGTCTTCTCAGGGCTCTGAATTCTAAAACTAATAACCCAGCTCATTAAACTTGACATAAAATATATGTTGGATTCACTAATGAAGTTCTCTGACCTTTTAATCACTTCTCATAAACGTCAAATAATAATTTTTCACTTCACTGCTTAATATGTATTTATGGAAGCCTGAAATGGAAAATAAAAAAGGTAATTGCAACTCACAATTTTGACTTTGAGTTTATATTTTACAGTTCAGACTTTTTTCTTACAATTCTGAGGAAAACGATCAGAATTGTGAGATAAGAAGTTAGAATTGCGAGATATAAACTCAAAATTGCATGATGTTTTCTTAATTCTGACCAAAAAAAATCAGAATTGCAAGATGTTAACTTACAAAATTGTGAGATAAACTCACAATTGCAAGGAAAAAAGTCCAAATTGTGTGAGAAAGTTTTTTCTCATGGCAGAAATGGGCTTCCATATGCATCAGACTGTCAGCAATCAAAAATAAATAAGTGAATAATGGCAGCTTTAAGGTCTTTGGCTAAACTTTTTTTTTTTTGAGCCCCTGTGAGGTATAATATTTAAAAGCCTTTAGTAAAACTAAAAATCAATATTGCACTCTTTTATATTAAGCTTTTTAATATTATACCTTGTGATGTACATTAAATGGTTATTTATTTAAGGAAATATGTCTTAAGTGTACGAGGTTTTCAGTTGAATTGTGGGTAATATGTTGTTACATATTTATCATTCCCGTTCACCTCTCTCTCTTTACACAGTGACGTTAATCAGTCTTTCCCTGCATGAGAAGTGTCAGCCGTCCCGTGATAGGCTGCTCTAAGTGTCCATCTCTGTGACTGACATCTGTGTTGACCTATGTTGTTTTTTTTTTCTCCTTCCTCTCCCTCCTCGCATATGTTTGTCTTTATTATTTTTTAGCCTGAGTTGTAGGAGGGTGTTTTAGCAGGTGGCTCCTGTCTCGCCGCTGTTTCTGTTCTCCCAGCAGCATCGGCCGCAGCCATGTCCGGGTTCAATCTACTGCATCTGGTCAGCCAAGGCCAACCTGTAAAACTCAAGGCCTGCGGGCTCCCCTCAGGTCACCTGGATGCTGTGTGTGTGTGCAGTGTGCTTTGCTTCCTTGATGCTTTCATATGTGCGCACACGCGTGTGTGAGCGTTTGGCAAGGGGTGTGTGTTTGCTTGATGATAAGTGTTTGATTGATGACACTTGTGGAGAAACCAACTTTGGATTTATCTAAAGGCAGCCTGACATTGAGCTTTATCAGTGGACAATGTATTCTTTACTTTGACTGTCTTCACATAAATGCATGGACAGCTCAACAGGTGAATATGTAATATACTTTTGGTAACATTTTAGATAATTTCCTAAATAGTAGGCTTCCAGATATCAGGTTCCCCCTGATGCTTAAGTTGGTTTTTCTGCATTTGATGACCCCTTGCCCTGAAATGTCACCTTTTGCTTTGTTCTTTTTTTCCTCTGTTTAGCTCTTCAGTTGCTCATGGAATAATGCCTAACTCACTGTTTTACCTTCTTTTAAGCCTGCATGATCAGTCAAGCTTTAACATTATCTTAATTTCTACTAATGATTGCATTTGTATTTGCATTTTTAATTTTAGGACTTTAGATGACACTCACATTTGAAACAGGGTGTGCTCTTCTGAGGGATTTTTTACCAGTTGTATCTAATTGAATTTTTGTAAAGTAATCATTGGTGCATGTTAAAATTTTTCATTGTTTTATTAAGACACATCAGTAGATTAATATCAATAACTGTGTGTTTCTGTGTCAAAATAATAAAACACAAAAGGATTTGCATGTCCTGAATGAAATAAGAGTGCTTGAAAGTAACAAAAGAGTAATGTTAAAGTGTGTAAATAAAATGCTGCTTTCACTAAATGATAATTAACAGTTATATGATTGAATTGGTGTAAGAAGAAAGGTTGCAAGTCAGTATGCAAATATGATGATATTATGATGACATCATTACAGTTAGGTGAATTTTAAGTGCTAAACATTTTATCAATGTCAGCTAAAAATTATTATAAAATTCCTTAAAATATATAAAGTTTTAAAAAGTAGTATGCGTAATAAGGCTGACATTATTGACATTTAAAAATTTTTTTAAGGTTGATATTATAATTCTCAATTTCTTACATAACCATTTTAGAATTTCCCATTATTGAAAGAAATAGTGTAGTAAACCAAAAATCATTTAATTACCTGTATAGAGACTACTATGCGACAGGAACATTGGTACTGTGAAAGTACAAGTGTTTAAAACAAAACCTAACCAGAATGTTAGAGTAATATTACTATAGTGCTGCCTTGCAAGCACTACCAAAAAGTTTGAAAGCGATGAGTTGAGAATCGGTGAGAAGAAGCGTGAAAAATGTCTGGGGGAAGACGTGATATTTTTGGTGTGAAGCAAAAGGCCCGTGCTAAAAACAAATCTTGCTTCCAATTAGGAAATAACTTTCACTTGAGGTTATAGAGGAGGGATGTTGGAACAATGTGCTGATTTGTATCATGACCTCTCGGTGCACCAAAACTAATTCATTTGCAGGGGGTGACAGACTGAATTCCTGAATTTCTTTAAATGCCTCCTTAGAGGCTTTTCTAGACAAACCAAGAAATAAAACACTTTTTTCCCCTTTCCCCCTCCCTCTCTCTCACAGTATAAATAGTGTTCAGAGCCCTCCATACACAAAAAATAGGAATTCTCTCTCTGTGTCTCACTAATAGGATCCAGAAGACCACTTTCACAGAGTCGAAAGGAATACGGGAGAGTCCTGCAGGGAGGCGACCCCCTCCTCTTTGCGCTCTCCTCCCCTCTTCCCCATGTTTGTCAGAAGTAACTTTGTACTCGCTGGACAGAGCAGGGCCCATCAATGGAGCCCATTCACCAGAGGGACCTTTAAAGACCCCATTATTTCCTCCATTCACATGGTTTCAATCTTGTCGAGAGGAATTCTCCACATAGACTATGTGAAGGGAGACCCGCTCTCACCAGAACGCAAGAGTGAAAAAATCGTTATTAGCAGGAGAAAAGGTGGAAAGGGGAGAGAAAGCACTCTGTAATGGGAAATTGCAGTAGAATTGTATGTAATTTAAAACTGCTGCGTGTCCCGGTGACTAAATGGCATACAGATGGACATCTGGCACAAGCCGTAAAACTGGCCGAACAATACAGGAGCAGGACAGACCCCACAGGAACACGAGTGAAAAAATCGTTATTAGCTGGAAAAAAGGTGGAAAGGAGGGAGAAAACACTCTGTAATGGGAAATTGCAGTAGAATTTTATGTAATTTAAAACTGCTGCGTGTCCGAGAGACTAAATGGCGTACAGATGGACATCTGGCCCCTTTTAAAAACATGGCTACAGGGCTTCTTCTGAGGACCTTACAGTTGCCAGAATTTCAGGCAAATTTTTTATATAAAATGTTTTCCCCCAGGCTGGTGTTTTATTGAGTTTATTATCAGTGCAAGTTGTATCACTATTTAATTAATTAAGTTTGAAAGTCCTTCTGGTGACAATTACTCACTCCTCAGGTTGACCTCTAGAGGTCAGCATTGTTGTAAAGTTAGGGGCCAAGTGTAGCAGTCAAGATCGCTGCCTTCTGTATGAACAGCCAACACGAGTGCTCATCTAGAATGTCATAACTCACCACGTATGTTATGCAGGGAAAATTAAATTTACCTCGGCGTAATACTTT
>NW_015542553.1:960315-981660 GCF_001515605.1 Sinocyclocheilus anshuiensis
TGTGTGTGTGTGTGTGTGTGTGTGTGTGTGTGTGTGTGTGTGTGTGTGTGTGTGTGTGTGTGTGTCACTGACGCTGTGATTTTTCCAGGCAAGAGTCAAGTCAGGAATTTAAGTAGACATCCTTTGTTATCAGCCAAACCAAATCATTTGCAACCAAAGTAACCAGACAAAAGTCCTGACTCCTGCTTGGAAGTAGTCACATAGAAACCTAGATTAGAGTGTCAGTTGTTTGTTTTTTAATAATTCTGGAGGTTTAGCACTGCTTTTATTTTGTAATTATAAACACTTAAATGTTTGCCTTACCTCACTTGTCTCTCCTGTAGGAACGTGCCGAAGAAAGAAGACATGGCCCAAGACGTTCCCCGAGGAGGAGCTGAGGAAGCGACTGACCCCAATGCAGTACCATGTTACTCAGGAAAAGGGCACAGAGAGGTGGGTGACCCACCCTAACTAAAAGACACCTTAAAATACACTTTCAATCAAAAGTTTGGACACACTTGAATGAATTAGTTTGTCATTAACTTAATAGATTTATAGATAAATATAAATTGTTCATAAATTATTCAATTATTATATTTATCCAAATCATACATATACTGTATATATTATACACTGTCATTTTCTTTGCGAAACTTAAAAAAAAAACATCAAAAACAATACCATGTTTAAAAACAAAATCAATAAATAGTCTATCATGCATTATAAATGTAATACTAACATTAATAATTATCTAATTTAATATAATAAATGTTAATTCATTTATAATGATTTATAATATAATTTTTAATTAAGTAATTGCTTTTGTAAGGGGATTCCTTTGAACTGGATTGTGAAGCAAAAGCAGCCAACAAGGTTACATTTTATTTTCTAAATAATTAAATTATATTCCAACAACTTTATATTTTAAAAGGTGAAAAATAATAAAGAACGAGTAGATGTGTCCAAACAGTGGCAATGAGAAAGTGAATTTGGATTTTTTTATTTTTTTTTTATTTCAAGCGTCTAGTCAAATGTGGCTGTGAAATGTCAATAGACTGAACATTCTCTGTACAGATTTCTTTATGCTTGGCTGACAGAAACATTCTCTCCTGAATGACCCAAGGCCATGAGATAGATTTTGAGTAGAAGGAGGATGTAGCACAGAAGGGAAAACACTGACACTTCCCCTCTTTCCCTCCGTTGCTCAGTGGTAAAACACACGTGGGGATAGTATTTATCGGCCCATTGGCAGTAGGAATGTGAAAAATGCCCTTAGCCTGTGAGAAGAGAGCAAGGAACCTGAAAGGTGCATTCTGATGCCTGTTACTCCGTTCAAACACAAATCCTCCTCAACTTATCTAGATTAGAAATGCTCAATCAATTGCTGCCATTTACAGTTTTGTTTTTTTGTATAAACAAACACAGAGCATGGGAAACTGAAATGCACTTTGAAATAAGCAGTAATATGGATTAGCATTTATTGATGAACTTTTATTGAGCTGACCATTATCTTTTATTAAGCTAACAGTATACATAGTTGATCATTTTAAGGTATAAAGTCACAGTTTGTGGTGTTTTCATCCATAGTGCTTTCACGGGAAAATATACAGATAATAAAGAGGAAGGAACCTACCAATGTGTCATTTGCGGTGCCCCTCTTTTCACGTGAGTGTCCATAATGAGCCATCTTTACCATGCCCACTGTATTTAATCTTTATTTTTGATTTAGAAATAAAAGGGTTTTTTGTAATACATCTTCATTTGATAGTCAACATTTTGGTCAACATTTTGTTATTGACGCCTTACTGTCCTTGCAGGTCTGATAAGAAGTTTGACTCTGGATCAGGTATGGTTCTGCACTCACATATAATAAAAATCAAAATAGATAATGAGACAAATGAGTTTATTTTTGTAAAAATGCTTGATTTCCTTTTGACAATGGTGTACATAATGTTACAAGACTAAAGGCCGTTCACACCAAGCACGATAACTATAAAGATAACGATAAAGATATAGTTCTAAAAATCGTTCTCAATATTAAAGAATAGCATAGTTCACACCACAACTATAACGATAACGATACAGAGGAACGATATCGTTGTGATCACTTTCAAAACGATTTTTTTTCCAGCTGATGAACGATAAAACACTGACAGCCAATCAGAATCCATCCTGCTGTAACGAGCTCAAGAATTTAAAGCGGCAGAAGCATGTGCGCTTAGAATAAACAGACGATATCGTTCGCTGGTGTGGACGGACACTAATATCGTTATCTTTATAGTTATCGTTCTTGGTGTGAACGGGGCTTAAACCACATTTTTTTCTCAAAGAGAGAAAAAAATATATAGATAAGGCTCATTGCTCCTTATTCTTCTCTTGTCCAGCTCAATAAGGGAGAGTTTGACCTTCTCAACCTCCTTTATGGTTGATTGCAAGGATGAATGTGAATCCAGTCAGCTGTCTAATGGGCTGCTAGTGTGGGGCATGAAAGCTCACATGCTCCTTTATATATGAGTTACAGCACCACAGTTCTTAATTTGTGCACATCAAACGTTCTTCCTTCACAATTAGAGAACAACTCTGTAGAATTAATGTATTTCTCACAGAGAAACAGTATGCAGAGTTTTTTTGTTTTAATTAATGTTGTTTTAATGGCTTACAAAAAATGACAATCACAAATAATCCCTTAAAACAATATTTGCTTAGAAAAGTCAAATGAAGATAGTTCAAAGAAGTTACGTTATATTGGCCAACAACAACTGACTAGACATGACAAAGTAGTTTTTGTGTTGCTCCTCGCTGTTTTTCAGTGTCTTTAACAATAAATGTTGCATTTATACATAGTTCAGCTTTTTTAAAAATGCATCTTGCAATTCATCTATCAGTTTTTGAATGCAAGAATGTGTTATTAATAAAGTATAGTCACTTTGATTTTAATGCAGGTGTGCAAATAAGCATTAAATGCAGATCACAGGTGTTATGAAGTTTCCTGGAAGTGCTTCTCATCTTGCTTCTAATATGGCTTTTGTAGTTGCAATGGTATACTTTTCTGTTACGAGTTTAAGATGTGTATTCAATGTTTTGTTTTAAGCATAAAAAGACTCTCATCAGCTCCTACTAAGTGAATGTTGAGTTGGTGCTGAGTGTACACAATGTAATTATAATATATCTCAGCAACGGATTGTTGATCCCTTACAGATCTGAGCTCCAAATCACGTACTTCTGCAGTGTTACTCATGCTATTTTTATTCGCTCTCCGAACAAAGTATAATGTGTATGCAAGAATTCTTTACAGAAATCAGGCCGAAATGAGAAACATCTGGGCCCATGTTGAAAAATCTTTTTTGTCTTCGACATAGAGATGGGAGCCAAATGGGCTGCATTGCATGCAGGCAACGCTGCAGCCTGGACTCATGTAGACTCAATTTCCTGTTTTGTTAGAATGACGCGACACTGCTCCATTCACTGGGCCGCTCGCCCTGGCGATAAAGCTCCATTAGATCAGCTCCGCGGCGATCCGCCGGGATTCTCCCGGTCTGAGTCATAGGATTTCTGTATTCCCCCTAGAGCTTCCTATGTCTGAGTGGAATTTCGTGGCTTTGTAGTTGCAGCCAAGCATCTCCTCCCTAAGAGAGAGGAGAGAGAGGGGGTCAGTATAGATGGCGATTGAGGGGTGTTCGCAGTGCCGATCCTAGACTTCTGGGGGCCCTAAGCAAAACTTTGTCAGGGGGCGCCTGTCTGTGCGTTCATAAAAATCCCCAAATGCCTCCCAACCCCTTAACCTGTTCTTTCAGAGCAGTTTCAATGTCAACAAACAACAGTGAGTTGAAACAGTCAATAATACAAAAATAGGAAGAAAATGACAAACAATAGGACAAATACAATAGAATAAAAAATATACAAATACAATAAACAATTTAGCCTATAATAGCCTACTATTCAGAAATTGATTAAAGTAATCAAATGTAAAAAATAAAGCACTGCATAGACTTCACCATATAAATCAAATATAAATTGATTCATAACAAAGTTATGATGAACAATATTCATTGAAGAGCAGTGAATACATCTCTTTTTCTTTTGTTGTTTGATTAATATTAATGACAGACAGCAGCACTGATTACATTTCAAACTGTTTATGTTCACTTAAGACATAACTGACTGTGTTTAAATGAAAATTCACCAAGACAGACATTTTGGCATATTTTGTGTGTATTTGCCCCTTTAGGTACACACCCAAAGCCCAAAGTAGCCTATATTTGTCTGTTTCAAGTCGCCTCGAATCACACACACAGAAAGTGCTTGGGGAATAGTGTCTCTTCCGCAGCTCAGTGTGTTTTTAACTCTTTTTTTGTTTGTTTTTTTTTAGTATCGAACAACGAAAGTCACGTTACATGATTTGACTGATTTGGATGTTACGTAGAAAGGGCTACAGTGCACCGCATTAAAGGAAAGGAACATTCATGTTTTCATTATCGCTGGTAGCCAAAATCAAAAATGTATTGGGAGGATCGGCTCTGGGTGTTTGAGGGGTTGTGGAGAGAAAGTATAGAATGAGCAGGTGGACGATTGATTGACTGACTTCTGTTTCTCACCACACAGTTGTAGTATCACAGCAGTGAACCAACTCCTGCTTCCTGAGGCATGATCCGATGTCATTATGAAATGTAAAATCAGATAGAGTTACCAAGATGTGCTTGGCAATAATTAGGGTCGAAAGCTAGAATAAAGCGCATGAAGGAACTTTGGTTGCCAAATCTCCCACACTGGCCCTCAAACAACTCTTTCCGTTAATTTTCCATTATTATTTAGAACAGGGTATTTGCGGGTCCTTAAAAAAATCTTAAATTGATGGACAGAAAGTAAAATGACATAGTTAGGTTTTTATTATATTTTAACACTCATAATCTATACCATTCAATACAGATCATTTGCTTTGTACCGGTAAAAAGTTCTTGAGATTTAAAAAAAAAGTCTTTTATACTCTCTAAGACTGCATTTAATTAATCATTAAAAAACAGTGATATTGTGAAATACTATTATAATTTAAAATAACCATTTTCTATTTTAATTTATTTAAAAATATAATTAATTCCTTTGGTGGGAAAGCTAAATTTTCAGCATCATTACTCCAGAATTCAGTGTCACATGATCCATTAGAATTTTTTCTAATATGCTGATTTGATACATTTTTTATTATAAATGTTGAAAACTGTCGTGCTGCTGGTTGTTTTTATGGAAAACATTATATATTGTTTTTCAGCATTCTGTGATGAATAGAAAGTTTGTAAAAACTTTCGATTAATGTAATGTGCTGAAAATAATTATGACCCCAAACTTTTAAACTGTAGTGTTTTTCCATAAGTAATATATTCAGAGATATATTATAATATTCTCTAAATGCTCTAGAATTCATTTTTTTGTTTTCTAGATTTAAAAATGTAGAATTAGCATTGCAGTTCTGGTGTTGCTGAACTTTATCTGTAATGTTTTGAATAGTAATTGGATGTGTTGTACCCTGCACTGCCAATAGTCTTGTACTACTCATTCATTCTGCTTTGCAGCATCTAATTGAATACCTTTCCCTCTACCAGTAATCAGGAGGTAGTACTTTAAAGTCAGTCTGGGTTTTTGTCAAAAACCTAAACAAATATGTCAGCAGAGGCTGTGTAGTAGTAAGCTCCCAAGGTCCCTCTCCTCCAGACGTTCCACCTATCCAGAGAGCCATGAGCAGGACCACCCATGAGCCAGAGCAGCCATTCTTTCCACTTGCACCCCTGTTACTGGGTAGAAATTTTCCAGGTGAAAGAAACGGGATTGTGAGACAGCCTGTAACTCTGTCAATAACGCTGACCATTTTCAGTGAGGTTTGTTTCACTTCATGATCTTACGTGCCGTCCAGCCATGCAGTAGGGTATGGATGACCCCATATATCTGGTTTTGCCAGAAACCAAACACCCAAAAATCATGGTGGTGAATTTTGCATCAGCAAACTCTAACCTTATTTTCTCACCATTTAGCAAACCAAAGGACCAAGCTTTTCATACATTCTCTGTTGTTCTTTTCCAAATAATCCTAACAAACTCAATGTGCTTTGCATTGTAAGCATATGCAATGTGTTGTATTAAGGTTCGATTGATTAGATTGCATTGGTCTGGCGTGAAAGACAAGAATAGAGCAGCAAGAAAATGTGAGAATCTCAGAATGAGCTTCAACACCAGGACAGGCCAGGAAGAGAACAAACCCCTTAAACTTGCACAGCACGAGATGGAAACACACACCAGAATGGAGGGTTAGTAGGCTTGTGGATCACGTGTAGATTCACTTAACCCTCAATGTTGTACTGCTTTTGCAGGATGGCCGTCCTTTTTTGATTTGATCAATAAGGACTCTATAACACTAACTGATGACTTTTCGTACGGGATGCACAGAGTGGAGACAACCTGCAGTCAGGTACAAAACCAGATTTACACCTTTTCATACCCTGCTATGAAGACAACGTCTTGAATTTTATTTTTTATTTTTTTTCTATTTGTAGTGTGGTGCTCACCTGGGCCACTTTTTTGATGATGGACCTCGACCGACAAAGAAACGCTACTGCATAAACTCTGCTTCTCTCAATTTCCGGGCAAAAAACAGTCCTTCTGAGGAGGTGGAAGCATCCGGAGGAGCAGGTCAATCAGCACCTTCTAGTAAGAATGAAGAACTTTAATAGGACTTGAAATAGACCAATCAGATGTCACGCTACTCCAAAGTCACTCCTGAACTATCAATTCCAAATCAAGTGAGCCGTGCAATCAGACAAATATATGCTTAGCAACATTCGTCTGAATGATGGGTCCTTCAGGATCACAATATGCAAAATCAATGTCCAGATAACAGATTAGAATGGCCTTATGTTTGCTCCTCAACTTCTTCACTTGAATTTTGTGTCATTTGAAGAGCTCACATAGCTTCAGAGATTTGCTCTGCTAAACTGTTTTTGAAAACTTGGTAATTTTCAATTAGGTACAAAAGTCTGAGACTACATTGAAAATCTGGGATTTTTCTTTCTTTTCATTTAAATAATAAAAAAAAAAAAGATTCAGATTTTTAAACAACTTTAAAACAAGGAAACAATGTAGTGGGAAAATGTATAAGACTAGGTAACTAATCAAGTACATTTCAGACATCAGTCTTTGTACAGAGAGTCAGATATTCTTCCATTGAAGCTCAAGGTGATTTTTGAATCATACTCAAATCATACTGGAGAACATGATTATCATGTCACAAACTTCCTGGTGTCATTAAAACAAAACAAGGACAAACCAAATACAAATATTTTTCATATTCTTGTTGATTTTTTCAATTCAGATTTTAACTCCGATTGTTTTTTTCTGATCATATAATTTGTAATGGAAAAAATAAATATGCATTTTCACTAGTCGTCTCTGACTTTTTGGACCCCATTGTCCAATGATTGGAAATTAATTATATATGTATACTTTCTCAGAGTGCTGTGTTGTTTTTGAAGTGACATGTGATACAGGGAGGTCAAGACGTTTGAGGAAAATTCTATGCAAGTGCTCCTGTGAGCAGTAAAATAAGCACAGAGTGGAGAACAAAGCATTCTTTGAAATAAAATGGAACAGATGACAAATGTTTAGTCTGAACACAAATATAGCCTAACTTTTAAGGGTGCTTTTTTGGTCTCCCTGCTTGCAGTGCCTATTTTTGTCCTGAGTTGATTTTTTTTCTCCTGAGATATGGATTGACTTTGATAGAATTTAATTCATATTGACCAGTGTGATTAAAGAAAAGTGATATTAGGAATAATGTGTCTTTGTGAATTTTGTTCACATATTTTACATGTATTTTTTCTTTATATGAATTAGTTTAATTGCTTCATTTGATTTATATTAAATATTTATAAATGATCCATTGATTTATTTATGTGCTTCAAACTTGTGATGTTGTAGTCGGTCACAAGATGCACAAGAATGAATGACATTAGGTCTGTTTCTCAGTCAAAGCTTCAGACGAAATTCATATAGTGTGCTATTTGTGTGTATGGTGCCTTGCTTTTGTCCTTCAAGCTTGACAGCTCCTGGTCACTCTATGTTTTGATTAGGTATTACTTTATTTTGATAGTCCACTTTAGACATTGTGCTGACTATAAGTAACTTTGCAGCTACATATCAACTACCAGTCATTGAGTATTAGTAGACTGTCTGCTTAAGATCTGCTAACACTTTATTTTGATGGTCTGCTAATAGACTGTAAGTAACTTTGCAAGTACTTCAACTTATTCTACTAACCCCAACCCTAACCTAACAGTCTACTAATGCTCTAATGAGAGTTAGTTTACACATAGTTTCAAAGTTTCTATTATAGTTAGTAGAATGTCTAAAGCAGACTGTCAAAATAAAGTGTAAACTTTGTATGCAAAAGAGCTGCTTGGACATCTGGAAAATCTACTAAATTTCACCTTTTGCATTCCACGGGAGAAATTCCTATGGGTTTGAAACAAAATGAGGGTAAGTCAATTTTAATGCAAAATTAATAGAGATTGTCATGTTATTTTACATTAGCATATCTAGCAAATTTACTATTTCTAACTTTTTGCTCATCTTAACATTTTTGTTGCAGCAGATCACCACATAGGAGGAAATTTAGACACCCTGTATGTCCTCTTTAGGTTAACTGCAGAGGTCTGCCTGGTGAGCTGCTGAAAGTCCTTCAAGCCTGGAGAGGTTACGTCAGCCTCGCCATCTTCTTTGGAGTGCTGTTGTTTAGAGAACAGAGTGGTTGGCCTTACTCTGAGAGTGTGGGAAAAATTGTCCAACGGGCCTGTCGCTGAGAGCGTTTATGTTACCGATGCAATAAAGAATATTTACAAGTCAGGTGTGTTTAGACTGAGGAACGCTGGTGGTGGGGGCGCTTTCGACGGAAAATGGAGGTTTTGGGGGGGACTGACAGCTGGAGTGTCTCAAACCAGCTTTCAACCCCATATCATCAAGTCAAACAATTTTGTCATTTATGGAGCAAAAATGAACATGCAGGACACTCTCGGTAGGTAGCGTGACTACTCAGCCTTTCTTTTGTAGCTGGAATTCCAAAACATCCCGTTTCTGGCCCAGACATTAATGCTTTAATGCACAGACTATAAAGCTCGTCCGTTAGTCTGTTTTCATGTTCAGACTGTCCGCCTCACTTCCTACCACTGAAGTGTCACCCTGAGCAAGTCATACTATATCTTGTCCCACTGGCCCCATTAGTTTGCTCTATGAAAGCACTAAACCAAACAAAAGATCCCCTGGCAGCAGCCGTACAACCCAAACACACAACCCATGATCCACAAAGTCATCCAACACATAAACACCTCCCTCGAACCCTGGGACAAACACTAGACTCTCCATATAGACTGAACACACTCGTTCACAGTTTCGTTGAGTACGCATGTGTGCAAGCCCCCTTCTTTCCAGCATCATAGCCTGCCATTAACTGTAGCACTGTGCTGACTTTGAGGGATTACAGGGGCTTTGCACAGACCTGCCTCTGTGTTCACCTGAAAATGCTTGCTTGTTTAAGACCGCAGCATTGTTGCAGGCACAGGAAACCTTGAATTTACCAGGGTTTATCAATTATTAATGTTAGTTTTCTCCTTACTTCCTTCCTTCAATCTGTGGAGGACTTAAAAAATTAACTTGATAATAAATCAGGCCCCTTTACCAATCATACATTCAGGCCCTTTAACCCATGTAGTCACTTTCATATTCAAAGACTGTGGAACGTTTATGCAAACCAAACTGAAATTAGGTGCTTGGAAAGCAATGGCATTGGTTTATGTTTAGCTTTCCAAGTACCACTGCAGTCTGTGCAAAGAAGTTATATATCCACACAAATCACACATTGAAAAAGTTCCCCCCATATGGCTCTTTTCCATGCAATAATGGGAACTAAAGCTTTCACCTTTCAAAATTACCATAAACGTATTTTAAAAGTCCATATTCCAGGTCTACTTGCATCCTTTTTGAACATAGAAATCATTAATTCCAGTTAACTATAACTGCATGAAAAGAGCAACCTCCTTTTGTGTTCCACAGAAGAAGGTCAAACGTGTTTGGAACAAATTAAGGGTAAATGATGACAGAATTTTCATTTTTGGTTGAACTATCTCTTTAAGTCCAGAATCAATTCGATACAAATGTTTACACCTTGAAATTCACCATTCCTTTACCACAGTTGGACACACCTCAAGCACCAAGAGTGAATTAGGAGATGCCTTTGGAGGCCCTTTCCAACTAATCAGATTCCTGAAGGCACTTCCTGATTGTCCTGAAAGAATTGCTTCATCCCAAGCTCTCTCAGACTTGTTAAAGTCAGAATCACCTTTCCCCTGCATTTGGGATGCTTCGGATGTCATAATCAGGCCAACTGCAGAAGCCAAGAAGAAACGGAGGACAAGCACTAAAGTGAGAGTCAAAAAATAACTAGCTCTGTAGCTCTGCCAGCTCTATCAGGCATTCGTCTGATGGATGTGTTGTGACTCCTTTCCTGGAGAAAAGTCAATGATCTCATTTCAGCTCTGTTAACTTCTGCCAAGTATTTACTTTTTTCAGTGAGCAGTGTGGGGGCAGAGGGACAGAGTCTGCCTGTGGCCTCATTCCAAATGATGCAATTTGACAAAAACCACATGAAGGGCCGAGGGTATGCAGTATGGCCAGGGTCTCGAGCTTGAATGCAACACTCAGCATCTACCAGGCCCTGCTTGTTCCAAGTGCGCCTTTCGTCTGATTGGTTCCAAATGCGCTCAGATATATTTTGCCCTTGGTTGTACCAATCACAAAAATAATAATTTGGTCAGAAAATAGCAAGACATTTGCACCGAGCCAAAAACATTCTGATACTAAACTAAATGGTTTATCTTTTAAGTTGTTTGGGAATATTGTGCAGGTTGTCTTTCCCTCTACTGTCGTCTTGCACTACTTTTGCTGAACTGGAGTTGGGCGTCTGCAAGTGAGACATCACAGCTTTGGAATGCCACCAGGCAATCACCACACCACCTCTCCAGCATGCCGAACATAAATAAACCCCAGGATCTAGCCGCCTTGTTATTCCTAGCATTGCTATCAGGAAGTGTCCGGCGGTGATCTATACTATTCAAATAGTTCATTTCCAGCCTCGGTAAGACATTCTTTTCCCAGGACAGGGAACTAAAAAGCAGCTCTGTGTTTTGAAGTTGGTCAAGGGGATGAGGCTCACCACGACCCCTGTGTTTGGTTTAGGAGTACGTGCTGTTATTGGGGATGTGTGTGTCCGTCTGCAGCTGGTGCATTGGAATGAAGAGTCAAGTCCGGCATCTCTTGAGCCAGGAAAACGTAATTTCTATCCCTGTTTGTTTTGAATCTGCCAGGTTGTTTTGACTGCCTAAGTTTGCATCTCGAGCACACATCCTGATGAACCCAGTGAATGTGTCCTGTGCATGACCCCGCAGCTGTCCGAGGGTTGAGCGAATGCTTTGGGAGAGCTTTAATAGGTGATGAATGCAGAAGCGTAACTTTTACGGACAAGCTTGGGATCGGGTTATTATGTAGTGTAGGAGAGCGAGGTTTAATAATGAATCTGATGTCTCCATTTTAGGCTTTTGGGAGAACAACCAGTGGGTGCCTTTGTTTTGCAGTGGACAGAACTGAGCCATACCATATTGACACAGGGAAATGTGGTTAAAGTTCATTTATTCTTTAAGTAGAGGATGTATGCAACATGTTAGCCATATGAATAATTAATAGGTAGAGGTGTGTGTTTATGAGTAAGGAAGTTCAGTATGGCATCCGAAGGTTCTGGGATCAATTATGTCAAGGAGAAAGTGGAGTGAAATTGTGGCCACTGGGCCTCTTGTTTCTTTGCCGAGTTCTGCGGTTCATGCCGTCGAGCGAAAATTAGCTTTTATAAGAGCATATTCAAGAGCTGACACCATGAAACTGACAGAGGGCATTTGTGCCTTTGTAGTTTTAGCCTGTGCAGGACTTGCATCTGGAGGAAAAGACAAGATTAAGGTTCTTAGCTGGCCCCCTCTCTCCCATAGCCCATGGGAGGAAAGGCAATATCTTTGAGCCCAGAGTTAAATATAGAATGGTTACAAAGCACTCAAGATTTGCATACCTGAGAATAAAATGGTTCTGTACTGGAACAACTTAGCCAAACTGCGGAGGAAGCCATGGGAATTTCCCTCCGCGCTGCAGCCCAGAAATTTGGAAAATCTTCTGGAGAATTAAGCTGCTCAGAACAACTGCTCTTTGATTTAAACTCTGAATTGAAAATGTAAATCCATGCCTTCAACCAAGCAACTTCATTGAAAAACAGTCAAGCAGAAAGACGAGACATATTGATTTCCGTGCAATATGATGAAATTCTTCTTAAGATGCCAGGTGAGATGACCATGATGGGTTTAAAATCATATTCCAGTGCTTTGGTTTATGTCCATGAAATTGCAAACAAAAGACTTTTTGTTAGCTTGGATACCTTGTCTAAGCCATATAACATGCAATATGACATGATTTGGGTGCAGGCTCTTGTGGTTTCCAATCAAATTTGGCTGGTTATTTAACTTTTTTAGTTTCTTATTTTTTTTACGGCAACAAAAATAGATTCAAAAGAAGCCAAAGGATCAAGCTTTGTTTCGTTCTCTATGCTTGTTGCTTGGTATGTAACTTGCTGTGCGTGTTTATGCATGTTAAAATGAACCAAATATTCATATATTTTTAAACATATATAAACATCATAGTAAAATTGACTAAAATTAATGCATATAACATGACATAATATTATCTCAATTTAAAATACATTGTTGTCAAAAGCCAAAACCTATGACTAAAACAGAAAATTGTCAAATCAAACACAGGTCCCGACACACATACCACATTCAGTTGCTAAGGAGCACCATGTAAACACTTGTCAGCTCACAAAAACATTTTTTTCCTCATTCACGCTTTTTACTCACTCTTTTTTTTTTCTTCCTCTCCAAAGCAAGTAAATTTGCCTCTGGCTCCCTGGGCGGCGGGGAGCATTGAGCGAACGCCAAATCTTTAGGATGTCACCGCTGCTCAGTTGCTTCCACTTAGCCTTCCAGACTTTCCCCTGGCTTCTTTTCAAAACAAATCTTGGAGCGGCCCAGAGAAAGTGCATTCTTTCAGGGTCCCTGTGAGCAGTGCTCACGCGTTGCCTAGACAGACACACTGAGACGGCATTTATTTACATAATTCACATCAAGAAAAATATACATACAAGATACATGTTGGGTATACATTGTCTTAATTGTATCAATTACCTAATACATAGTTTATGCACACAGTGAATCTCTGGAAATGTTTTATGAAGTACTTCAGTCTTCTCCTTCTGATCATAATGAAAATGTTGCTAAATATCATTGACAAACTGTAAGTTGTTAATTAATGCTGTTATGATATTTCTTCTTATAGAGGTACAACCTATAGAGAGTTCGTATTAGAAATGCAATTGCAAAAGACTAAACCTTAGCTTGACTTGGCAAACTCTGGTGTCACCTTCCACCACTCAAGCGAATGAGTTAAACTAACTTTGCTTTAATCTGATGTTCTTCTGTTGGCTTTGTCAGGTGTTTCATGGCGATCCAGTGTTGTTTTACTTTCTCTGTTTGCTTGGCTAATGGTGAATGGGCTTTTGGCAAATACTTCAGGTTGCCTATTTGAGTAGTGAGATTAGGCAGCTGTTAGCATTTGGTGCAATCAACAAACCCCCAAAACTTTTCTCTCTACAGGATCAATATGTAAACATAAACCAGAAGAATCCTCACCAGTGTTAAAATTGTACTGCCAATTTCAATTACAGTAGATGCTTTTTTTTTCAGTTGTATTGGTTTGGAATCAGTTTCTTCAGAATAATGACATTGTATTGGCAGTAGTGCTGTTGATATTAATGTTCAAGTAAGACAAAACTGAGAACTGAGAAGTGATGCTGATTATTATTATTTCTCACAGGTTGCCCGTGCTCAGGAGCCTTCTCATTATACTCTTGAGTATAACTTTGTCTCAGATGTTTCACACTGTTTTTTATTGCTACAAAATTACTTTTTATGGCTCAGGAAATTTAATAGGGTTTTAATGGGGTTCTCAAATATGTCTCATTTGAGTAATAACTTTGTGTCTTTTTTCTTCTTCTTCTTAAAAATGAAACCATTTTAACAAAAGTATTAGGGCTGCACAATTATGACAAAATTCATAACTGTCGGTTATTCCCTTGAAATTGTAATTGCAATTATTAATTACGATTATCACAATTTGATCACAACATTGAATTATGTTTTGAATAGATTTATACCATTGTTTGAAGCAACTCCATGCCATATTTTTATATGAAAATAGACAAGATGAAAGCACTCTTCCTGAAAAACCTTTGTTTTTTTTAATAGCATTAAGCCTCAAATGTCAACTATGCATTGGTTTGGTTTCTTCTTTAAAAAAATATGCATGGTATTATAATGTTATACTAAAACTAAAATTAAAACAATGGAAAAAAAACTTAAGATAACCTGTAGAAAGAAAAAAACATCTTAAGCACGCCAAATAATGTAAGTGGACTTTTTTTTTTTTTTTTTTGTAATTGCGCCTTTAAATGGTTACGTAATTGTGACATCTGTAATTGTAATCACATAGTTCGAAATTTGATTAATTGTGCAGCCCTAGTAAGTATAGAGCTGCAAAATTGCGGATGGAATCTAAGCACAGTTTGAGAGATTTTTTTAGCTTTTGAGGAGACACGTGTGAAAACTTGTGAAATATTAAGCAAAATTCTCCATTGCTCTCATTCAATGCTTATTTATTTCTAGGCGACCCATGTGAGATATTGAAGAGATCTCTTTTATGATTTTTTAAAATTCTTTCTGACAGGTATTTGCAGATTGCTAATGTCTAAGAATTTATATATTGTATATATTTTAGTTCTTTAAGTAATGTTGTCATTTTGAGTTTTTTCTTGTTTTTACTTAAAATATGTCCATAATTTTAGCTTGCTTTTAAATCTTTTTGTTTCATTTCTATTAATAAGCAAAACAGCAAGGACTTTCTTGCTTATTTTGTGGATTTTGCAGGTAGTGACAACGTTGACCTTTAGTGTCTCCTCCCTCACTTCTTTTATATCATCTCACATTCCAAACATTCCTGATGCAACAGGACTCACCAATCACTCCCTCACCCAGCCCTAAAACTAAACAAAGGTCACAGGGACTGACCTTCGCTCCAGGCACCCAACCAAACTACAGGTGATGGGGAAAAGCTTTAGAAAGGTATGTAGCATTATCTGAAGCGTGTGTCCTTATCTCGAATGTCTGAATACTGATTTACTTCAAAAGAAACTGATCAATAACTCAAGTCAATGACCCACGAAACCCTTGTCTTCATGGAAAATGCAAATCAGAAAACGTAAAGGAAATAGACACTTAGGTGCTTTCACACCTGGCTCGTTGTTTCAGAACATGGCACGTTTCCCTCCTTAGCTCGGCTCGTTTGGGGATAAGTGAACACTGCAAGCGCACTTTTTCATTTTATAATGAATTTTATTTATTGCTCTTCTTCCAAGTAGGTGCATTTTAAAAATGTTTTCCCGATGAATCCTGGACTCCTGCTCAAAATAATAAATTAATATAAGGACAGCTACAAAAAAAAAACAACAACTACGTACGATTTTAGGTAAAGAGTTTAGGAAAAGTATACATATATTTTCGATGATCCAGCACTATTTTCTAGGTTTATGATAATTATTAAATGCTTAAAAACCCTTATATATTTCATTGATTCATTTAAATTAATATCCAGTTTCATTACAAGTTCAGCTCAATTGACATTATTTGTGGCAAAATGTTTACAAAAAAAATCCACTTTATTTTCCAATTATTTCACAAAAGTTATTTATCTATCCCACAATGCAACAATCTTCAATAGATTTATTTATTTAAAAAAATATTAAAAATGTATTTTTATAAATACATATATCAATTTGTTTATATAAAAAAAGAGCCAAAATTTGGGTTTCACTGAAGCACTTACAATGGACGTGAATAGTGCCAAACCAGAACCATTAAAATACTCACTGTTTCAATATTACAGATACACAAATGACAAGATTTTACATGTTAACATGATTTTAGTATGATAAAATCATTTACTAACCTTTTTAGTTTTTAGTTATATCCAATTTTACAACTTTGTTGCCATGACAATATAAGGCCGTAAAGTCTAAAATGACTAAAACTGATGAATTAAACAGCTTTAAAGCTCAAGTTATACACAAATTTGACCAGATTAATTAACTTGGTTACTTTTATAATATAACAAGCTTCACATTTCTGCTTTTAAATTCTCAAAGAATTGAGGAAAAAATCCTTCAGTTCCACTGTAAGTGCCTCACGGTAACCTTGAAAACGAAGGACAAGTCAAGTTTTTTTTGTTATAGTAATCAACATTAATGCTAGAAGTGCTATCAGTTCAGCTTAAGTGGTACTGAATCTGAGTATTCAGTTAACTAATTGGTTTGTGCTGTGATAAATGAGTTCCAGGTTGGATCTCACTTAATGCAGGTCATAAAACTGCATGTATAATAATTATACAAAAGCTTGGCCAGACGTGTTCTGCTCAGTGTGATGGTAGTGAGGTTCACAGTGTCAGCTGCACTTGAGCTGTTTTTTGGGGAGATCAGGAATGTGCAGTGGGCCATTCGCTCTTTTTTGAAGACTTCATGTCTCAGAGGCCAACATTCCATACATTTGTTAATGAAAATGAGTTAATTGAAGAACAGAGCTGAATTTACAGGACTACATTGAGACTGTGTATGAATGTGTGTTGTGCGTGCATGTTTGTATTTGTACATAGATAGATGTGTGTGTGTGTGTGTGTGACAGGGATGTCGTGTCTCCGAAAATATTTCCTCTGCTGGAAAAACATTTGCCTTCGAGGAAAAACTCACAAAGTTGTGGTTTGCTGCACCCTGTTAGACTGTGTTCAGCCAATAGAAGAACAGAGATTCTGTACTGACCAAAAGTTGGTCTATTCATAAACTTTACATGTGTCTCCACTTGGCAAAACCCCCTGTAGAACATAGTTGGGATTGCTGTCGCCATATGACGGAAGAGCGTGCGGAGAAAAGGAATTTCTTTTACAACAACTGTGTGGAAGTAAAATAAACAGTTGAACACAGAAATTTACTCACTGATTTACAACCATCGATAACGGTCACTCTCAACTACTTCAGTTTCCAATAGTTCACATTCAAACGTACTAAACTTTTTTATATGTAAAGTCTAACAGCAGCACCAATTTAGACTTCTAGTTAAAAAAAAAAAAACAGACTTCAGATTACAACAAATCGATTTAAATAACCGTGTGTGTGTTTATAAGTGTATAATTTATGCAAATAATATATTTTATCTGCATTAAACATATATTAAAAACACATTTAAATACACACATATACAATTATACTGTATATATATACATATATTGTATATATACATATACAATGTGTGTGTGTGTGTGTGTGTGTATATATATATATATATATATATATATATATTGTAAAACTGCAATAGAAATAACATTTAAATGTTAAAATACTTTATTACTGTGACACGTGTGTGTGTGTGTGTGTGTATTATTTATTTATTATTTAATTTTTAATGGAAAAAAATGCATTAAATAAGTAATAAAGCAAAACTCTGGTCTCAGACCTTTGAACCCCAAGGTCAAACATTTCCCATTTTCTTGAGGAAAAATTAGTTGTAATTAAGTGTGCTGCAAATCTGAACATGTCTCAGAGACAAAGCAGTGACTACTGTGTGTCTCTCTTGACAGTGAGGTGCACTGAGAGATAAAGCGTCAGGAAAGATTTTGCAGAGCTGGAGGCTTTTAGTGGAATGTGCTCATTTGGCGTCCTCTGAACTTTAGTGAATGCGTGAATGGGCAGTGTTAGTTGTCAGCTTCTCTCGTCTGTGCCGGCAGATGGAGCCTTTGGCCTGCCAGCTGTTGTCTGCAGCACACACATTTAAAGCTGGCATTGAGAGGAGCAGACAGCTCAGGTGCTACCTTCTGATGGCAACCAGGAGAAAGCTCAAGTTAGCATGTCTATTGCTTGACTGGAGCAGGACCCCCTCCCCCACATCTTTTTCCATTGCTAATATTTCATTATTTTATAGTAGATGGTGAACGATTGTTTTTACGGTGATGAGGGCTCTTAATAGCATGAAATGGATTGTTCCCTGTCTGCTGCTTTTGACTTCAGCTCAGTAGGTGCTGGTGAAAATCTTGGGATTGTACACATTCGTTAACTAGTCAGCTAATTAGTTAATCTAGTCGTGAGAGAGCAAGAACGGTGGAGAAAAACCAGTGAGCAAAGTTTTCACACTTCATCTCAGCCTGGGAGATACATCCTTTGTGTTGGTTACACTTTGACCTTAACAAAATGTGGAGGTAAAAGTCTGACCGGCAGCATGGAGGTCAAAGGTCAGTGGGTTTTTCTGCACTTGGTTTCCTGAATGCCTCCATCACAGGAAGTCAACATGCTGTGCTTTTCCGGCAATGGAAGTTCTTAAACACAAAGAACAAGTTTGCTTAGTGTATACATAAAAATATGAATGATTTAGGAAAGGAAAAATAATGTTTAAAAAATTATATTGTTTTTTTTATGTTAACATACGCTTTACTGCTATTTTAGCAATAAAATATTAATTGAGTGCAATGAAAAATATGCTTTTTTAAATATTGGGAAAATATTTTTTAATTAAAAAAATTTTTTTTATTAATTGTTTTCATCCATCCATTCTCCACACGTTTGATCGATTTTTTTTATTTTTATTTTTTTATTTAATATACAGTTTAAAAATCTCTTGAAAATGCTTGAATTTCCTATTATAACAGATAGTTTAGGCTGGCCATTTCTTAATAGCATATATTTTTTATTTATATTCTTTTCTAGACCAAATTATTAATTTGTACTATTTGGCATTAATGAAGCCTTATTGTTCACTCATCATCATCCAAAACAACTCAAGATGTTTATAGTGATACATCCCTATAGAAAGTCCTCAAACACCCCACTCTTATTGTCTTATCAACAAACCAGCATGACACGCACTCCCCTTATGGCTGCTTTACTGAAGAATGTCTCGCATACAGCATTCACATCTGACCTTTCCACCGGGTCAAGAGCCACAGTGCAATTGCTCTGGGCCATCAGACTACAGGCCGCTTTATGGCACTCAATTAGATCATGGTACTAAATTTGCAGAGATGTGGCAAGACCAAAGCTTTTAGGACAACACATGTTGGTCAGTTAATATAAAGATTTTTCCTTGACAGGACAATCATCATTAGTTGAACCAGTAACCATATTAAGGTAAGGTTTTTATAAGAATATCCAATATGTACCATCTTATTTGTTTTGAATGGGCTCACAAGGTCTATTTCTGGATTGCTAACGTGATTAGAATGTTTGCTACGTTTATTTGTGCATGACTTTGGTTATGTTAACAGCCTTGGCAGATACTAGCTATCAGTAGATAATATGAACTAATGGCCTGATGTCTAACTGATGGCAGATCAGCTTTACCCGAGGTTCTTTCACCTGCTGGAGTGGCCCTTTGTGTGCAGATCAGTCTATTGTATGGTATGTTTGTGCACAAACACAACTTCTCATGTAAATGGAGGTGATCTGGGTCAGGCCCTCAGGGTCCCGGGAACAGTGGGAGTGCGTCATGGCTGATTCCACCTGTTGCCTGAACTGGTAATATGTCAAGTCATTTGTTAAAGGAATAGTTCACCCAAAACTCAAGCTCAAACTGACAAAAATTGTGGGCTATATTTGACATGTTCTGGAGCCATACGCTCCTAAAAATAAATGTTCTTTATTAGCATCTATGGTTTCAACTTTCCATTGCACAGTAGGTACTTTATAATGGAAAAAGGCTCTTTTGATTATGAAAATATTTTTCACGCTAAGAAAAAAACATGGTTCTTTTAAGAACTGTTCACTGAAAGGTTCATTTGGGAACCCAAAATGTTTTTTCTGTAGCATCACACCTTTTGAGAGTGTACGGTAGTTCATTATTCACTCCCCAGCTTTCGTTATCACATTCATATGAGTTCAATACTTGATTGATGAACAAATCATTCAAGTTGGAATATTTCAATGAAGCAGCTTGATTCAGTTCACAAAACCAGTCTGAATGATTCATTTACTAAACAGACTGCTCTGATTCTCAAGTTCACCTCACCGACTCGATCAAATTGTAGCCAAAATGTAAGATTTCTATGTTTAAATTGTATCTAAAATTTCCATCCATCCAGTTTTAACATACACAAACTAATAACTTAAGGTGATGCATATTTGTCAGTCATGCATAAATGAAACCTTACGGGGTAAGATTTCTGTAGTAGTACTAATAAACTGAATGTTTGTAAATACATAATAACCAGGTTTATTTATCATCAATGAATCCAATTTCTTTCAATCTCATTCACCGTATCGATGTTCATACTGAATAAATGTAATTGCATCACATTAAAGGGTTAGTTCACCCAAAAATGAAAATTAGGCTGCGTTTTACTCACCCCTGAGGCATCCTAGGTGTATATGACTTTCTTCTTTCAGACGAATCCAGTCGGAGTTATATTAAAAATTGTCTTTGATCTTTCAAGCTGTTTCATGGCACTCAGCGGGTGTTGCATTGCTTCAGTCCAAAAGAACTTAAATAAAAATCGCCCATCCATAAAAAAAGTGTCTCACACAGCTCCGGGGAGTGAACAAAGGCCTTCTGTAGCAAATTGATGCGTTTTTGTAAGAAAAATATCCATATTCAAAACGTAATAATCACTTGAATCAAGCTTGCGCTCACTGTTGTAAACAGAAGCAGTTCCGGGGGAATGATGTATGAGGTCGGCTTTGCGCATGCGCCGCTTATAAGTGACGCACGCGGAAAACGCAGCGGAGAGATCAAAACAAAACAACGGTCAAGAATTAGAAGTACAAAACGAGGATTTGTAAAGAAGAATGTCAGAGGATTTCGATATAAGAAGAGACTCTTTTCGATATAAGAGGAGACAGGTTTTCCTTTGCTAAAGTAAGTAAACTTTGCTTCCTTTGATCCTGTAAACAAACGTTGGTTTTCACGAGACTCAACGGCGCATGCGCAGTGCTGAACTCATACGTCATGCTCCCGGAACTGATTCTGTGTACAACTGTTGGCGCAAGCTACATTAAAGTGATTACATTTTGAATATGGATATTTTTCTTACAAAAACGCATCGATTCGCTACAGAAGGCCTTTGTTCACCCCCCGGAGCCGTGTGAGACACTTTTTTT
>NW_015542553.1:981829-994653 GCF_001515605.1 Sinocyclocheilus anshuiensis
TTATGGATGGGCGATTTTTATTTAAGTTCTTTTGGACTGAAGCAATGCAACACCCGCTGAGTGGCATTAAACAGCTTGAAAGATCAAAGACAATTTTGAATATAACTCTGACTGGATTCGTCTGAAAGAAGAAAGTCATATACATCTAGGATGCCCCGGGGGTGAGTAAAATGCAGCCTATTTTTAATTTTTGGGTGAACTAACCCTTTAAGTTTTAGCTTGTTTATGTTAAAAAGGTGTAATTTAAATGAATACATTTTTTATATATATAATTCAAATACATGAATCTAAATATTTTTGTGAGTGAACAATCCCATTTAGGTAAACTTTGGTTTTAAATTTGATGGTGAAAAGCATACAGATTAAGGCAACTATTCAAACTAGTTCTAACCAGGGCATCTATACTAAGCCGTCATCTCAAGTGCTACATGTGATTCCCACAGTAAACTAAATGTAGCCTTTTGACACAGTGACACACAAGTGTTCTCCTGGATCAGCACCTTCTGTTGACCTGTGACGCCACATTGTACCTGCTTCCCAAACTAGAGCGTGAGTTCACAGAGGACCATTTCCATATAGACAGGCCACCCTTTGCTTTACCAACTGACTACATTAATAATACGAGAGCCTGGAGACTGAATAGACCAGCGGACCCTGCTATTCACAGGGGACTCAGGTTCAGTGAGGTGGGAGTTTGTGTGAGCTTGCACACACACATTGCCTCCCTGTCTCTCCAAGGTGGCCTGGGAGCTGGCCAGACGTCTATGTCACTTCAAAAGGGAGGGGATGGGAGAGGCAGCTCAGACTGATAATTTGTCTGTATGGCCCCACGTCACCGTTAACCCCTCGATAGGGTGACTGACCCTAGATAGTCCATTTACCAGTTAGGCTGCCATGTTGGCCTTTATAATGTGTGTGTGTGTTTACTTCTAAATGTATAATACATGTAGAGAGAGAGAGAGAGAGAGAGAGAGAGAGAGAGAGAAATTGAATATATATATATATATATATAATTACAAGTAAACGCACACACTGTATTTTCATTTATTATTATTATTTCGTATAAATGTATAATACATATAAAATATATTTACAAAAATGTATTCACATTTCTATGATATCTATTAATATTATATATTATAATAATAAATAACATGTAATTATATAATTTGTCATTTATATAATTATTTCTAATTTAATTTACAAAATTATAAAATTGTAATAAATATAATTCTGTAATGTATTCAAATAAATATAATTATACAATATAAATAAAATATAACTATTATTATTATTATTATATTATGTGTGTGTCTACTGTAAATGTTTAACATAAAATATTTCTTCACAGTTATTATATATTATACATTGTTTAATAATAAACAATGTATAATATATTTATTATATTGTTATAAATATTATATTATTAATATACACTTTATCTCATACACATTAAATATTAATAGTATATAGGTAATATTATTAAATATGATCAAATATTTTGGCTACTTTGATTCTGCTTTCAGCTAGCAGTAAAACTGTATTTAATGCATTTTGTCATATTTAAGTACATTTATCTTTAAAATTAATGAAGAAAATGTGACTGACCGTGTACCATGTGAAGACAACGTCAGAGATCCATTTATAACAAACAGTAAAACTTGCTCATCTTATTGCCAGAGACTTCTTCACAAGATTTGATAAGCTGCCTCATGAGCATTGATCATTTTCTGTTTCATTTTTTTCTCATACCGCTACTTATGCAGCTTTGAGACTGAAGTGAAGAGGAAAATGCTTTAACAGTTTGTGTCTGATGTGTGGCTGTAAGCCCCTGACAGCCGGCTTTCATAAATGTATCACATATGTGGGGGCCGCTTTGAGGCTGTCTGGGGGTGAAACGGTTAAAATTGACATCGGGTGGCAAAGGGGCTGTGGTTGGTCTCAGATCTGTTTAGTGTGCCGCGGTGGACGAGCTCTCCCACAATTTGCCCAGAGTGCTCCCCTCCTCTGTCCAAGAGAGAGAGAAAAAAAGGAAATATGTGTCCAGCCCAAAGAATGTCGTTTGAAATGCACATGCTCCTGCTTTTTTACACCCTGTGAGCGCTTTGTTTCCTTCACGTTTCGCTTCAACTGCATTCTTGTGATTTACCACCACAATCATTAGGCTACTTTTCATGGTGGAAATGTATCGCATCTTTAAAATAAATGACTAAACATGGACAATATAACCACAGATTTTTTCCCGGATTTTTAATTTTTTTAAATAAAATATATATTGTTAATGACTTTTTTAGCATTGAAAAGCTTTTAACCATTCTTGAATTTTGTAAAAGGAGAGATTGCAAGTGCATTTTGCACAATATGTATACATTCAAGTCAAATGTCTCTATGTTCTGACAAAAGTTTTAAGTTGGCCGTAATCGATCTTGGTAGTACTTTGGGCAGTAATTTGCGGCTGGGGCTATATTGATCGTATTCGTTTCATTCGCTGGCGGTCCTGACGCCGCTCTGTCTGCGGGGGAGTGGTCTGAAATTCCTCTTCTCCACCTTCTTTGGGGGTCAGAGAGCTGTTTTTTATGAATGAACTGAATACCAACTACAAATGAACCAGTCTCTTTCACAAGAAAAGCATTCCTTCTGCAGCCAGTTCTACAAACATGCATGGTTTCCGAATAATGATGAAGAGCATGCAGCGAGGAATAATATAAAAGTGCAGTAAAAATAACCACCCCGATTTTGGCATATTATGCAGATACAAAGAGTCATGTCGCAAGTACTAGAAAAATTTTCCAATTCTCATAATAAGCAATACGCATAGGCCTAATATATAAACCTATAAAAGTGCATTAATGCAAAACACGCAGTCATTCACTCTAAAAAATGCTGGGTTGTTTCAACCCAACTTTGGGTCAAATATGGACTAACCCAACTTTTGGGTTAAAACTTTAATTAAAAAAGTTAACCCAACAGCTGGGTTAGTCCCCAACGTTGGGTTGAAACAACCCAGCATTTTTTACAGTGTTCATTAATTGTTCATAATTTTCTATAATCTGTATTTTTACACCTCCTCAACTTAAAAAATACCAAAATTACTTTAAAAAATTATCATAGAGTAACCATCATAAATTCTGACAAAAAAAAAAAAATTGCATCAGTCAGTGACCCATAAAACATGCATTTTAAATATTTCGTGATGCACTTTTTAATTTTCTTTCTGTCCTTCTTCCATCTTTGTTGTCCTTTGTGCAGCTCTTGGAGTTCAAGATCCTCCAGCTCTCGGTTATAAAGCCCATCTCTGACACAACTGTATTCATTTGGAGAGGGTTGGGAGGACTTTGCCATTCTTGGTCAGATCGTGGGAAAGGCCCTCCACGTAAAGCAGTGTATTCTTTGTCACTGTTGTTCTTGTGTAATTGATCTGGCAATGCTGAGGCCAGTAAATGCAATACGAAACTTCTCTCTCAAATATTTATTCCTGAGAAACTATACTGAAAGAATCGTTAGCGGAAAAACAAAGCCGTTAAGAAAAACAATCGCAGCACATCCCAAGCGAAGTTTATATATCGATTACATAGCTTGAAATAAACAAACAAATAAACAGTCTATGAACTGTGCTGTGTCTTTATACTTTTCTGGAGCGTAGCCAGTAACATGAATGGTGCTGGACACGTGAGTTTGTCTCAATGTGGTCTCTCCTCTTAGTATTTCTCATGTTTTCTCTGGCTGTTGTCCAACTCTTCTCTCTCTCTCTCCTCGTGCCCCCTCCCTCCCCGTGTTATCCACCCACGGGAAAAGTGATTTTCGCCTCTCTCCATCTCTGACACAACTGTATTCCTTTGGAGAGGGTTGGGAGGACTTTGCCATTCTTGGTCAGATCGTGGGAAAGGCCCTCCACGTAAAGCAGTGTATTCTTTGTCACTGTTGTTCTTGTGTAATTGATCTCACTCCACGTCGATGGGCGGAAGACTTCAAAGACACGTGGCTGTTGGAGGTCGATCTGCTTGTGCTCGCGGCCTTGAGGGACAAAACACAACTGCTTCCCTTTCGCTTACAAAGCACACTTTTGATGAGTGTGTAAAATTGCATAGTACGAGCTCATAGTACCCTACCAAGTTATGCACGTGAGGCGTGACGTGACCTGTGTATTTTTGGTGTAGGCTAAACGTCAATTTATTCATGTAGCCTAGTAGCTATGCTGTAATTAAATTATCAATAGGCCTAATAAAATCCATCAGTGGCCATATAGGATTTACATTACAAACAAAAGTTTAGTTGAATGGTTTTCATAACGGAGTCCATTTTTTTTAACAAATTACGAAGCAGGAAACACATTTAAATAAGCAGTGTTACTAAATTAAGCAAATCATGTTTTTTTTTTAAATGCTTTATTATCAACAAATAGCATTTAATTTTTTCACATGCATCATTAGGCTACAAACCGCAAATCATGTTTGTCATGCATGCCAGACTTTAAATTAATCAAGAACTGTTTTGTGTTCTAAGGCATACGAGACTTCAAACCAGTGACGACTGTTCAAATGTCTATATATCTTAAAATGACCCCATTTTTTGACTCAAACCAATCCGAGTAGAACCAAGTCGTTCCCCGCAAATTCTTGAATCCGCAGTAGCGTGGATTTGACAGTGCAGTCTGTCACACTTCCCTCTGCGAATGTCTCGTTCAAATTGCAATCGATCACTGGGCTTATTTTATTACTAAAGCCACCCCCACTTAATTCTACAGATTTTTTCCCTCTCTGTGTGTGTGTGTGTGTGTGTGTGTGTGTGTGTGCGCGCGCGCGCGCGCGTGTGTGCCAAATTCTCAACCAGGAGGCAGCACGTGCTTCTCACAATACAGCGCTTTTAATTTAAATTTTGCATCCCCTTCATGTGCGCATTGTTTTTGATAAGCGCGAGACTGACTGACTGGCGGAGAGCTCGTGCTGCAGGAACGGAAGGTGCGCGAGACTCGGTTTGGATCACACACACACGATGAGCGCGCGGTGTGAGGAAGCCGCCGGCGAAGCTTCAGGATCGCAGGAGCAGCCCGAGCCCGAGCCCGCCCCGGCTGAGCCAAAGAAGAGGGGACCGGGTAGACCCAGGAAGCCGCAACAGGTCAGTGTGTGACTCATTTCTTCCACCACCAACAACCTTTATTATTCTACATTTTGAATGGACGTGTTTAGACCTGCCAGGCTGCTCAATAAACATTCTTACTGTAACCATATTACTGTTAGCGCGCACTATATGGCTCATGTTTACA
The DNA here is from genome assembly GCF_001515605.1 of Sinocyclocheilus anshuiensis. NCBI lineage: Eukaryota > Metazoa > Chordata > Actinopteri > Cypriniformes > Cyprinidae > Sinocyclocheilus > Sinocyclocheilus anshuiensis. The sequence continues at coordinate 987,093 of NW_015542553.1, forward strand.
TGCACCCCTGCTGCAAAAACAGCTTCAACCAGACTGCGCTGGTTTGCTGGTCTCTCAGACAGGCCTGGTTGCAGTTTTTAAAGGGAATTGGGTCATTTTTCAGCTTGACCAACTTGGCGGCCAGCTAAACCTGCTGAAAACCAGCTTAGCCAGCCTTGGAGATCAACTAGACCAGCAAACCAATTTCTGGTTTAGGATGTTTTTCTATATTTGTGTACTAAATAATGCATATTTTCATACTTGTGCACAGTAAAGAATGGAAAGTATATGTTTATCTGGGTAGAAATATAACGTGGCCATAACCATTATATATATATATACATATATATACAGTATATATATATATATATATATATACACATATATATATATATGTATTCCACATTTTGATTTTATTTTGATTTTTTATTTAATTTCTGATTTTTTCCTGTCACATATTTTTTACTGTTAATAATGTTTTTACCTTCACTACGTGATTTTAACATGCATGTCATGGAGTATGAGAAATTATTTGTTAAGTGCAAACATTCTAATTACTTTAAGCTGTGTGTATAATAAATATAGATAATTAAAATATTACTTTCAAATAGTTTTGATGAATTAAAGTATGGCACACTGAAGGACACTACTGTCACTGCAAAGTCTGTTCTATTCTGTCAGTAAAGTGTGTTCTATTCTACTGTATTTAAGAATTTTCACTAGGCCTTTTTAGACAGAAGTTTCAAGATTGTGATTGCATTTGAAGCTTGCATTTCTCTTGTGGGTAATACCTGCAGACTGAATGTATAGCTTGTGTGTGTATTAGGTTTATTGTACGAGTAGCACTTGTTTGTATTTGTACAGGAAGCACTTCTTTCCTAGTAGATAGCATTCCAAATGATACGCTTGCCATCTGTTGATCACAACGGTCTCTAATATGTGATGCTAAAGCACTTTTGTGAATCGTTGGATAAGATCAGCTAAATGCCTTTAATGTAAATGTCTGCGCTACAGGGTCCTCTTTTGATTTGATAAGATCAGACCCAGTTTGCTTTAGAAATCTTTCATCAGTCCAAATAAAATTAGTATTTTTGCTTCTGAATTATGAAGGTTTTAAATGATTCACTGCAATCCATCTAAATTACAGATCACACACACACACACACACACACACACACACACATATATATATATATATATATATGTGCGTGTGTGTGTGTGTGTGTGGGTGTGTGTAACATAGTTGTGTTGTGTGTATATAAGGGTAGAGAGAGAAATGTTGTATATTGGCTGTTTTAAATGTACCTGTTGATGTGAGCAGTGGTTATAATAACAACAGGCGTGTAATTAAAATGTAATGTCACTGAACATCTATCTGTTAGTGTTTAGTCATGATCACATCCTTCAAAATTCTTGTTTGAACTTTTGAGTGTTTGTGGTCAGAGGATGTGATTCACTATCTTAAGTAATTCAGTAGTGACTCACTGCAATACCTCTAATTGCAAATAGCCATCAGGATGAGCTGGCAAGAGGGGTTAAAAATAAAGTCAATCATTCACCCAGTATACTGCATTGTTTGGCTGGTAAAGATGATTTATGTATGTGAAAACAAATTTTAAATTTCAAAATTTTAAATGGGAAATTCTTTACATTTTAAATACGTAATAAGTAAATGTGTGCATGGTTGAAGGGGACCCTGTCTTTTTTGAGAAGGGGGAGAGTGCAGCAATGGTCTCAAAAAGTATTTGGACACTTCTGGACACTCAAGCTACACTTCAAATGCATGAATTTCTTTGCACTAGATGGCAAATCATGGCACCTGCACTTGGTTAAGCTATTTTTGCAATTACTTTAAAGCAGTTGGTCCCAGTATGATTTTTAGTGGATGTATGAAGTCAGTTCTCCTCACGTTCACATCAGAGTAACCTCAGGTGTAGTTCATCACATGAACTATGAACATGATCCACTAACGTTTGACAACCAGAAAGTGTCCAAATACTGTTATTTTGAGCAATGTATTTATTATTTATAATTTGAAACCTTAAAACTGGTATGAAAAGTGTGCTTGTGCTTTCTTCCAAATAAATGTCACTTGATTTGCTGATTGAAAGTGTCCCATGGCTTTGTTTCCTGTTCTCATGGCCCAAGTACCTCCTCTCCTCCTCAGGAACCCACAGGAGAGCCTGTCCCCAAACGACCGAGGGGACGCCCCAAAGGAAGCAAGAACAAGGGCCCCTCCAAAGCAGCGCAGAAGGTAAGAACCAGGCAACTTTCTGCACACCTCAACAGTAACAAACAAACTCACATAGATACTTGTCACATTATGAAGTAGTATCTGTCTTTCTGTATCTATCTATCGTTCCATGTCTATCCTTCTGTCAGTTGTTCTATCCTTCCACCTATTGCTCTATCATTCTATCTATCATATACCACTTCATAAGAAAAGGAATATTAACCTTGGCAGTGTTAACTGAGGAAATGGGCTCTTTCCAGTTTTATGAATCAATCATCAAGAACGTGTCAGGAACATTTAGAAGCATGTGAAATGTGTCAACATCTGGGGCGTATGTATGCGTGTGTGAATGTTGGGGGCTGCCTTCTTGATGTCTCAATCATAAAGCTTGTGTGAACGGACCGCAATGACCTGAAGCCCTTTGCTGTGTGTTTCAGCACAGTAGTTAACACTAAGCTCCAGTAACGTGATGAGGGGAATCCTGCTGACCTACACACCTAAAAGTGGCAGTGAATTCTACACACATAAATACTCTCTCTCTCTGTCTCGCCTTAGGCAAATTACCACGCATGCGTGAGAGAACCACAAACATGCAGGCACACACACACACATGCATGAAGTGTATACTTTGCGGAGGGAGGATAGAGCATGTACTGTTACATACTGCCAAACAAACTCTGTTCCCATTCCTTGCTAATACCCATGTAAACAGAAATCATATAAGATTTAGTTGGCATGCATCAGTTTAGCTGAATCTGACTGTCAGCATTTATAATGGCATAATTCTGTTTATGTATTGGAAATGCCTTTAAAGACTAGTTGTTCTTGCAAGAGTATTGTAATGAAGTCATTAACATTTCTGCCTTGCTTGTGTGTGGTCTAGTCTGGAGGTTTGGTTTTTACAAGTATTACTATGCGATTCTCGTCTTCGAGCCGTCAAGGAGAGCTGAGTTAATAACTCACTGACAGCTCCGATCACTCTCTTTTCACAGTAACATACCACTGTAAACCGTCACGGGACCGCTTTGAAAAAAGCTCATGCACTCGAGTGTAATCCTGTTTCATCTTGTTTAGCATTGTCATGATATACAGTGGACTGATGAATCTACCAAGATGAAAGGCATCCAAATCGGCAAGGTGCCTCACTAGAGACACTTCTCACAAGATTTGCTCTCCCATCTGCAATGTCATCTGTGTCTCCTACCACTTTCACGATTTTCAGTTTAAAGACTCTGCTTCTCAGACTGACCCCACACTAATGTTGTAAAGTACCAGCTGAGAACTCTTTTATAGGGTAAGTATTGCATGATGAGAAAAGACATTGTTCTGTCAGGTAAATTTTCTGAGAAGATTTTGGCTGGTCGGATGGATGGACAGAAGAACGGATAGATAGATCGACAGATATACTGGGAGATGGATGGATGGATGGATAAACAGATAGGTAGAAAGACAAATAGATAGATAGATAGATAGATAGATAGTGCCTTGAGACAATACAATGAATAAACAAAAACCTCCAAGTTCAAGAAGTGTAGCAGTCAATAAATAATGCAATTTCATGCATTACAGATGCTGCCATTGTTAGCTTTTAATTGCACTAAAGAACCCACAGAACTAGTATCATATGAACAATCCAGGCTAAATCAGGCTAAACAAGCCATGATATACCTTGATGGTGATTAACACGGCTTTAGCTGTCAACACATATAACCAGACAGTTTCCGACACGCTACAATCATTTTGGTCAATGCATTGGCCCTAATGACTAGCCCAAATATTTTCCATTGACTAGACATTGTTGGAACTTGATACGGGGCACAAGGGGGCTAATTTTACACTCTCCATTTGTAAGAGTGGGCTTGACAGAGGCGAGACCACCCCTCCCTTTCCATTAATGGGAGATGGCCTTGTCCCCGGCCTCACACGCATGCCAGGATGTCCTGGTGTCGAAGAGGACAGTGAGCACCCAGGCTCGTGTCTGCCGCAGACACGGGACTTGGCTGGACGAGACACGCAAACACAGACATGATTAATTGATCAGGGTGTCGGCTTGCAGACCATTAAATCTCCTTATTAAAAATACAGCATCCCCAACAGAAGACTGAGGGTAGGGAGACACTGATTAGACAGAGAAAGACAGAGCCATTGAGAAAGATGCAGATGAGGAGAGACGAGGTTAAAGGGATTGTGTCTTTGAGAATGTGCAAGAATTATAAGCACCGTAATCTAATCTTCACATCAAATTTCTACCCATATTCAATCCAAAAAATTGGTAGCCGGACTCAGGTTGACAGCCAATCCGTAGCTGCCTCTGTGTCCTTTCTAAGTGACCGGCTGTGGCGTGAACTATGACGCTCAGGTTTATGTTTCTCCATCATGCCTACGCAGAATGGTAAAGCATCCTTGGGCTATTCAAAACAAACTGTGTTTGTTGGAGAAGTGGTAATGTGAGCCTTGACAATGTCTGCATACTTAGTCAGGGCAAACAGACCAACCCAAACAGGGCTGAACACATTACACACAGCACAAGTGACAGAGATGCATTGTAGAAGCTGTTGTGGAAGTCTTCCAACAATAAGAATAGGGGTTTAAAGGAATAGTTCACCCAAAAAAAGAAAATTCTGTCATCATTTACCCTCGTGTCTTTCCAAACCTGTATGACTTTTTCTTCACTGTCATAGAAAAATGTGCTAAAATTGTACCTTTAGGAGTACAGCAGCTTGTCACTGGGGCAGTTCCTTTAAAGGGACAACTTTGTACCTTTTTCTTACGCTAAATGGTGCGTATTAGTACCTTAAAGTGATATGTACCCTTAAGGTACTGCTATGAATATTTTAGGGGTTAATAAGGTACAAAGTTGTCTGACCTATGACAAGCTGTTGTACCCCTAAAGGTACAATTTATATAAAAGGTGATTCTTTTGAAGAATATAATGATGTAAATGTGGGTCTGTTAATCTTCAAAATTACCAGAAGAGTGGCCCATATGACTCGTTCAAGTTTTCAAGTCTTCTGAAGCCATTTGCTAAGTTTGAGTGAGGAAAAGACCAAAATTTAAGACAATTTACTGAAAATTCACTAGCTGAGCACATTCTTGAGAGAAGTAGTGTTGTCGGATTCATGAACAAAATCATTCTGTTGAATCGGATCTTTTCAGTGATTCACTGTTCCAGTTTACAAAACCAGTGCTATTTTAGTATTATTTATGTACTGTTACAGCAATATTTTGACATTAGATTTTATTTTTTATATTTTCATGTTTTCATTTGAACTTTTAGTTTAAATTATTAGTAATTTTATGTGCTTTTGTCGTTTTTTATTTTATTATTATTTTTACAAATATTTCTGTATGGAGAAAACCAAATAAGTGATTCTTTCAAATACAAACCGATTATGAAGTTAATTTTATTAAATGCTAAATAAATTATATTTCATGTCAGCTACACATTTATGGATCCACATGTCTTGACTTCGACATACACCGAAACCTAAAAATTTTCCCACGATTCCCATGATTTATTTTGACACCACATTGATAACTCTCTCAGATTAGTGTAAGGCTTTAGCATGCTGATGATGTTAATAGGTTAGAGACGCATACTCTACCAACAATTTGTATCTCACTTGGTTGGATGTACTCTGCTGACAAACATGATACCCCTGACACCTACCCTTCCTGGGACATTCGCAGAATTCATAGATGTTTGATGATTTGAGTAAGGTTTCCTACAGGGCTCTGCATAACAAAAGCCCACAGCCAGAAGAAAGCTTTGTATCCTATAAATAATGAAGATGCATCTTGTCTTGTTAATTGTCTTCGACTGTGGCAGGAAGGCACCACTGTTTCAACCCACAGCACAAAATTCTCCTGCTTCCACCTGTCAAATAATTTCAGTTACGTTTTGAAAATTGTTGCTTGAATGACACACAATGTCCTTAGGATATACTCCACTGCTGTTCTGGCTCAGACGGTGGAGTTAGACAACGGTTAGATCAGAAATCTTGCCCCCTAACCATTACTGGTGCAAGAATTGTCTTTCAAACATCTTCAGCAACAAAATCAAGTTATGTTTTAGAAAAATATGTTAAAGACTTCTTTTTCTGCAAGGTGTTTTATTTTTAGAGTACTTCAGTGAACCTAAGTTGGAGCCACTATGATAGAAACCCCATAACTGTCATTCATGGCCCTTATCTGGGTGGTTTTGCTGATAATGGTGCTCTTATTTACACTTGAATGGCATAAAATTCCTCTTATGAAATATTATGCTGCACAGACCAGGAACTTGAGCAGTGGAGACAGGTCCATTCCAAGCCCGGATATACCTTACAAACTCTTTCTGCATTAAACGCATTAGAGGAAATGGAGCCCTAGCATTTAACCTTTTTCTTTTGTGACTGTATATGAAAATGACTCTGCTTGTGACAAATTGTGTGCCTAAAAAATTAGTTTAAAGCACCTGATGAGATACCTGCCACTAATTCATGGTTGTTGGCATTTGCAGAAAGCTGAGACCACAGGGGAGAAGAGACCTAGAGGAAGACCCAGGAAATGGGTGAGTTTGTTTTCATTAGTCATATATAACTGGACACATCAATTTGCAGCACAGTCCCATATACCTTTCAAAACTATGCAGGAAAATTAATTAGTGCTGTGAATACTTTGGAAAAACATTTTTTTATTCATTTATTATTCCATTAAATTTTTTTAATACATTTTTTTCCCAATATAATTTATGAAGGCTCCTTTATATGAAACAAAATCCAGGTATCATTTCATTTTGATTTTTAATATAATGTACTTAATTATCAAAGTTTTTCTTTTTCATATTGATCTGGCCTATATATGCAGTCTCAGATTCTACACAATTGTAACTCACACACACACACACACACACACACACACACAATCACAATATTTTTTAAATTAATAATATTTCAATATAAAGTATTGGATTTATTACTAGTGACATAAATGTAACATTACACAAATGTAAAAGAAAATGTATTTACTACACCATTGGAGAAAAGCATAATTATATTTAGTAATTCCTTTAGGGGTAAAATTTGTAACTTCAAAGAAAAGAAAAACTTTTTTTAATTGCACATTTGGGAAAAATATTAATTGAATATATATATATATATATTTTTTAAATGATTAATTGTAGTTTTTAGTGTTTAGAATTTTTTATTTATTTAGACAAAATAGTATACAATTTTTATGTCGGTCATAACATTTGTCAGCTGTAATATAAATACACAGAAAATAAAATAATAATTAGTTATTGATATATGCCAGAATTGTAAAATTATGTGTTTCTAATGATTAATAATCTGATCTATTTTTGTCTCC
>NW_015542553.1:994697-995982 GCF_001515605.1 Sinocyclocheilus anshuiensis
TATATATATATTCAATGAATAATATTCCAATATAAATATATTCTTGTAATTTTTAGAAGCAAGTATTCATACAATTATGTACTTGTTTATCTGTTATTCAGTTGATTCCCAATGTGCAAAAGATGGTGGAAATTGAGCAATTGTCTGCGCTCAGTTTTAATTCAGTAATTCCTCCGATAACCTGAAGGTTTCAGTGTTTATCAGCTTGCCATATTTGATTGATAGCTGGAAGAGTAAAGCTGCAGGCAGTTAAAAGTGCCACCAGAATGACTGCGGGGAGATACGGAAAGAATGAACCCTTTGTGGCATGCCGACTCTGTGTCCTTATGGATTTTTCTCAGGCAGACAGGAAAAGCAAAGCATTCCGAGGCCCCTGGACACACACACACACACTGACTTGAAAGATTCGAAAGTGTGTCACATCTGAATTCACTATACGTTTTTAGGAAAGTGACAGCACAGATTTGATATACTGTGTGCAAATTTTATTTTATTATCAGATCCTTGGATCCTCAGTGTGATTTCATTACACAGTTCGATAGTTGCATGGATTTGCATATAGCACGGGGGGCTGAAATGATTTGTTCAATACAGAAACAAGTACATTTGTATTGGAGGAAAACGTGACCCATCTTGACTCTATCATCCAGGAATGCGATTTGAGTCACATGTGAGCCGAACTGTTCCAAAACACCCTTTACATCCAGGTCTTGGCTGAGCCCCTATAGCGTACATGCTAAAGTTCAGCTTTTACTCACCACGTCAAACTGTTTTAGGACAGAAACTTTCAACTTTAATAGATTTAATAGACGTTAGATGGGTCAGAGAATGAGTGCAGTCTTACTAGTGCATCTCTAGAATGCAAGAGCCTCAAGAGCCTTCAAAATAGCGCGTTTTTTTTTAACTAATGAGTTTTTTTGTGTGTTTTGGACTTTATGCCACTTTCTTTTGCATTAGTGATTAGTAGAAAACAAGAGAATGTTGCAAACTGGATTTAAACTCATGGTGCCTGTATAAGCGCCATGGCTTATTGTTCAAGGCTCAAAATCCGGTTTTGTTGTGAGGTCAGTTGGATTATCTAGATTTTTTTATTTCCTTTTTCTTTTTTGTAAATTAATCTCATTTAAAGCACCAAAGTGTTGCATTTTTAATGCAGTGTGATAATCAGAGAATTATTATAGAAAGGTAACTTTCAAAAGTCCCTTTTAAAAATATGTTTTGCACATCCTCTATGTGTGTGTGTGTGTGTGTGTGCGTGTATATATATATATATATATATATATGT
>NW_015542553.1:999541-1005080 GCF_001515605.1 Sinocyclocheilus anshuiensis
ATATATATATATATTCAATGAATAATATTCCAATATAAATATATTCTTGTAATTTTTAGAAGCAAGTATTCATACAATTATGTACTTGTTTATCTGTTATTCAGTTGATTCCCAATGTGCAAAAGATGGTGGAAATTGAGCAATTGTCTGCGCTCAGTTTTAATTCAGTAATTCCTCCGATAACCTGAAGGTTTCAGTGTTTATCAGCTTGCCATATTTGATTGATAGCTGGAAGAGTAAAGCTGCAGGCAGTTAAAAGTGCCACCAGAATGACTGAGATATGGAGAGAATGAACCCTTTGTGGCATGCCGACTCTGTGTCCTTATGGATTTTTCTCAGGCAGACAGGAAAAGCAAAGCATTCCGAGGCCCCTGGACACACACACACACACTGACTTGAAAGATTCGAAAGTGTGTCACATCTGCATTCACTATACGTTTTTAGGAAAGTGACAGCACAGATTTGATATACTGTGTGCAAATTTTATTTTATTATCAGATCCTTGGATCCTCAGTGTGATTTCATTACACAGTTCGATAGTTGCATGGATTTGCATATAGCACGGGGGGCTGAAATGATTTGTTCAATACAGAAACAAGTACATTTGTATTGGAGGAAAACGTGACCCATCTTGACTCTATCATCCAGGAATGCGATTTGAGTCACATGTGAGCCGAACTGTTCCAAAACACCCTTTACATCCAGGTCTTGGCTGAGCCCCTATAGCGTACATGCTAAAGTTCAGCTTTTACTCACCACGTCAAACTGTTTTAGGACAGAAACTTTCAACTTTAATAGACATGCAAAGGGTTAGATGGGTCAGAGAATGAGTGCAGTCTTACTAGTGCATCTCTAGAATGCAAGAGCCTTGCTTGTGGACAAAATAGCGCGTTTTTTTTTAACTAATGAGTTTTTTTGTGTGTTTTGGACTTTATGCCACTTTCTTTTGCATTAGTGATTAGTAGAAAACAAGAGAATGTTGCAAACTGGATTTAAACTCATGGTGCCTGTATAAGCGCCATGGCTTATTGTTCAAGGCTCAAAATCCGGTTTTGTTGTGAGGTCAGTTGGATTATCTAGATTTTTTTATTTCCTTTTTCTTTTTTGTAAATTAATCTCATTTAAAGCACCAAAGTGTTGCATTTTTAATGCAGTGTGATAATCAGAGAATTATTATAGAAAGGTAACTTTCAAAAGTCCCTTTTAAAAATATGTTTTGCACATCCTCTATGTGTGTGTGTGTGTGTGTGTGTGTGAGATTGAGAGTCTGAACGGCTGAACTCTTTGGACTGAGCTGATAAAGTTCACATTTATTGCCCTATTTCCTTTGTACTGATGCCCAAATGTGCGTTTGGCTGCGCTTTCATGATGGCTGCGTGATGCAGGTACACACTCCCACCCACACACACACACTCGCTTGATCCACCCACACATTGATATCAGTTAGACTTCAACAAATAGATAGTGGAGTGATATGCTTTATAGGTGCTGTGTAGACTCTCTAAACATTTTCCTCACTCAACAGCAGGAATAGCAAAGAAAACTGTTTATTTGTCCTAATTTAAAAGATTCTACACATAATGAAATTATTAAGTGTGAGGACATTTTTCAAGACTGACAAATGCACCAAAAATAGCTTTTGCGTGATGCTGCATCCGACAGTATGAAGTACAGAATGAGCTTTTTCAAAATTGTTTGTCTTCCTGATTGAAGCTAACAAACTAAAACTTTATGGGACAAAGGTTAACTAGAGTTAAGCTAGTCAGCGAACAAGAGATTTTTCTCATGGAAGTGTGATCAATTTTACCCTCTGGAGAAACAAATACATCAGCTCTTTCAACCATTTTCTTTTGAGAAAGGCATCAACAATATGGATGGATGTTTTTTATTATTTTTAGCTTCAAATTCAAATCCTGTTTTTCATTAAATTCTAAGATTTATTTATCATTTTCTTTATATTTCCTTCATATTTTTCCTTATTTATTTTGTTCAATTTTACAAAAGAAAAAATATGAAGAAAAAATGCTAAATAAATCTTAAAATGCCTTTGTCTGCACTTAACTTAAGCTTTTTCTGTTGCAGAAAGACACATGTTGCCGTTGATATGAATGTTACAATCTGGTGTGAATCTGGAGGCATATTCATCAGTCTGTGCTGGTCATACTACAAACATCCTGAATGTGGAGTGGGCATAGTGGTATGACATCCTGTGAATAAGTCCGAGATGAACTTGCGGCCAAGTGTATGAATGATAATGAGTCAGAGATGGAAAGTAGAGAGAGATAGCGAGCGCTCTGATCGGAACGTTAGGGTGTCCGAAAAAAGAACGAGCCCTGCATCTCCAGATGTGTGCCAAGGCTTTTTTGAGTTCAGCCAATGCAATTTGAGGCAGAAAACCAACATTTTTTGTCTTCCTGTCTCCTTTTTTATGAATGGGCAATAGGAAACGTGTGCGTCTGCAGCCCTCCGTCCTGTTGTATGGGTGATTGTGTGTGGGTCATTGTGTGTTTCGCATGTCACCGATGAATTGACATGGCCGAGAGGCTGCAAGGCGGTCTCCACATCTTCAGGGTGGACTTGACAAGAGCTTTGCCATTCCTCTTCTGGATAAACAAGTCAGTTTTCTTCATTCAGCTACCGCTCGCCCTCCTGGAACTAATTATAGCATATCCTTTTTGGCTACAAGGTGCCGCTGGAATGTTTTCCTTTGGCCCCCCTCCCCCAGCTAAGTATCTCCACCCACTAAATGGTTAATAATGGAAGGTGGCTCTGGCTATGAGAAGAGAAAAAAATGCTTTAATCACGTTTATTCCACCGGAGACATTTAGGACAGACACCGAAGGCTCATCAGGACCGGTTCATCCGTCTAGGGCATTCGTCAGATTTAGTATGACCCCTGTTGAGATGGATGCGTTGAGCATCATGCTTTCAGACGGGAAATCCAGCAGTCAGAGGATGTAGATTTGGTTGGGATTCTAAAATAACATTTCGCAGGTGGCATAGCTGCTACGTGAGGATACTAGTTCGCTGCAAAAAACTGTACTCCTCCAGAGTGATAAGAGTAAAAGTTGTTCTGATAAAGAACTTGAGTTGTTTAATTTGCTAACAGGAACATTTATCCAAAATGAATTTGTTGTTTTCAGCAATCAGCCATGTTGTGCTCATCAGCTGCTAGATTGTGTCCACAAGGAGTATTCAAATTTTATATGTTTTTTTTTTTGTTTGGAGGTTATGGTCAAAGCTGGGCAGTATAGTTGAAAAATATAGATTTTTCAGCATTTTGATTATGTATTTGCCTTTTTTTTTTTTTTATTAGATGAATGTCAACGTTTGAGTTAACGTGTCAAGTAATTAAAACAAGTTTAATGTAACAACAATAACAAAAACCTTTTAGTTAAAAACAATAAAGACATGTTTTTCAATTAAAGCACAATAATATGATATAATATTGGTAACAAAAATTACTAAGTAACTAAAAATTAACACAAATTAAAATGACACCGATTGATATATGTTAGAAATTATACAAAATCATTGTATATATATTCCTGAAAAAGTATACAATAAACAATCCTCATGCATCCTCATGTTGCTGTGACATATATATTATGACATATATACGTTGCTTTGATATATATAATTTTTATGAAGCTATAATGATGCAGTATTTAGAAAACTAAATGACCAATTCAAAAAAACACATTAAATGATATTAATATTTACAACCTTACATAGTTTCTTAATAAATCCTGAATTTTCCATATATATCACTCAGACTACTTATGCTTTAAAATTATGACCATATGTCAGGTGTTTTTTGTGAAAGGACATCTTTGAGTATAAATAACTCCATTCATTGAGTGCAGAATTGCATTAGAACATTTCATTACTCGTCTCCTCTCAAGTCCTTTTGTTATTTATAAATCAGGCCAACAGGAAGTCCTGCTATAGGGAAAATTCTGCAGATCCCCTGCACCAGTTGTAATGTTATCTGCTAGATTTGCTTCAGCAGCCAAAGACTGATTTATTGCCCCCCTCTTCCTTTTCCGGGTGCTCCTCCTGCACAGGTGCGGAGATGGACCGGGTCCGCTGTGACGCTGAGGTGGGGGCGTGTTGGAACGGACTATCTCTGTCCTCAGACGGCTAACATTATTCAGTTGTGCTGTGCACTGCAGTCCCCTTTCATACTGCCAACTGGCCGGTGTCCAGCGTGTTTACGCGTTTGGTTCCTCTGCAAGCGAGACCATGGCGGAGAAGGGAGAATTTCTTGTGCTCTCTCTAGACCTGCACGGCCCTCCAAGTGTTAGTGCTCACTTTAGACAACAGCCCTGCTTGTGAGTTACCAAGGCAAGAAGTGGGAATGTTGGCGAAGACAATATATTTACTTCCTGTGGCGTCTTGAAACCATGAGGGATGTCACATGCACTCAAAAGATCTGGCCAAGAGGTTGACACTATGATGTCCACCTCATCTTACGCCAAGAATTCCTTTGATATGAGGTTGACAACAGGGTCGTGATATATATTCGCTCTTCTCTTCCCAGGTGGTTCTCTCCACCAATGTTTGTTGGATCATGACGGCCTCTCAAACATCTGAGCAGGTCACTTTCCAGCTTCTAGCTACTGCCAAATTGGAGGGGGGAAAAACAATTGGGATGCCGTAAACCTTAAAGGCTGATTTATACTTCTGCGTCGGACCTACGCCGTAGGCTATGCATGAGTTTTCATTTATACTTCTGCGTCGTTGTCCGTGTCAACATGCAGTACACATGCAAACCGCTAGTCTGCAGTGTCCACGGGCATGTTGCTGGTGTAACCCGCAGTACCACGGCAAAAGCCGAAGAAGAAGCGGCTCGTCGGAGAAGCATTAGGGGAAGGTAGGGGAAGTCGTGGCCTAATGGTTAGAGAGTCGGACTCATAACCCAAAGGTTGTGGGTTCGAGTCTCGTACCGGCAGGGATTGTAGGTGGAGGGAGTGAATGTACAGCGCTCTCTCCCACCTTCAATACCACGACTGAGGTGCCCTTGAGCAAGGCACCGAACCCCCAACTGCTCTCCGGGCACTGCAGCATAAAAATGGCTGCCCTCTGCTCCGGGTGTGTGTTCACGGTGTGTGTGTGTTCACTGCTGTGTGTGTGCACTTTGGATGGGTAAATGCAGAGCACTAATTCCGAGTATGGGTCACCATACTTGGCCACATGTCACATGTCACGTCATTAGCTGTGACGGCGGCAAATAAATATCAAATCATTAAATCATTATTTCAAACTACAAAAAGGAGACAACAACGGAACAGGAGATGATGGCATTCGTTCAATCTGCACAAGGACTTGTACCACGGCAGATCAACATTGTTTGTTGTGGACAACTACTGATGTATAATGCTATGTAGTATAATAAATTATAAGACACTTGTTCTTTGCTTTGTTTTATTTTATATAAGAAGTATAAAAATATATTAAATATATTAAAGTGCACATAAACACACACAAAACTCAAGTACATATGGAGGGAGGGGTTTTTGCAGACCAATCACAGTGC
>NW_015542553.1:1009308-1015074 GCF_001515605.1 Sinocyclocheilus anshuiensis
GTACAGCGCTCTCTCCCACCTTCAATACCACGACTGAGGTGCCCTTGAACCCCCAACTGCTCTCCGGGCACTGCAGCATAAAAATGGCTGCCCTCTGCTCCGGGTGTGTGTTCACGGTGTGTGTGTGTTCACTGCTGTGTGTGTGCACTTTGGATGGGTAAATGCAGAGCACTAATTCCGAGTATGGGTCACCATACTTGGCCACATGTCACATGTCACGTCATTAGCTGTGACGGCGGCAAATAAATATCAAATCATTAAATCATTATTTCAAACTACAAAAAGGAGACAACAACGGAACAGGAGATGATGGCATTCGTTCAATCTGCACAAGGACTTGTACCACGGCAGATCAACATTGTTTGTTGTGGACAACTACTGATGTATAATGCTATGTAGTATAATAAATTATAAGACACTTGTTCTTTGCTTTGTTTTATTTTATATAAGAAGTATAAAAATATATTAAATATATTAAAGTGCACATAAACACACACAAAACTCAAGTACATATGGAGGGAGGGGTTTTTGCAGACCAATCACAGTGCTTGCGGTCTGCGTAGAATTGACGCGCTGTTAGATTTTTGGAGAGGTGCACGTCAGGCTACGGCGTATGGGTGTGTGTCTATGCGTAAGCTACGGCGTAGGTTCGACGCAGAAGTATAAATCAGCCTTAACGCTCAGACTTCTACTCCCACCTCTAGGAAGAGACGAGGAAATGAGTGAATGAATAAGTGAAGAGGCACAAATGAGCGGAGGACAGGAGATGGTGGGGAGGAAGTTCTCTCTCACACAAGGATCTGATGCTTTTGGCTGGAGGACAGACAGTGTTGTCAGGTGGTGAGGAGTGGAATCAGAGCCGAGGGAAATGGGAGGGAGAGTCTGGCACGGAAGAGGGGAGGCTCTTAGCGTTTCAAGGGGAACAAGGGCTGCGATTGGGAGTCATCCAACAGTCTCGATTTGGTGGGGAGGCTTGGAAAACCCTCAGCCGTTGCCAAAGTGTGAAAATATTTTTTCTTTTTTCCTCCTTCTTCCCTTTCTTAATGTGTCCATGTGTGAGGCGGGAGGAGGGTATTGTGATGGGAATTTGGTGTCAAACATCAAAACCTTTTTATAGCCTTCGCGAGCCTCCCGGGCAAAATATTGAACTCTGCAGTCAGCTGAGGTCCTGTCCTTCTCTGAGTCAGTGGATTGGCCTACGCTTGGTCTTTCAGCCTGTTTTTATTCCTCACATTTCCTATTCCACACTAAATGAGACTGGAAGAGTAAGATGCTGTCGGCTTTATTTAAACTTGTAAACAAATCCAAATGTTTGAAGAACGCCACAGTGAGACTTTGCTTTTAGTCATACGGTGTCTACATGGGCATCTACATGGGCTACTACGTTTAAATTAAAACTCACCCTATTTACTTTATTAATACATGTTCTTGGTTTTATTGTGCATGATTCATCAAGGCACATTATTCAAATTATTTCATCAAAATGTAATAACTTGCTCTGCCTAGACTTTTCTTTCCGTATGATTCAGCTAGACTAATGTTAATGTAATATTTTGTTAAGGAAAGTGCAAATATCTATTTAGACTTAATGTATTTAATGACAGTTCATGCAATAATTACTATGATAGTTATAATAATACTGATAGATTTGAAAAAGACTCAAATAAATGTGACCTGATTCTTCATTCTTCACAAAAATTGTACCTTTAGGGGTACAAAAATGGCAGTACACTTAAAGGGACACCTTTTTGTACCTGATTTACCCCTAAAAGATTGATAGTAGTACCTTAAGGGTAGATTAAGGGTACATATTACTTCTTTAAGGTACTAACCCCTTATTTACACTGCACGCGTCTGCGTCACGTTACAGTTCCGACGAGGTTTTGTTCCATCCTCCACGCCAGTGCCAGCTCACGCCAGGAGCATTTTAGAAGCGAAGCGACAGGATTCGCGAGACCATGTGATTTGCCTGTCTGATGTTGTTTGTCTTGATTATTGGGTTCTAACATGGCTAAGTTGGCTTAATGTTTGTTTTGTCCGGTTTAATTATGTTTATTGTTTTGTTTATTGCTATGTCCTACTTTGTTGTGCTGTAGACTAAAAGTCCAGTTATGAACGACAAGGATAAAAGATTTGTAGCTGTGTATGGTCATCTAAAATACATCCTCAATTATCTTGTATCTATATTTCACATATAATTTCTGGCCTCCTGGCAAGGATATAGTGATGTGAAATACGTTCGGGAGTCAGCACAGGGTGTTTATTTTGAAATTGACAGGATTTTTTGACATTTATTTTGTATTTACTGTGAGGCTTGGACGCGGCGTCCGTCAAAAATAGGCGAGGCGCCTATTTTTAGTGAAGCAGTGCGAAGAGCCGCTTCTGGGATGCTTCTGAAACGTGCCGCGGTGCGGCTGGTGTAAACACAAGCATTGACTAGAGTGGCCACGATCATCTCCGGTGGCCGCGTCGGAGCCGTGACGCGTGCAGTGTAAATTAGGGGTAACATGCACCTTTTAGTGGTAGATAAGGTACAAAATTGTCCCAGTAAAAAGCTCTTGCACTCCTAAAGGTACAATTTTTGCACTTTTATTTGAGACAAAATTTTTATTGTCTTCACAGTCGACAACAAACTCTCACTCTGGCTCTATTTTGATATGTAACGCCCACAATTTTCAATCAAGTTTTGCCATACTTTTTTTTTTTCAACAAACAAAAAGTCATACTGATACAAAGTCTCAGCTGTGAAATATAAAGTCTCAAATATGAGAAACAAATTTGCAATCACAAGAAACTTTCGTCGACTTTTCATCTCATAAACATGACTTTTAATAATTCTGACTTTGTCATAATGATGAATTTTTATCTCATAATTTTGACTTTTATGTATGATAGATGAAATCAAGTTTTGTCATATATTTATAACTTAACATTTTTAACTTGAGTTGGATGTTTTGGAAATACGTGACATTACAGAAGTAAAAAGGGTTGTGAATGTCAAGTCATGTTGGCTTGAGTTGACGCATCTTTCTGTCAATTTTAGAGTTTGCCAGCATTAATAATAAGAAGGTCTTGTGGGTTAAAACAAACTTCTTGTTTGTACAGCATGTTTGGAAAAGTTGCTTTTCATAGTTTTGATTTCATTTGGCAGGACTCTCCCAATTAGACATAGTTGGATGGTGACTAGATTTTTGTAATGAGCTGCAAACATTTTATTAGCAATTATTGGAACCCTGGGCAGGAGTTGAGATCTTGAAGTATGCACTTGCAAAAGCTTCGTTTACATTGTGGCTTGGAACCGTTCCTGTCCCTCATTTGGACGGCTGTGTGAGTTAGATACAGCATGAGAGAGAGAGTGGACATCTCTACCTCATTCCCTGCATTCCCCGAGCCCTCTCCCCTTCTCTCGTCTCTTTTTTTCGATCTCTCTCTCCCTCTGTATCTGGGGCCCGAGAAGCTGAATTCCTGCCAATAGGGACATGTGTTCAGTCTGGGGCTCTAGTCACACTGCAGGAGTTTGCTGGGACCACCTCAACGGATTTCCACCGGTGACCACTGTGACCTCTCCCCCTCATCTCTCGCTGCCCTCCCTTCCTTTCCTGTTCTAGCTTCTGGAAGCGCTTTAATAATTTTTCTCTGAGCCAGCGACCATAACAGCTGCCTCGATAGGTGATCCGGAGATGAGAATGTGAGAGGTGAGAGATTGAAATAGGGGAGAGAGAGAGAGAATATAATATTGAATTATATTACAATAACTAAGTACGGTTTCCCCATATTAGAGAGATTTAATAGTGTAGTGCTTTCTGTTGTTTTATTGATAGATTAATAAGTTGATATTGCATTATTTTAGCTTGTATGAAATAGAAGGTAATTGTAACAAAAAAAATCAAAATAAGATTGCAAGATAAAAAAGTCTCAGTTGTGAAATATAAATGCATTACAATATTGTGTTATTCCCTAAAAAAGTAACTAATTGCATTACTTTTTATGGAAAGTAATGCATTGTTACTTTTGCGTTTCTTTTTCTTATGTGGGCTAGGCTTGCTTGTTTGTTTTTAATATAAAAAAAGTTTATATTTTTGGCAAATGTAAAAGCCCTATCTTACCAACAGTGAAATGAATAAGTTTTAGGCTGAAGGAAAAGTAAATTCACGTCTGTACAGGGGAAGGCACAGCTCAAACAAGCCTTTCAGCAGTGCTGCCATTCTGGATTGCATGAAGAATAAGATGCATGAGAAGAAAGTTCAACACTCTTCAGCAAAAAACACACACACACACAAATGTTATGTTTATTCAAAGTCATTTTTGACACTGGTTATTAAAATGGGATTAAATACATAAAGGATATGTGTGTTATTTAACATATTTAATTTGAGGAATACTGAATCTGTTTTTGTGCAAGTGAGATTTGTAAATGCATGTTATTTGAATAAGTAAAGATATTTTCTTGTAAATTAAAAAGTAATGTGTTACTTTAGTTAATCTAAATAATCTGATTATGTAACACGTTACTTGTAATGCGTTACCCCAACACTGCTTATAATTATGACATAGTAATAATTATGAGATAAACTGTAAAAATAAAATCATTTAAATTGACTTTTTATCTCATTGTGACATTATAACCTACATTTTTTGTCTCATAAATGAATCTTTTGATGTTATGTCATAATTTTTTTAAATCATAATTTTATCTTTTTTGTTTGTAATTGCGACTTAATATGTCATAGTGTTGACTTTTCATCTCAGAAATTTGAACTAGTATGTATTTTGACTTTTTGTCATAAATGTGACTTTTTACCAAAATGTTTTTTCTCCTGGAAATGGGCTTTTATAATTTTAGTTCCTAATTTCATAATATATTTTTGAGAACAGCACAATGCAATCATTTGCAATCAACGGTTAAATTGATTTGTCCATAACGGCAGCATCAGTGCTGACATGTGTGCTGATGTGTGAATGAATAAAAGAAAATAAGTGAGGGAGAGGGTGAGGAAGTCAGGAACCCTTTGTGTTTGTATGAACAGGGAAAGGTATGTGGCATACATTATTGCGACACGAGTCCTTTATCATGGTATGGCCAGGCGAGGAAGCGGTTCACACAGAGGACTGCACACATGCATTCTTTAACTGCCGTCTTTCTCCAGGCTCTTCCAGGACATTTCCATGAAAACATGTATGTTACAGTGACTTTGATTTATACACCCCAAATCTGAAGAAAAACAACCCCAGATTTAAAGCTGTTAGAAACTATGACAGTATTATGAAATGTTACCAGGTTCAGGACCTCTGTATTCACTCTTAAAAAAAATACTTTCAGAAGTTTGTTTTCAATGTCTGGGCCTTTACATAGATATTATTTGCTGTGTATTTATAGTGTTCACCAGCAAAAAAATTCTGGGTTTAGTCTGTCTGAGTTTCTTCATATAATCCCAGACGGACTGGATGATGATGAGATCAGATCTCAGCACTGGCTGTTGTCAGACTCCTTGTGCATACAAATATCTCACTGGATTATTCCAATTAATGGCAAAAGAATTGTTTAGAAATGTAAACTGATATTTCCTACTGACACACTACAGCAAAATATAGAAATAAATGACTTAAAACTATTTTTTTGTTGGTGAAAATGCAAATGGCCTAAGACTTTTGCACAGTAGTGTAGATCTATGTATGAGTATATACTGTATACACACTGTAAGGAATTTAACTCATTAATTCTTATAAGGGAATTAATCATTAATTTTATTTCTAGCTCAGGTTTTG
>NW_015542553.1:1015714-1024425 GCF_001515605.1 Sinocyclocheilus anshuiensis
TCATTTTATTGAATTATTGTTTTGTATTTATTTATTCATTTGGCAACCCTGCTACAAACTTGCATGCATTGTGTTTAATACATGCAAATAACAAGTTTATTGACACAATCTTTGTGATCAAAAAACATTATTTATTTTTTATTGATTGAGTTGGAATGTTTAGCAGAATCAAAACAGACTTTGGCAAACAGATTGAGAACTACAAGTCTATATTTCAGAGTATGTAAAGAATCCCATTGCACCGACTGATATATTGACCCAGTTCCCAATAAAGACCCCACAGAGCCCCAAGAACAGGAAAACAAACCCTCAAAACTGGAAGGTTTTGTGGAACTGAAGTAAAAAACCTGAATTACTGTGCCGACCCCCACCACCCTCTCCCTTCTCTTCCTCTCTCCTTTGAGAAACTCTGGGAACTGATTTCACTTCAAACAGCAGAGGCTCCTAAACGGACCAGATCCAATTTGTCTGCGCTTTTCTTTCCCTCCAGAACCCCCCCCCTCCAAAAAAAAAAAAGAAAAAAAAGGCCTCCTAACAAAAGGCTGCTTGTCCTGCCAGGAATTTTCCACATTCCTTGCTCTGGCAGACATTTTTCTTTTCTACGAAGGGCCCTTCGGTAAATTCCCCCTAATCGCAGGGTTTAGCCCAGCTCTGATAGGTGGCATTCATAGCACTGTTTGGTTGGGGAGGGTGCTTGATTTGGAGTCCGAGAAGGGACGTGTGAGCGGTGGGGTGGGCAGGGGGGCTCTCGGACCTGCAATCCTTTAGATTCGGCCGAACCGGTGGAGGCATTCCAAGGGAGATCACAAAGCCAGTGCTGTGGCCCTGTACCCTGGAGATGTCTGGCTTGTTTTCACCACTTCCACCTCCAGTTTAACAGAACATGTGGCCTTTATTCATGGGAGCGGAGGGGGTGCAGTTACTGGGTGGCTCATCTGTGGGGTCCGCCTCTAGTGAGGGAGTCCTTGGATAAGTTTGCCTCATCAAATCAAGCAGAGTGTTTTTTTATGTTTCCCGTCTTTGTGGAATTCTTGTCAGCAGCCCTAAGGAGACTATGTTCAAGTAAGGGCTTTTTTTTCCACAAACGCAAAACATATGTTAGCCGTTTTAGTTTAACGTGAATGTGAGCTGCGTTCTAAACTTTCCCTCTTTATTTTACCAGGCAGTCAGGTAAAATGAATACGGCTTATGGGCAGGAAAGAGTCTCCTGGGCTGTACCATGTTAAAGCGTCTCTGTAACAGTACGGATTTGGGCATTCATAGGCTCAGACGGAATCTGCAGACTTTTTGCGCTTATTTTGAGGGAAAATCTGCCAAATTCTGTGTATTTAAACAGTAAAATATGTTAGCTAAAGCCGAGAGCACTACACTAGGGATTCACTACCATTTTGGCCTCCAAAAATGCAATACAACACCAAGTACGGTTTTCGGCCAAAATCCGCAACTTTGACAGATCGGATAACAGAAAGATTTTTTAGATTTAGAAAAAAAAAATTATATATATATATATATATATATATAATGATTGTATTTTGTATGAAAAGGCATTTGCAGTCTAAATAAAGTATAATGCATTATTTAGTATTATTTATATACTATTATAGTATTTATTAATATTTTGAATTGCTTTTATTTTTATATTTTTTTGTTTATTTTAATTTTAGTTTAAATTGTAGTCATTTTGTAATGTGCTTTTGTCATTTTCATTAGTTTTGGTTTTATTTTTAACATTTTTATTTAGCCTTAATTTCTTTTTATTTCAGTTTAGTTTTAGTAATTTTCAGCTTAAACTTGTTTTATTTTAGTTAGTTGCCAGTGCAACATTTCTAAGTTTTTTTTTTAAGTTGAGTTTTTAATTTTTATATTTTATTTGATTTCAGCTTGATTTCAAATATTTTTTAACAGTTTTAGTTTTAGTTAATTAGAACAGCACTGGTTAGGTAGAACTGAGAGCATCACATTTGTACTGATGGCTCATCAAATTAGTAAAAAAACAAAATTAGAATAAAAATGGAAGGTCTCACAATGTGAGATTCTCCCTCATGCTAAGACATCAAATCAAAAGGGATTTCAAATATAGATGTCCTCCATTTTTTGTTGTTCACACAAACATTCAAAGACCCCAGGGGCAATGAATGAGAAAAAGAGAGACATAAATAGGGCCTTTCGCACCGCAGGAACCTTTTCATAGTACCAGAACTAATTGTGGAAATACCCACTTTTTGGCGTTTTCTCACCGCCGGAACTGGGTGCGATTTTAGTACCGGACTGCCTTTTTCGAGAACCAAATTAGCTCCTACTCCAGAGCAGGGTCTAACCAGCACAACTGGTACTAATCGTGACGTAAGTAGACATTGATTGGCCAAACGCGTACGGAAACGCCCTCACCCGCCATGATTTAAAACGCCGTGTAAACATACTATAAACATTGTGTCAACTTATTTCGCAAGTATGGAGAACAGCGATAGATGGACGGACGCAACCCTTTAAATGGTACTGGGAAATAGTTCCCGCAAAATCGTCCCAGTACTTTCGTACTGTACATTTAGTTCTGGAACTAAAGTGGTGCGAAAGGCCCTAATATCTCCAGTGCAGTTTCTTGTAAGAGGAGGGAAGGGTTCCCCACAGTGTAAAGCTTTTAGTAAATGACTCTTGGCGCAGAGAATGGTTTTGGTAAGACATGCCAGGTCCAAAGAGCAGGAGTCTTCCAGTAGCTTGGCTTTACTCTGCCTCGGCACGTTCTGTTCTGGAGCTGCTGAGACGTGCAGCTGCGCACTCCCAGCTTTTGCCTCAAGGTACCTGTGCCAGAGGCTGACTTACAACCATTACATAATCTCTTTATGTAACTGGTCCAAAGACCTCTTTGCATTCTTGAAGAATGAAGCATCTCTAAAACCATGTCTACCAAATATACATTCCAATGATCAATAGTTTTTAAAGATTCCATTCAAAGCAGGATGAGAGACCATGGCAGCAAGAAAACATTTCTACAACGATATGAATCACCTTTTGATACAGAATATGTACTCGGACTTTATTTTAAGGCCAAGATTTGCTGGAGTATTTAATAAGAAAAGAGTTTGCATGTCATTTTCTCACTAGGCCTCAAGATTTAGACTCTAATGGCGCTTTTCCACTGCATGGTACGGCACGGTACGGCTCGGTACGGCTCACTTTTGGGGGGTTTTCCACTGGGTACAGTACCTGGTACCTGGTACTTTTTTTAGTACCACCTCGGTTGAGGTTCCAAAGGTGGACCATACCGTTACCAAAACGTGACGTGTAAACTCTGTTGATCACGGATTGGCCCGGAGAGAATCGTCACTACCTGCGTCACTGAACTTGCGACACAAACACATCAGAACCGCTAGATTTAAATCAGCACAGCCAGCGAAGGATCGAACGCAACTGTTTTGAACAAGTGCACCTTTTTTAACAACCAAAAAGTGGCTGTTTTGTTGTCTGTTGAGGAAGTACAGACGTTCCTCTCGTTGATAGCAGAGGAGCGGATCCAGCGAGCTTGATGGGGCGACGCGGAATGAAAAAGTTTTTCAGGAGTCGCGGCAATAGAGGCGGTGCAACTATAACGACATGTGAATAATCCCGCCCACTCTAAAGCGGTACTGAACTTCAATGGAAACGCAAACCGAGCCGAGCCGTGCCGTGTCGTACCGTACTGAGCCGTGCCGAGCCGAGTCGTACCACGCAGTGGAAAAGCACCATTAGTCAAGGAATCGTGAGTTTTCTGCCCCATAATGGTACACCCACACAATCTTCTGGAAAAAGCTCAGGCCCATCTCTTCGTTTTTGGAGAACACATTGACTAATTGTGTCGTCAAGGTTAGAACAACTTTAAAAGAAGCCACCAGTCCAGACAGGATTTAATTGGATGTCGAAGATGTTGCTTATCTTATTATTTTAACTCCTTAAGAAAAAGAAAAGTTTCGTACTGAAAAGGGAGGAATTTTACTACAAATAGTTGTTAGCAAGATGTAGTACTATCTATTTAAAGAAACATCAAAGGTATATTTCAGCCAAAAATGAAAACTATTTCTCATCTTCATGTGGTTTCAAACCTGTATGAAACACAAAAGGTGAAAATACATTTTGTGTGAACAACTCGCTTCCTAACAAAAAAAATGAAGGATGCCACATTCTTTTCTACCTCTTTGCCATTGTTTTTTATTTTGGAGATACTGTTCATCAATGTTATCATTCCTGAACACAGTGGGTGTCTCCGTTTTCCTTGGCATGTGTAACACTGTAGGCTGGAAAATAATTCACAGTAGTACTTGTTTCCAATGTGGTGGGTTGTGGCAAGCAATGAACTCTGAGGCCAGTTGGCAGTGTAGTGTTAAGAGCTTGGAAATTCGCTCTAATTGGCGAATTACTCTTTAATCTGTCACTTCAGTGAGAAAAGGCTTGAGATTCTTTCGAGATCTCCTTTAAGTTGTTTTTTACTTCTCGTAAAGGTGCGTTTCTTTAACCGGTAACAATGTGGAGTACCCAAATCAACCTGTATATTTATGTAAATGGTTTTAATCAAAGCTATAAGCACCAAAGACATTGAGGGGACATGTCGTCCCACAATATCCAGAATTGTGTGGTCAACTGGAATGGGTTTTTGCAGTGGTTGATTCTTAATTGATTATATTTGGTATGTAGTTATGTCATTGGCTTTAATTGCTATAGGACAATTCTGGTCATTGTCAATCATGCCAACTGCAACGTAGCCTCACGTTTTTGTGCTGCACGCTGAATGTGACTCACGACTTGAGTTGCTCTTTTCTCATGTTGGCATAAAAATGTAATGGCCTTAACAACCTCTCAGAGTGCAGTTTCTGTTCACTTATAAACACAAGCCTTTACATTGGAAGTTCACCTACTGAAAAGCAAAGCTGTTAAAATGTACAGTAATGTTGCATACTGTAATGTGGGGTTTGGGTTTTGTTTCTTGTTCATGTTTTCATGTCTTTTTATTTTGTAGTTTAGTCATGCTCCCTGTTTGTGTCATGCTTCCCTTGCCCTCATGTATTCATGCCATTGGTTCTCTTGTTCATTGTGTCATGTTCTGATTGGTTGTCTTAGTCATGTGTCTTGTTTCCCATTGGTTTGTTCATGTCATGTGACCCTCATTGTCTGATATAAGTAGCCATCATGTTCCCATAGTCTTCGTCATGTATTGATGTTGTAACCCGCTGTCAGTGAGTCTAGTCAAGTCTGTTCTTGTCAAGTCTGTTCATGCCTCGTCCAGTCAAGTCAAGTCTGTGTCTCTAGTCTTCGTCTGTTTGGATTATTGTTTGGATGTTTGGATCACCTGTAAGTAAACTGCACTTGGGTTCTCACTTACGCTCGCCTTCAGTGGACTGAATCGTTACACATACCTCCATTTTACAGGGTTTTATTTTAAACATATATGTAAAAACATATGGTTAATTTAATTTAATTAATAATGGATTTACAGACAAATCTTTGACAAATATTTTTTTTATATTTTTGTAATTTACAAATATGTGCAATTAAGTCTTCTAAAATTAAATGGATGGCTCTCAACTATGAATAATGTAGGTTAAGAATTCAGCTACGTGATATAAAAATAAATATAAAAAAAAAAAAAAAATATATATATATATATATATTATATAAAATTGATAATATATTTTAATTGCTACGTATATACAAAATAATTTTTATATTTAAAAAAAAAAGGATGTTGTTTTATAGCCCAGATATCATTGAACCCACTAACCAATTCATGTTTTAAAGAAGGTCTATTGGTCACTAGTCACATTTTACATCACGTTTCACAACATTTAACCCAATACACAACAAAAGACAATGTTCTCTCAAGATAATTAGCTTCTCACACTAGTTTCCCTTTGGTCACTGAGCATGACTTCCTACATTAAAACCAGATCTCATTAACAATGACGTTAACAGAGCTGTGAGATGGAAGAGAAACGTGTCACCTTATGCATGAACAGTGATGAACTAGTCGATTCATGAGAGTTTTTGCAATTACTGCATTGCCTCTTTCATGCCTCTCATTTTCTGTTTATTTCAGCAGTCCACAAGTTATCTATAATTAAGACATTTGGATATCTGGGACCTGATGGCTAAATGTATCTACAAATGGTTACCCAAATTTACCACTGAGACACAAATAGTGTCTTTTCCATGTCATCTGATAGTCTATATCTGATGGAGTCATACCCTCCCCTTATTTGGTCCTTACTACATACAGTATATAAAAATAATGATTTCATATTTATTTTGTGGTACCTTCCTTTTATGTTACCACATTAAATACAATTAAATAAGTAAAATAACATTTATATTCAGATTCAGACTAGCAGTACAGGAAAACCAGATTATATTTATATTTGCTCTTATGGAGAGCAGTTTTGCTGACACTGATTTGTTTGAATTGGTTTGTAGAGGAAAAGCAGATCTGTAGAGAGCTTTTTGAAGATGGGTGAAATCCATGTTGGGTTTCCTCTGGTTCTTCAGCTTCACCTTGTCTTTTTGGGAGTATACTGTACATCTTGCTCTTTTAGTGCATGCCATGTACAGCTCAAAGGGGTCAAAGGAGCCCCGGGGTCATTCAGTTTGCAGAATTGATTTGGTGTGTCAGCTACTAATGACTTCAAAGAGCAAGCATGGTTTTGTGAAAGACAAGACTGTGGTTTCTCTTTTTGTTCTGAGTGGCAGAAGGGCAAGAGGGAACTGGGTTTCTGATCTTCAGGGTGACAAGTTCAGAGCCAACAAGAAAAGTTTTTAGATGCTGTTTGAATGTGTTTTTGGTACTTTGGTACAGTATCATTAGTGATGTAACATACAGTGCAGTTTTGACATCCAGAGTCATCGGTTAGTTGTAAAGTGCACATGCTGTCTTAAATGTCATGTGTTTGTAAATAGGTGTAATCAGGACGGTGTTGGAATTGTCCTCCTCATGTCTATTGCCGTATCCAAAGTATATTTTGTTCTGTCCATCCCATTTGGAATGTGTGCATCATTTTCCCAATTTCCCTTTATCGCCAGCTGCATTCTTTGCCTGCTTCCATCCGGTGTTGACATTTACTGTGTTACAGCCTGATAGCATTCCAGGGAGAGCTGGCACAAAACACACCAGCTGCTCCCAACAATCCCATGTGTGTGTCTGTGTGTCTGTGTGTCTGTGTGTCTGTGTGTCTGTCTGTGTGTCTGTCTGTGTGTCTGTCTGTGTGTCTGTCTGTGTGTCTGTCTGTGTGTCTGTCTGTGTGTCTGTCTGTGTGTCTGTCTGTGTGTCTGTCTGTGTGTCTGTCTGTGTGTCTGTCTGTGTGTCTGTCTGTGTGTCTGTCTGTGTGTCTGTCTGTGTGTCTGTCTGTGTGTCTGTCTGTGTGTCTGTCTGTGTGTCTGTCTGTGTGTCTGTCTGTGTGTCTGTCTGTGTGTCTGTCTGTGTGTCTGTCTGTGTGTCTGTCTGTGTGTCTGTCTGTGTGTCTGTCTGTGTGTCTGTCTGTGTGTCTGTCTGTGTGTCTGTCTGTGTGTCTGTCTGTGTGTCTGTCTGTGTGTCTGTCTGTGTGTCTGTCTGTGTGTCTGTCTGTGTGTCTGTCTGTGTGTCTGTCTGTGTGTCTGTCTGTGTGTCTGTCTGTGTGTCTGTCTGTGTGTCTGTCTGTGTGTCTGTCTGTGTGTCTGTCTGTGTGTCTGTCTGTGTGTGTGTCTGTGTGTGTGTCTGTGTCTGTCTGTGTGTCTTTGTGTGTGTGTCTGTGTCTGTCTGTGTGTCTTTGTGTGTGTGTGTCTGTGTCTGTCTGTGTGTCTTTGTGTGTTTTTGTGTGTGTGTACTCTATCGGCAGTGGCTGGCTTTGGTTCCAAACACTGGACACTCTCAGGGTTTTATTTTTGCCTGGCTCTCAGAGCAGCGGAGGACTCCTCAGCTGTCAAGCTCCGGTCTTAGAAGCACTTCCTGCGAGGTGGCAGCGCTTAGGGTTTATGATGTAATGCGAGTAGGGCACAATCTGGGCATTGTATACCACACTATTGCCACTGTGGAGGCACTGCTGCGTACAGCCCTGTATGTGCACACATGTCCTCCTATTCCTGTTTTTTTTAGGGATCAGGGTTTAGGGATCAGGGATTTCGCCTGGATCTGATTGTCTTCATTTAAATTAGATTTAAAAATACAGTTGAATGTAAAAATACATACAATTAAAAATGTTTAAATGTTTATATGAAGAGTTCAGATGCAAAAGCCTCTAAGTGCCATCTGAAATTTTCATCTAAAATGACCATTTTTATAAAGCTCCTATATTTATGTTCAGTTCTTTCACTTTAAAGGGGTCATATGATGCTGCTAAAAAGAACATTATTTTGTGTATTTGGTGTAATGAAATGTGTTTATGCGGTTTAAGGTTCAAAAAACACATTATTTTCCACATACTGTACATTATTGTTTCTCTTCTATGCCCCGCCTTTTTGAAACGCGTCGTTTTTACAAAGCTCATCGGTCTGAAAAAGCGAGGTGTGCTGTGATTGGCCAGCTATCCAGTGCGTTGTGATTGGCCGAATACCTCAAGCATGTGACGGAAATGTTACGCCCCTCACCATACTGTTGATGCCGTGTCCCGGCCGGAGCGACGAGACAAAAACATTAAAACCCATTACAAACGAGGCATTAGTTGCATCCAGTGGGGACATAATTACTGATTATAATGACTTATACTGTCTTTTTACGC
>NW_015542553.1:1024991-1025758 GCF_001515605.1 Sinocyclocheilus anshuiensis
TTACAGCCGGATAGCATTCCAGGGAGAGCTGGCACAAAACACACCAGCTGCTCCCAACAATCCCAAATGGTGTGAGTGTGTGTACTCTATCGGCAGTGGCTGGCTTTGGTTCCAAACACTGGACACTCTCAGGGTTTTATATTTGCCTGGCTCTCAGAGCAGCGGAGGACTCCTCAGCTGTCAAGCTCCGGTCTTAGAAGCACTTCCTGCGGGGTGGCAGTGCTTAGGGTTTATGATGTAATGTGAGTAGGGCACAATCTGAGCATTGTATACCACACTATTGCTACTGTGGAGGCACTGCTGCGTCTTAATATTCTTCTTATCCTATTCTTAATATTTTTGTAGGGATCAGGGTTTAGGGATTTCGCCTGGATCTGATTGTCTGAACTTAAATTATATTTCAAAGTACAGTTGACTGTGAAAATACATACAAATAAAATGTAAAAAATATTTTTAAATGCTGAATTTAAGAAATCACACACACTTTTTATTTATTTATTTATTATTAATATATTATTATATATTAGTATGTTATATAATATAGTAATAATAAATAAATCAATAAATAAATATGTGTGTGTGATTTGAGAGATATATATATATATATATATTTTTATTTTTTTATTTTTACATTTTACCTTATTTGTATAGTTGTATTTTATATTTAATCTGTATATCTGTATTTATGTTCTACTGTTAGTGTTATCTGTATGCACCAAGGGTCTGAGAGTAACGCAATTTCAATTCTCTGTGTGTATGTGCTGTAC
>NW_015542553.1:1026218-1067357 GCF_001515605.1 Sinocyclocheilus anshuiensis
AACAGAAAAAATCCATACAGTAAATATAATATTTTGTACAATTGTATATAAAGAATTTATAATATAAATAGTAAATAAATAATTAATTAATAAATATAATTATATGTTAATATTATTATAATATATATATATATATATATATATATATAATACTTTTTATTATATTATATTTTTGAGGTTATTTATTGCATTCAGAAAATGATAATTGTTTCTCTTTTTGTTTTTCAGCCACAGCAAGTGGTCCAGGAAAAGCCCGCTCAGGTATGCACCATATATAATTTATACAGCAGATGGACATGCACACATATGCATATGCACAAACAGTGATTGTATGAGGAAGAGGATTTGCTGTTTGGGTTTACAAAGTCCTCAAAAACCCAAAGTGAGTGAAAGGGGAGCATAATTCTGGTTTGATGAGAGATCTGCTTGGTTAAGGCTAATGCAAATCCTAAAGCGCTATGTGTGGAATCCCAGTCTTCTTTGGGTTCATCCCCTCACAGATGGATATGCAATTTGGCTGACAGGATTAGTTTTGAAGAGTTGCCCCTTTTTTCTCTCTGTTGTCAAAATTCCTTCAGCGTATTAACAATGGAGTCAGCTTTATAGTCTTTGTGCACAGCGCTACTTTAATGTGCTCATGAAGAAAGACAGCAGCCCTGCTGCCTATATGCTGGCTGAATACGACTAATCGAATATAAATAAAATTGTGATAAACATCATACATTAAAAATACATGAAAATAAAACAAACAAACATTATTGGTTTTTATATTGATTTAATTAATCAGCATTTCATGTAATGAATTCAGTTAATTTTTTTTATTGATTAATATATCTACATCAATTATTCATAGATACAACATTTTCCATCAAACCTATTCACTACTAACAAAGCATTTGTTTTGACCTTTTGGAATTCAGACTTGGTTTGAAAATGCCATATATATAATTCACCCCAAAATAAAAAATTCTGTCAACATTTCCTCACCCTCAAGTTGTTCCAAACCTATATGAGTTTCTTTCATCTGTTGAACACAAAAAGAAGATATTTCAAAGAATGTTGGTAACTAAATATTTGACGGTAGCCATTGACGTCCATAGTATGGACAAATACTTTGTACCACATTCTTCAAAATATCTCCGCAGAAGAAAGATGCTCATACAGGTCTGGAACAATTTAAGAATGAAACTGAATTTTCATTTTTGGGTCTCTTTAATGGTGATGTTTGCTGTGTGTTGTCTTAATAGAGTGTAAAGACCCTAATAAGTAAAAGCACAATGGCTTGAGATACAATTCCTCACTCTCCCACACAATCTTCACACATTTACTAGGAATCTGCTCACCTCCTCTTGTTCGTTGGTGCGGACAAGTTTACGGTGTGAATGCATAACTGAGGCCTGATTTGTTGCTATGTGGGAACGCACAGACCCTGATGGCTTTGCGCCGAACTGGAAGGCCTAGCACATACGCTCACACACATAAACACACGGGTATCTATACGTAGCCTGAGATGGTATCTCTAAACCGGAAGGCAAAACTATTAGTACCATCTTGATTAATTATATGCAATGAAATTCTCTCTGAGAACAAATGTTTTTAGCCATTGCGTCACTTTTTTTAAGCATCTTACACCATAAGCATTGAGTATTTAAAGGTCCCATATTGTCAAAACTGAAATGTTTTCACGATAACTGAGGTCTAGGGGCTATTTAACTACCTTATAAGTTTCAAAACAGTCAGTCCACAGTAAAATGCACACAGCCTGCATAAAGTAGCTGTGATTTTTCACGAACCGTTGTGACTTCCGTAAAAAGCTGACGTCAGAACTACACAGTCACTGCCTTCAGTCACCACCCTGAGCACCACCCACAGTCCCACTCTCCTTTTGCCAAACCCCCAGACAACATTGCGGAAACATGCCGAAAAGGTTAATAAAACTCCAGAAAGGTGTAAAATATGTGACCTTTAAGACTTCGTTATAAGTTTAAAAATGTATCTCAAGACCAATGCATTCCATGAAGCTATTTAGAACTCATCTTTTCTAAAAGCCACCTAAGAAATGCATCTGATTGGGGTCAGGTGAACCTGAGACTACAGGGCTTCCTTCCTTAAGTCTGACATATGAAGTAATAGTCCAAGAAATCTAAAGTTTATCCCGTTTTCACAGACAAGGCTTAAGCCTAGGCCCAGACTAAAATGCGTGTCTGAGCTGTTTTAACTGAAAGAAATTTTCACTGACATATCTTAAAATATGTCAGTGCCGTTGTTTTGTCTCAAGATGCACACCAGTAAAGTTTTTTTACTGGTGTAACGTTTATTAAAACTACTTAAATGTACTAATTGAATTCTGGCCTAATCCTGGCTTAATCTAAGCCCTGTCTTTGAAACCAGGCCTATAAATTTATTGAACCTTTAGACAAAATCTAAAAGAAAAATATATATATATAAAGAAAAAAAGTTTGTTTTTTGTTGAGTATCATATGTGATATATCAGGCTTTTATAGGAGAATAAGGAGCTCATACTCGAGGAGGAAAAACACCTACATTTTATTTAGAGGCCCAAACTACAATTTGCTACAGGTGCTGATATTTATAGGACCAAAAATGAAATTCTGATAGCTTGTAAATCAATGGAATTTTTATAACAGTATGGCAGACTACTTACATAAGATGCATGTAAATATCAGTTTTCACGCTATCTCTCCCTATAATATGTCTTAGTAAGATGAAATTTAAATGCTTAGTTTTATTATCAAAGCTCCGTAGGTTTAATTATGGGGGGGCAAAACATATAATGCAATGCAATACAGTGATGATTGAGTGATGAACAAATAAAGATTCCTCAAAAGCCTGATACATTTTAACATGATTTTCTAAAAAAATATGTATGGATAATCAAATAAGCCTAATTTGCTTCAGTCCAATAAGTATTAATCTTGAAATATTGCTAACAATATTCAATTTATTCTTACATTTACTTTATAAAAATCTATAAAGATTTTACAGCAAAACCACGACCTGAAGGTGGACAGTGTTGGAATTTTACTAAAAGGCCATTTACCCAATGGCCATCACCCAATTGTTCAGGCAACCTACGAACTAATCCGTGTTAGTTTTGCAAAACCCTTCACTGGGGGAAAAATGTACTCGTAATTTTCTGTCAGGTCATTATCCAGTTATTTTACAGACATTTCTGTTAACCCTGAAATACAACGCAATAAAGTGCAAAATTCAAAATACAGATAAAACACCTGTAAAAAAATATAATACAGAAAATTCCTTCATATTAATACAATACATTGTGCCCTATTTTTACAGATTTTTTTACTACTTACAGTAGTGTTTTTGTTAATATGGCAATATTAGCGGTGTTCAATTTGTTTTTCTTAATAGCATTATGTTATAATTAGTTTAAGTGCCTCTTCTAGTTATGATGCTAATTTCCCTCAACTTCAAAGGGAATAAAAGATCTGCCATTAACCCACGACAGAAGCTTTTAATTACTATTGCTGAACCATCTTCTTTCCTCGTTGGTGAATGGTTAAACCAAGCGCATGGTAATCTTGGCCACTGAATTTGTGGAGCAGAATTCCATTGAAGTTTAGTGTATTTCGAGTGCTGTAGCTGTGCCTTTAATTGCTCTCAGAATGAAAGAGCAAGCGATGATGCGTGAGAGTCTTTTAATCATTTTGATTCCAAAAAATGGAATGTTTAGTTGGAATCTATGCAAAAAAAAATTTAATTTTGAAACATGTATCATAGTTGTAGTGCTGAAATAAAACAAACTACCAGAAGAAATCAGAAATTCCATTTGAGCACATAAGATTTTTGAACTAAGCTGGTATTTCCTGGTCTGTGTGGCACTTCAGTTGGAAGCGCAATTGGCGGGCAGGGGTGCCCGAATATGATTAAAGAGGTTTTTTCTTTCATTCCTCCCCCCTCTCCATCTCTATTCTTTCACTCGCCCATGTCACACATGGTAGCGCTTAGCTGGTCCTTCACAGCTGAAGTGTCTGCCGCACTAATGAATGGAGTTTGGCTCATATAATGCAGACAGGCTTTTGCCACGGCCTTTCCCCTGAATGGGAGCAACACAGCGACTTGCGAAAGGAAGAGGGTTATAAATTGTGTCAGTTAGCCTCCCCAAATAAAATGAAGCCGTGTGGAAAATGAAATCCATTTCATTCTGAAGAGTGTCCAAAGCCAAGCGTCTCCTCAGCCCCCATTCACCGCCTTCCTCTCGTTTCAATGGTGGTCATCTCAGCAGCAGCTGCGGGACGTTCACTGTCTGAGCTCATGAAAAAGAACATTTGTAACCAAAACAATAACAAAAAAAAAATATATATAAATGCTAATAGCTGTGCTATTTCAGTCCATCTCACTGCTGTCTAACGTTTTTACACACAGCCGGGTTCTGCTGTGCAGCCGTCTTTTTGTGGTGACTGATGGGCAACCGCTGTTGTGTTTTGTAGGAAGAAGAAGAGGAGGAGGCGGAGCAAGAAGAGGACTAAGCAACCACAGGATTTTACCTCTACCTCATCCAGCTGTCAGCTCTCTCCAAGGGAAAAGACTGCCTTGACCACTTATTATTGACTTCCCACTTTCGTTTGATCATTTTTCTCATGGGTTTATTTGGGTTTGATTTCGTTTTGTGATCAACACACACAACACCTCAGAGCGTAACCCGAAAAAAAAGACGCAAATGCAAACAAACATCTTGCAGATGACAATTGGAGCCGCCTTGCTGTTTCCACTTCCCACAAAACTGCTGTCAGCACAAAGGTGCAGGGGTTAAACATACAGAATGTACACACATTCTTGTTGACTGATTTTCCAGACTACATTGGTAAAGTAGAAGGTGAAACTGTCTGGTTTTGTCATTCAACATGCGGTGCTTCTTATATCTGGGTGGAGCTTTAAAAGGACACACCCATTCGCACAAGAACCCCCCCCCCACAGTACCGTACCACCAAAGACCACTTTCCCTTCTCTGTCCACTTCATTTTGATGTTTTGACCAAAATGATAGTGAGCTTTAAAAGTATTTGCCTTAAAGCTGCTGCAAACAGAGCCTTAAACCTATTAGTTTCTATAATTTCAAATTTTGCAAGTGGATACCTCAAAATGAAAATTGTTATTATTTACTCAGCTTCATGTTTTTCAAAATCCATTTGACTGTGCTTCTTCTGTTGAACACAAAAGAAGATGTTTCAAAGAATGACTGAGCCAGTCTTTTCTATACAATGAAGTGAATGGTGACCACAGCTGTTGAGGAAGTATTTCAGTGAATGAAAACAAATTTCAATTTATTTTGATTTATTTAGCACCCAAAGCTGTCGTATGGTTTGAAATATTGTGCAGGTTTTTTTTTTTTTTTTTTTGAGCTTGATCTCCATTCAGTTCCATTATGTGGAAAAGTGCAGCATGAACCTTCTTCAAAACATCTGTTTTTGTGTTTTACAGAAAAAGTAAGTCATACAGGTTTGGAACAAGTAAATAATGACAGAATGTTTATTTTCTGGTAAATTATCCCTCTACTGTCATATCCATGTCCCTCGTGTCCTTGGTGGTGATTTTTTTTCAAACTGATAACCGTGAACATTAAATGTCTCATTGGGACACCGTTTTCAGCATTACTGCAGAACAGTAGTTCTACTGTATATATCTTCACGACTTCAAAGTCTTCGGCTTTGCTTAATTAACATACGTGTACATAATTGTGTTTGTATTTTCTTGTATGACATAGCTTTAAGAACATAATTTTTTGACAAATTCAGTGAAAGGGAAATAACTCAGTCAAGACCTAAACCTCAAGAAACACCCAAACCACAGGAACAAAACCACACTATACCTCATTACACACAAAAATACCTGAATCGCAGCAACAGCGTCAAATGGTATTTGGCGAATCCTAATGTATGCCAGCGCTGTCACCAATGCAATATCTTCTCACAGTTTCAAAGCTACCTCTGATTTCTTCAACCAGCAAACCAGCTTGAAAAGACACGCGCTGCTATAGAGTTCTCATTACAAAGCAGGGGATGGCAGCGAGTGCCAACGTTGAAAACAAACCTTGTCGTAAGGGCAAGCGAACGCTCTGCAA
Organism: Sinocyclocheilus anshuiensis; assembly: GCF_001515605.1. NCBI lineage: Eukaryota > Metazoa > Chordata > Actinopteri > Cypriniformes > Cyprinidae > Sinocyclocheilus > Sinocyclocheilus anshuiensis. Next base: position 1,032,321 of record NW_015542553.1, read on the forward strand.
AATGTTTTTTGTGAGAGTCGGGCAGGTAATAACCGAATTCTGAGGTCTGTTTGTAGTCATATGTAGAACTAATCATGCAGATAAGGGAAAAAAGTACTGTGTTTTGTTCTAGTTATTTTGTTCTTTTTTCACATTAGCATATATCTGACATTTGTAACTAGACACTCTGTCTCTGCAGCTGGGATGTCTGTTTTACATTTTTAACTTGAATATATATTTTGTACTGATTACTCAATGGTTTCTAAGGATCAAGTGCTTGTATGACACTAAATGATATTGTTGCGAATGGATTTTTCTTTTCCTTCTCTGTTTTTCTTCCTCTCCACTATTGCTCTGAATTTATAGTTTTAGTTCCTATGTACTATTCAGATATGTACCTCAAAAAAAAAAAAAAAGGATAAAAAATGGACTAATAATCAGTTGACAAATACCTACCTCCAGTCTTGAAAATGGAAAAAAAAAAGGATAAAAAATGGACTAATAATCAGTTGACAAATACCTACCTCCAGTCTTGAAAATGGAACGAATTTTTGGCCTGGTTTCTTTCAGTACGAATGTACTGAAAAAGACTTCAGGACTGCACAAGATCCTGTTTTACAAACGTATTAAATTTAAATGAATGTTGCTTCATTTTAATTCAGCTGGGGGAGAAGACGGCTAAGAGAACAACTACACACACACAAATACACATCACAAAAAAAAAAGAAAAAGAAACTTGAAACATTCTTTCAGGTTTGAAAGAATATGTTCAGGTTTTGTATATTGCATATATGAATATGTTTTTGAAAATTAGTAGATACTGAGATATACTTGATTAGCGATTTTTGTGTACCTTACACACGTGATTTTCTTTTTTTTTTTTTCAGATGTATATGTAATGCTTATGTAGTGAAAGAATACACCTTTTCAGTCTGTCACCATGAAAACCTTAAGAAAAAGTTAGCATGGTAATCTCAACTGGGCCTGAGGTAGAGCCTCAGAGGAAGCTAATGGAACTGTTGGCATGCCCCTTGAACTTACAATGGCATGTAATGACCGTCTTTATATGCGGCAGCTTGGCTTTTGCCACAAACCAACATTGAACGTTGCTCAAACACTGTAATGCTACTACCTAAATGGTCACAGTTCTTGTAAAAGTGTCAGTTTTCGAATCGGACCGCTTCTTTACTCTCCTACGAGTTCAACAGATGTAACAGTCGCTTGCTTAAGTGGATGGACGGTGTGTCTCGGCTCGACCTCAGTGGTGGTTGCATTTTAATGCTGTTTCAAGGGCGTTTTTGTGAGATCTGTACATAATTGCTTTCAGCCGTCCTAAAACTTGGCATTGTGTTCATATACTTCCAATGTTGGTTTGAATATGTATCCAGGAGCCACTGTCCATGTGCTTTCAAACTCTGGGTGTCTTAATGAAGATGAAGTTGTATTTTCATGACAACATGTTCCAGTACAATCGAATACACTTTTCTACCTCCAAGAGGGCCTCCTGTTACCTCATTTTTCAAACTTACTATCTGCTTAAATTCAGGTGCCTGAGTCCAGCGAGAACGGCGTAAAGTTTTAAATTTATATATAAATAAATATATATTCATAGTTTATTTTTGTGTGTTTTATAAGACTGTACCTCTCTGCCTCTCAGTCACAAGTTAGGTAAGACTGGACAATTTGACTTGTTTTTAAAATGTCTTACATTTATGCAACCTTTTGTAGTTTCTGCGGCTGTGGAGATGGAAAAGCATCACTAGGTGGTTACTCTCAGCTTTTTTCACTTGATATAACTTGTTTTCTAACAATTATGGCTGTTTTCGCTTAGTATTGCTGTTTGTGATTTCACTTAAAATTGCTTGCTTGTTTAAAAAAAAGGACAAAAAATGAAAACGTATTAGAAAAATGTCCTCTTTATACGTATCCACGTCTTTATTCAGCACAATAAAAAAGGTGCCTGTGACCATTGTTGTGTATGAAGTCAATATTACCACTGCATACTTCATCTACAAATGTTCATCCCCTTTGTACCACTTTTACATTTATTTTATATCCACAGTGACTTACATTGCATTTAAGGTACTTTTCACTTCACAAAGCCTTCTTCACACTGACGGCGATTAAAATGCAAATAGACACTCAGAATACATATGATTTTTAGCTGTTTCTACTCTTATGACGTGGAAATTTTGTGTGAGGGCAATAAAAAAATACAAATCCCCACAGATTTTGCATTAGGATTTATTCCCACGACTTGTTCATTTGTTCTGTCGCTTTAGTAAATCATAGCCATGGTGTACAATTCATTCTCTTGTTTTGAACATGCATGAAATTTTCATGGGGAACCTTTTGCCCTCATGCGAAACGCCAATGGATTCATAAGGCAAAAATATATTTATTGTGGCCACGAATTAAGAAAATGTTCCCATGGCTTATCCATTTGTCCTGTCGTTTTCGTCAGACGTGGCCACGTTGTACTAATTCATTCATTCCCTCATTTTGATTTACAAGGGAAAAATCACTGTCTCTCTTTGAATATGAATGATATCCGGTCGCTTTATCACTGAAAATCATGTCCATGTGAACGTGCCATGGAATTCCATATTTAATATCTTGTTATTAAAGGTCCAGTAAGGGGCCACTCACACAGAATGCATTTTTCCATTCCACTGTGCTATTTTTCCATTGTTTTCTATGTAAACATGCTGGATGGACGTGTTTGATCATTGCACTTGGATCACGCGTCTTCTGCGGTGTCTCGCGTGTGACAAGGTGTTCTAAAAATACAGTGCTCGAGTTAAAATAAGTTCAACTTTTAAAAAACACATCTCAAGGCCTTGTGTTTATCTCAATCCACTGCCCGCATCTCGCGTTTTTCAAAGGAAAAATGCATTCTGTGTGAAATGCACGAGTAATTTTAAATTTTTCTTTTGATCTTTGTTTCTGATGTTGTAAAACGAAACAAAACAAAACATTTGTCAAAAAAGCCATTCATTTATTTATGGGTGAAACTTACTTAGTGAAACTTACTTAGTGCACCCTTTTATTAGGGACCCTAATTCCTTTCTTAATGCACATGTATATGTATACAAGCCAGCACTGAAGTGTCACAGGTCATTCCAGTGCAGAACAGTGAGACTGCACGTTTAGAAACCCAGGCCATGTATGGATCTTTTAAGTACACAATGTTACGGAATTTAGACTACTGTTTTTTTTCTTCTCCCTCCCCCTGTACCTCTTTCACACACTCTCCCCCTCTTCCCAATTCCGAAACATCTCTTTAACTCCCATTCTTTGGTGTACTCACGGGGGAGACATAGCCCACACTGGAGCCCCTGACCTCTGCTCCACAGCAGACTCTGTGAATGGGCTCTGAATGGGACTTCAAAGCTCTGCCGTTCTGACAGGGAGCCTCACTCATCCCCCCACGCTCCCCTCCTTTTTGCAACCCCCCACCTCACCTCGCCTCGGTTATTTGCCCCTATCCACTACAGTGCTTAGGATTTGGTTGTTAATGCCAGCTCACATCGTCAAGCTGCTCAGTAATTCTGCCAGACTGACCCACATAGAGGGAGGGAGGAATGGGTGGAGAGGGAGTTCACTGCTACCACAACCACGTTCAGAGGTGGTCTTGCCACCTCTTCCTCTTTTCCGTGTAAAGAGGGTCTGCCTTTGTGTGAGAGAGGAGAGGGTGCGAGCGTTTCCTTCCTTTTTCCTGCTCTCTCATTAAACATGCAGCTATTCACGGACAAGGCCTCAGACAAATATCTGGTTCACTTACTTATAGATATCATCTAGATGCAGATAGGACACTTTAGAACGATTTCATAACTCACTAAAAAGCATAGTCAAGTCACCTTTATTTATATTTCGCTTTATACAATACTGATTGTGTCAAAGCAGCTTTACTAAGAGATTGATTAAATTGGTCAGAAAAGAGAAAGACGTCAACCTTGCCGTCAGTCTGAGTGGTTGTTTTAAAAATACTTAAGTAGCAGCGTTAACCAGTTTTTTTGTAATGTAATGCCAAACCAGACACCAAGTGTAAATTTATAAAAATAAAAATAAAATGTATTAAATAAACTGTATTTAGAAAAAACTTGCTAGATTTACAGTGTTAATAATTGTGGACCGTATCATAACAGTGTGAAAAATGCAGTAAAATATGTTTTATAAGTAAAATATAGGTAAAATACATTTTATAAGTAAAATTCTTGTTTGAAGGATGTTTTGCTCTCAAAACAAGTCAAAAATACTGATTAAAGGCGAAAATATGCTTCCCCTTCAGTTTGGCGCCATTTCTGGCATAGTAACGTTTGTAGTATGCACATAGACGCCATCTCACGCTGTTTTTAAAGCCATTTTTCTATGTAAACATGCGTTAGACGAATTTCTAGTGATCGTTGCGACTCGTTTAGCTTCGTTTTTAGGGTCTGCTGCATGAGGGCCTCGTTTTTAAGACTCTCTATTAAGAAGTTCAAGTTTAAAAAAAAAATGAGTCTGAGACCTTGCGTTCTTTTCCATTCGCTCCACTCAACCTCGCGATTTTAAACGCAGGAGCGCCTTCTGTTTGAACGGCACACCCTCTCTTTTTTTCGTTCTTTCTCTCTCTATATCTGAGGTGAGTTTCACATAATTGTTCGTTTCTTGTATCTTCCACACTAAAGGATGTCCGTCCACTCTGCTGAGCAAATAAAACACACTTCCTGTCGTCTCTTGTGTGTCTGGGTGCAGCTGTTGTATCCCTGACGCAGGCTCAGCTATCCGCTTCAGATCCTTTTAAATCCTATTTCATGCTTTTCCATATAATCCGTACACCCATATATCACATTATAATCTTATGTTAGCCTTTTCAAATATTAGCATATTTTCCATGTGCCTCCTAATTGTGTAGGCTAATAGTGTAGACGAGTAGTTGATGTGACATTTCAAACCATGTCCTGCAGTGTGATGTAATAATTCATCTTAAGCAACATGTAATTATAACACATGCAACTGGACCTCACTAATTGTGCAACCATATGGAATATTAGTCATTTTAAACATGAACTTGTCTCACTGCAGGACCATCTAAAATTTGGTGTAACCACCATAGACATTGACTAATTTAATATTTTATTTAATATATTGAATATTTAATATAATTTAAGTCACAAAACAGAATGTATATAATAGATTATATTATAATATATATGTATTATAATTTATAATAGGGAAAAAAGAATGATTTATGAATGTTATAAATTATTAAATATTATAATAATCATTAAAAATCATTATAACTAGTGCTTTTTAGCATTTGTTTCAAATGTTGACCCAAGTTTTACAGTGAAACCATGATGAAGATGCTTCTTCAGGCAGAAAGACGGTGTACTTAAGATGACATTCCTCTTCATGCATGAAGTGCAGTCCAGGGTCCTTCCGAGTCTTCAAGTGGCATATCTGATCCATCCCTGCACATTTGGACCACCTTGGCCTCATTCAAGCCTTCAAAGATCAAAACAGCTCAAATCGAGGTGAGTCAGCAGCACATTTGTACACTAAATTCTACACTGGTGAGATGTCCGAATGGGCCTTCAACACACGATCCTCCTCCATTCAGAAGTGTCTGTTTATAGAAGTGTGTCACACTGGACATCAGAACTTCAGGCTGTGTAATCCTGCCTGTATCCATCTGAATATGGAGCGGATGTGACCGTGTCTGGTTTCCTCCAGCCTGTGTATGTCAGAGGCAGACCACCGCTGAATCTGTGCCGGAGCTCAGCGCGAGTTGTGTTCAAGGTGGGCGTGTGTTTTTCTGGGTTCCAGAGCCAGCGTGTGGAGAAGTGGAAGCGTGGACGGGATGAATGGAACGAGTGGGTGGCTGTGGGTTTGTGTGTGTGGGTGTCACTCCAAGTGAGACGAGTGTCTGTTTGTGTTTGGGACCTGTTGAAACTGAGAACGTTTGTGACTGTGTGTGTGAGCACATCTTCGTCTAGCCTATACTATGAAAAGATAAAACAGAGCATTTGAAAAGCATAGCTTGCAGGTTACAAAAGCCTAAATATGATTAGATCTGTGTACAATGTCATGATACATTACATAATCTAAGTACCAGTTACGTAGAGTTTTTAGATGCCATAGGCAGTTTATTTATTTGTTTTTAATTTGCTGTGATTAATTTTTTAATATATATTTTTTTATATAATTCATTAATCATGATTTAACTTTTTTTAACTTATTGAAACTGTCATTATTTGTCATGTTTTTAATAATTTATCATATTTATTTATTATTAAGATAATGAATAGCGTGTCCAGACTGTTTTAGATTATAAAATAAAAATTGTAAACTTAGATAGATAGATAGATAGATAGATAGATAGATATAGATAGATAGATAGATAGATAGATAGATAGATAGATAGATAATTAAGAAATATGGTTTTAATTATAATTTAGTTTTTAATTTACTTGACTGCATTTTTATAATTTATTATAAAATGTATAATCATGATAATTCTTCATGACTTTACTATTAATATTTGTTATGTGACTATTTTTATAATTTATTAATTAAATTACTGTACTTTTACTTTTAAAAATTGTTTTATGATTTTTTTTATTTGTATTTATTATTATTATTAGTAGTAGTAATAGTAGTATATGTTTTGTATTTATTTATTTATTTTTGCAACAGATGGCCTTTATGTAAGGGATTATGTTCAGTCAGTCAGGGGTCTTATTTCATCCAGAAGGGGTTTATTTTTTAATATTTGTTATGTCACTATTTTTATAATTTATTAATTAAATTACTGTACTTTTACTTTTAAAAATTGTTTTATGATTTTTTTTTATTTGTATTTATTATTATTATTAGTAGTAGTAATAGTAGTATATGTTTTGTATTTATTTATTTATTTTTGCAACAGATGGCCTTTATGTAAGGGATTATGTTCAGTCAGTCAGGGGTCTTATTTCATCCAGAAGGGGTTTATTTTGTAGTAACTGGCCAATTATACAACTATAAAATTGGCCAAATAAGTAAATATAAAATAGTGATTTAAGCTGAAATAATTTTATGTCATAAGAAAAAGAGTGTAGAGTGATACAGGAGTCATGAAACTATAGGAGATAAATACATAGTTCAGTGGTCACTGTATAAAAATATAGGCTGTGACTTACCAATCAGAATCAAGCTTTCCTCTGTATTTATATCAAAGACCGAAACAAGCTTCCTTTTTCAGTTCAACCTCAGTTTGTCATTTATGTGTGTAAGAACATTAAACTTTGTTTATAACTCTGCTACATAAATATGAGTATGATTTTCCGTCTTTAATGTGTTTTTATGAATGCTTTTCAAGCAGTGAGTGCTACTTAGTGCACCAGGCTGCATGAATATGTGTTTGTTTACATTATATGACTGATGAGTGTTTGTGCACTTCTGTTCGAGGGTGTGTCTGACCCGAGTGTCATGCTGTCACTGACTCACGCCGGCGGTTCTGACTCATCCCACCGTCACCAGCGCCGTGAGCTCGCGTGCTGCTCCACACAATCCGGCCACACTCGCACAGTCATTGAGGAAAGATTTCCCTTTCCTCCTCTCCCTCTTTCTTTCTTGTTCTTGGTCTCTGTGACTCATCTTGGTTTCATTTTGCCGCTCCCCTCCACCCGCCACCCAACTCGCCTCCATTACAGCCTCCTCCCTCAATGGGTTTATCTCTCTTTTCACTCGCCTGTCTCATTCCTTCGCTCCCTCTCTTTCTCTTTCCTTCCTGGCTCTGTAAATGACCTAATTTTAATGAAGCACAGTCTTGGCGGGGAGACCAAACCACATGGCTGGAACCTCCCTCCCTCCGTCTCTCTAAACCACCCTGTACTCCAGAATCTGGCTTTCATTCTCAACGTTAATAGAACCGACCGGGAAGTCTGGGAATTTTAGAGTAACTCCAAGAATTCCACGACAAATGTTTGATTGCTTTCCATCACTTATAGCAACAACACCACATGTAATAAAACTTCTTCGCGTGGCTCTAGCTACAACATTATCCCATAAATTTGGAGACGATGTACACAGTCTGAGAATGAAAATCTGATTTAAACAACAGAAGGTTTTAGGATTTTGTAACCTTTAAAACAAGGAAACGTAAAATAAAGAAGAGATATTTAAGACACACTAAGCAAATTTGTGACACCTATCCTCTTAAAAGTAACGTTTCTTATGCATTGATGATTCCACAAAAAAACTTTAACATCCATGGAAACTTTCCATTGCACAAAAAGTTCTTTATAGTGGAATAAGATTCTTCAGATTATTAAAATATTCTTCACACTAAGAAAAAATGGTTCTTTTAAGAACTGCTCAGTGAAAGGTTCTTTAGGGAACTCAAAATGGTTATTCTATTATATTGCTACAAACCCCCTTTTTTGAACCTTTAGTTTTAAAAGTGTAGAAGCCCTGACTTTTTTGTGGCTCTAGCTGCAACATTGTACCAGGTGACAGTGTATGATGGTGGGGTCTAAAATCTGAGAATGCAAAATCTATTATTCAAAACCTGAAAATGAGCAAAGTTTTTGGATTTTTTTAACAAGGAAACACCATGACGTAAAATAAAGTTTGTGATAGCTACATTCTTAAAAATACAGTTTCTTTATTGGCAGGATACCCTTATGAAAAAGAAGTTTATTCAAGTGTGCTATTAGTATACTTCTTTTAAACTAAAAATAGGAAAGTATACTTTTAGTCTACTTTTTATGTACTTCTCAGAAATGGGCTTTATGTACTTCTCAGAAATATACTTAAAATGACATTTAAGTATACTTGACTTGTACTTAGAAAAAGTCTAAATATATTTGAGCTATACTTGTGTTCCTAGAATCCGTGTTTTCATTGTTATACTGTAGGGGGCGCTAGTACACATCTTCTGTACAGAATTTCCAAAAAACACAAGTGAAGAAGAAACCGAAACAACAGATGCTTCCACATGTATTCTAACACGATCATCAGACATAAAGCGGTATCAAAACTATGTAACATTATGGAATAAAATGTCGACCAATAAAGAGGTAATAATAACTGTCAAGATTTGGGGTGTTGATCGACTTTATCTATGTTTTGATTATCAGTCTGAATCCAATTCATAGTCTTTTTTCAGCTTTTTGTTCAAAATGTTGTTTATTTCTTTATTTTTTTATTTATGAAACTTATCCACATTCAAGTGTTTAAAAAAAGAATGCATGAAGCTAGAATAAAATGTTTTTGTTTACAAGCAGATACCCTGTTCTTTTTATGTTTTGCATATTCAGATATTCATGTAACAAAATATATTCAAATTAATACCTAAATAGGGACATAGTAGTATACTTCAAGTATGATGTAAAGTTCACTTAAAAAAAACTTACGAGTATACTTGCAGTATAAAACTACTAAACTAGTAGTTTACTGAGACTATACTTCAAAGTGTACTAAAAATGCTACTACAAGTATTTAATTAGTAAACTATCAGTATACCTATAAGTTCACTTTTAGTATAGTTACAGTACAAACTAAACATTTTGATGTAAACTAGTTGTGTACTCAAAGTTTACTACAGGTATACTTAAAGTATACTTAAAAGTATACTTTTACATACTAGAAAGTGGGCCAATTTAGTCCCAAGGAGTATTGAAATAGTACACTTACAAGTATACTACTAGTACACTGATATTTGTATACTTAGTACATAAAGTATACTTAAAATATACTTGAACTTTACTTTAGTATACTTACTAAAATAAACTTGAAGTATACTACTTTTTGGTAAGGGTAGTTCCACAAAAGATTCTTTATATTGGAAAAGGGTTCTTTAGAATGAATTAGGTTCTTTTAGAATATTCTTGACACTACAAAAAAAAGGTACTTTCAAGAAAGGTTCTTTGAAGAACCCAAAATGGTTCTTCTATTACATCGCTGCAAAAACTCCCTTTTAGAGCCTTTATTTTAAATAGTGCAGAAGCCTAGATTACTTTTTTTTTTTTGCACAGACAGACTGAAAGTACGCCTCTATTGTCAGTGCAAAGAGAAAAATCCCTCCTATAAAGCCTGATAGTTTTGTTATGGTCTCTGTCTGCAGCCTTTATGAGATTGTGAACGCTACCACATGCTTGCACAGCCGTCTCAGTAGGTTACACTGCAAACTCTCAAGATTTGTAGCGTACGCTAGATAGAGACATGAAAAATGACACAGGTGCAAAATTAGTCAAAACAAGGTGGTGTTACGTTTGAGTGAACGTCTATCTGAGCATAGAGCCCTGACTTCCTCTGTTTGACAATAACTGAAGGTTGCTAATTGATCTTCAATTACAATTTAAGCTTTGTGTTGTATAGGAACATTAACTGAACATTGGACAGAGACTTTGATGGAGAAAAAAAAAACTTTGATGGTATTTATTATAGGAACATATGTCATATGACCAAGTCAGCCATTAGATTTTATAGCTTATGGTGAACTTGTTTTTAAGTTCTGGTGGTTCAAATCATATAAAAGTCTGTGATACAATGACATAAATCAGTCTAAACATAAGGTATGTTCAGTAGCTGGTCCAAACCTCGAACTTTAGTTTTCACTGCCTGACTCAAGATTTCATTCTGTGCACGATTTTAGTTTCACCTTCAATGCTGGTACAATGCTGACAGCTAGTGGGAAAAAGTGTGCCATTGCAGGTTGCCCTATATTTTAAGATCCACAAAAGTACCAGTTTGAGGGTTTGACCATGGGGAAAAAAAACCCTCACCAGATAATCAGATGAGGTTTGTTTACAGTATTTCATGTTCGGTTTTAGATATAGAGGCAATATTGGGTAATAGTCATTGTTCTTGAGATTTACTTCCGTATATGTAATATAACCTACAATAAAAAAATGAAAAAAATCCCAGGGTTTATCACATGATTTCCCAGAGATGTTGTTCGAGCCTTGGAATCTACTTTCGCTTTTTGTTTATACAGTGGCCCCAAATGTATTTAGACACTTAAGCCACAATCAAACATAGATTAATGTCATTACATTAGATATAAGATATAAAACAATTGGCAAGTTCACATAGGTGTCCTGTAGGGTAGCAGCCATATAATATAATGCTATAGTGGGGTAACCACAAGTATAGTTCATCAAATCAGTTATGGACATGTTAAGTTTAGTTTAGCCACTAAGAAACTTGTGCTCTTGTGCTATTTTTCCTTAACATGAATGTCAGTTTTTATGCAATTTATGCATGATTTATCTGATGCAATCAGATCTTTTTTGACTCACTGTATGCTAATTATTTATAAGAAGACTAAGTATAATTTGCAAAGATGACAAGTCATCTGAAATGTGCCCAGACTGGTAAATCTGCTTTGGTTTCATTCAAATGCACAAACAAATGAATGCATTGGGAAACATCCTTCATGTTTGAACTTAAAGTGAAAGCACTTTCAAAGCAAACAGGACAAAAAGTGCATAAAGTAGAGTTTTATATTTTTTCCAGCAGTTTAATACATTGGATTACAGATCTACACAAAGCACAGTGTCATAATATTGTGCTTAGTATCCATAGAGACTGAGATGAAGAATGTTGTGGCAGGGAATCTGGCATCCAGGCCAAGCCACAATTCATATAGCTTTAACGTTCCTATGGCTGATGCTTTATTTAGCTCTTTGTGTTTTTACCTGGCTTTTACCACACTTTGCACCCCAAAAATAAACTGTTATTAATTGTTTTTGTTTATGTTGTCATGATGTCCACTGGTATGGAAACAAATTTCACACAGAAATTGCTAGGAAATGTCACAAATAATTAGAAACAAACTGCAAGTAACACATTAAATTAATGTGAAATTTTGAAGTAGAAAGACTGAATTTGTATTTTCTTGTAATCCAGTGCTGTAGTAATCTTTGTTTGAAAAATATTTTTACAGTGTATTGGGGAAAAGGCATCTGGAGCCCTTTGGAACATTAAAAGATATAGTTAAGTGATACAGTATATATTTTAATGTTCCAAGTGTTCCTACTTTTAGTCTCGTTTGCTATATCTATGATGATTTCTATACTATGCAGTTAATTTAAATAGTCCTGTGGTGTGAGAAATGTATTTTTAAAACTACGAATATATATATTAAAGTTAAAATGTTGCGAGTATAGCATGTCACACTGCTATTTAACACAGTCCACTACTGCTAAAATAAATTTGCCATATATTTGTCCCTTTGCAAATTACATTACCTAATCTTTACTATTATGATAACAATTTACAATAATGTTCCATTTCCATTTGTTAACATTAGGTAACTACATTTGTTAACCTGAACTAACAATGAAAGATAATTGTAATGCATATATTAATCGTAGTTAATATTAATTTCAACATTTACTTGTGCATTAAAAGTTAATATCTGTTAACATTATTTAATGGACCTGAGCTGACATGAACTAACAGTTGTATTTTTATTAACTAATGTTTAAAAAGATGAATAAATACTGTAACAAATGTATTGCTCGTTATGTTAGTTAATGCATTAACTAATGTTAACTGATGGGACCTTATGGTAAAGTGTTACCACTATTATAAATATTGTTTTTCAATGCTTCTGGCGATGTCAATTTGCATAATGGTGGATTGGTTATGTTTATGAGAACAAAGAAGAGGGAGGAGTCTTATTATTGTTTAGGTAATTTAGGGTATTTCCAAAGGGATTGTTTTCCACCAGACCGATGCCACAGTCTGCATAACCTCCCTATATCAAATCCACCTAGTAACAACTTGTAGCAATTTTGCTATTGGCTGCCTGTTATTTTGGAGGCTGTGCTGGTGTCGGTGGGGACAGTGCATTTAAGGTTACTGGTCGTTTACTTTCGATATTAACTGCATTGGACCTGAGAGCCGAAGCATACTCTTCTTAAAACTCTGGACTAAATCACCAAAAATGAGAGCACTCATCACTTTTGCCCTGTTCTGTGTGCTGTACGTCACTGTACAAGGGAAAACATGTAAGTAATTCATAATGAATATGTAAATACTGTATTGTTTGTTTATTGTGTTACTCTGTTGATTATTTCTGATATGTATGAGAAGTTTCCCTCGGGAATTATCTAAGTAACGTTACATAGATTTAAGTGCTAGCCTGTGTCTGTATCTATAGTAAAGTGATTTAATCAATATTTTTAAGGGTTGTTTCCTAGCATAAATTTGAAATAGTTTAAAAACAGTGCGTCATGCCACTTAAAGTAGTTTAATTTGTATTTAGAACCAAAGTTAGGTCTTACTGTAATTGAAAAGCCACAGTTTAAACATATTAATAGTCTTTATTTTATGGGCTTACAACTACAGTGACTATCATTAAGAAATATAATAAATCATCATTTGTATGTTACCTGCTGCTAAACACATTGTTTTTCTTTTTTATTAATTGCATAATCGGTTTTTCTGCGTGTGAGTGAGGAATTCTGATGCTATTTGTCTTTTGTTCGGGAAAATTCATGAATCGGAAAACATTTCCCTCCCAGTTTCCTTTGTCTAGAGTCAAAAAGGATGAAATACATTTTTATTTGGTGTTTTTTGTTATGTTTATCATATTTTAAATGTGTGTTACGATAATATTTATTTCCATGTTATCTTTGTAAACCAATATTTTAAATTCTATACTTTCAGCCAGCCCCAAGGTCCAGGTGTACAGCCATTTTCCTGGAGAGTATGGAAAGGAGAACACCCTAATCTGCCATGTCAGTGGCTTCCACCCTCCTGATATCACCATTGAACTGCTGAAGGATGGCGAGATTCTCCCAAATACCCAGCAGACTGACCTGGCCTTCGAAAAGGGCTGGCAGTTTCACCTTACCAAGAGTGTCACTTTCAAACCAGAGAGAGGACAGAACTACGCCTGCAGTGTTCGACACATGGGCAATAAAAATGTCTACTCTTGGGGTGAGTGCAATGTGTGTGTTTCTAGAAGATACCTTGTGGTTTGACACGGCATGTTTATTGAACATCTCATGACTTTCCGCAGAGTCCAACATGTAAAGCTAAAACAGTCAAAGGCGGAGAAAGGACGGTAAGTGTTACCTTGTTTATTATTAATGGAAAAATATAGCCAAATACAAAAAATGTTTTTCTACCATTAAAATGTGGCATTTCAGAATTGTAAAGATGAATAAATGTGTTTTTTTCTTTCTTTTTTTTTAGGATAATTTCACATGTTTTGGACTTTTTCTATCATCTACAGAAACAAAAAAATCCTGCTATTCAATATTACAAACCTGATGTTGCTCAAGAAGCACTATTCATACAGCAATTCCGCAATTCATCGATTTTAGCTTTTTCTTGAGTTACCATCTTTTTCTTCATGAGTGTAAGGATCATTTAACCAAAATAGCTGCTACATGTTTTTGAATAAGTTTTGATCAGTTTCCGGGTTCTTATACTGTTTCATTCCTCTCTGTGTAACTTCTGTGTAGTTTTCAATAGTGGGCAATATCTCTGCCTATTTTGGGGCTTTATTTTGTAATTAAATACAAATTTCACAATCAATTTTCTCTTTAAAACAAATAAGACTATTGCAAACTGGGTATTTAATTAATATGGATAATTCAAATTTGACACCTTTCAGAGAAATGTCATTCTAAGTGTCGAAAATAAAGTTTAGAAAACCTAATGGAACAGTTGTGTTTATTTGCTTCAAATAGTCTGTACTAATGCCTTTACTTTGAAGTTAAATCAACTTTATAGTGAGTTTCAGTTATTTGCCTAACCTAAAACATAAATGTCTGCCTAGCAACTGAGCAACTAAGGTGGTGATTGGATAAAAAAAAAACAGGCGACAAGTAGAGTTTCGCTTTTCTAAGAGGCTATTAAAAAGGTAAAATCCTCGAATTTTGCGTTATGTGGCGTTTTTTCCTTTTAGTATATTTCTTTTATGGCCTGAAGTACCAGAAAATATAAGCAGTTTGTTTCGCGCGCCATTGCCCAGTCTGCCGCGCGCTGAGATAAAGTCACATGACTTCCCGAAAAACCTGTGACGGTGACACGCCTCTGATCATCAAGCGCACAAGAGCACAATCTCTGGCGCAACTGACATCAAGGGGTCATATTAATAACACAGATAATGCAACCATGAAGCTGAAATACCGTGAATCATACTGCTGAAAATCACCAGCTTTTGTAATTTTAGAGACATTTTGTAAATAAATATATGTGTTTAATATCTGAGTGAATTAACCTTTATTGATGCACAGCTGTAGATTGTGTGAATGCGCAGTATTCAAAATTAAAATGTATTTGTTTAGAGAATAGGGCGATCATCTACAGTTTGTCAAGCTAAAATATTCATTACATTTTTGTGTCATTGTCTGACTAAAAAAGTATATTAAGACTGATAGTGACATTTTTAACAATTTCTGTTTAATTTATATTTTTATTTCCACTGGCCCTTTTAGATAAGCTACTAGCCTAATTATTTTTTCACTAATTCTTTGCATTGAAGTCTTCACTATTGCACATTGTAGAGCTGTAAATGAACTTTATCTCTGATTACAGTGAGAAGGATTGCCAGACCCTTAAAACATCTTTTACAGTTTACAGAGAATTGTCAATCACATATCAACTGTATCAATGTCGATACAACTGTATCATTGTATCAGAAGTCTCTTCACATATCAATTGCTTTTTTAGATTTTATGTTTACTTGTATGTATACGTAATAATATGTATATTTTATTATTGCCTTTTATTTTACTATCCATTGTTATATATTAAATTAATAATAAAAATGTATAATAAAATAGTTATTAAATAGGTTATTACCTTAGTAATAAATCATTATTTATTAATAAATAAATAATAATTATTATTAAGTATATAATGTATTAATTTGCTAAATTAATAGCTGGATTGTGTGTGTGTGTGTACCTACTTAACCATATTTTGGGGACAATTTTGTACCCAAAAGTGAGCAAAACCTGACAAAATCGCCAAAAACCTCCGTTTGGGGACGTCCTCATTTGTAAAACTGGTATACAAATAAAGTAAACAGTTTTTTTTTAATTGTAAAAATGCAGAAAGTTTTCTGTGAGGGTTAGGGGTAGGGGTGGGTTTAGGTTAAAAAGTGTATAACTATATGTATATAAAAACAATAGAAGTCTATGTTATGTCCCCATTTAGATGGCTAAGTAAACGTGTGTGTGTGTTGTTTTGTTTTGTTCTGTTGTATGGGCTGCAACCTTTCTCATACGAGCAAATACTCTGTTGAGGGTATTAGCCAAATTATTAAGAGGAAGTAGGTGGGATTTGGGAATTTCCGTGTTGTAGCAAGAGTTATCAACACAAGAGAGCACTGTAGAGTCATCAGTTCGAGAGGAATGAACCATATAAATCTAGTCCAACTTCACACACCTGTGTCGTCAAGACTAGCGAAACATGTCAGGTAAAATAGACACGTCGACGTTGCTCTTCGACGTCCCGCCGGTGCTGATGGGGTCTTTCTGTAGACTGATTGACAGCGGGGTCGACGGTCTGGGATGGAGAGCTTTAGGTAAAAAAACAAAACGCACTTTACCATGATAACTTTGTACGACCGTTACCTGTTAAGTATGAGGCTCAGCTGTGACTGTCTTATCAATTTCTCTATATTTATTTTCGTTGGGAATGTGTCAAACTTAAATAGCCGCCGGAAAATGTTGTTCAAGCTTGTTTTTTTTTGTTGTTTTTTTTACATTGTAGTAATTAGCTGGTCCTGCCAGTACAATATGTTCATTAGTTGGTCCAGACTAGTAATTATCTGGTCCAAGATGGTCTACCACCAACAAACCAGCTTCTAGTTTGTTAAGTACACCAAAGGTTGGTTTTCAGAACATTGGTTAACAAACTAATGATCAGCTTGGACCAGCTAGAAATCCAGGCAGCTTAAGATGGATTTATTATTATTATTATTATTTTATTTTATTTTTTCTCTGTATTGGATCTTATGAGAAACATCGGATATTCATCCCCGTCTGATTCATTACAGCTACTCACATCCTTCCCAGTCAGCTGGAAGTGAGATGTACTGAAATGTATGTGGCTGCTGGGAAAAGTCCGACACAAGAGCTCATGTGGTTGTGGGCCCAGCAGAATAAAACAGTAGGAGATCTTTTGAAGGTTCTGGATGAGATGGGTCACACTCGAGCCAGGAGTCTTTTCCAATCGCAAGGTAACATCTTCATCTTAATCATAAGACTACTACAGTTATTGTAGTCTACAGTGGACAATCATTTACTTAAGAAAAATCATTTGAAATGGCAAAAAAAATGTATAGTATAATTTATAGTTTTATTAGCGATAATGTTAAGTAACTAATATATTGGCGAGATTGTTACATTTTACTGCCTACACAGCTTCCTCTTTTAAGTCATAGAAGCTTTCTATAGTATATAGCATTATTATAGTTGTAATATATATTTTATTTTAAAGAGGAACCTGTTAAACATAAATATGAAGTGAACTGTAAAGCGAAGCAAAACAAAACATGCGATTTAAATAACCACAGCGGTGCATGTAAACCACACTGCAATTCTAACAATCATATCACCCACAAAACCGCAATCCATCAAAAGACAACATATAATGGAACTGCTAGTGATGTTGCTTTGAAGGCACTGTATAACAAACCGTAACCAAACATATTTTATTTTTTTCTAGACTCATGCAAACTGAAGTCATCCTCACCCCCTCTCTTTGCCACGGTAATGTCTTTTTTGCTGCTGTTATCAACCTGCAGATTTTTAAAGCAGATGCTGGTCAGATGCTTGACTTTATTCTGGTTTAGGTGTGTTAGAAAGCAAGAAGAATGTGCACTTGCAAACTGAGCAGTTTTGTTTTTGCTTATTTAGTCGCATTATGTTTATATATTATGTTTTCACATTTCAACTCTATCTGTATTTTTCATTTTCCAATCAGTATCTGCCAAACACTGAGAAGTCCTGTCAAATTTCAGCTCTTTATCCAGAGTCTGTGTCTGTTAAAGGTAATTCGTACAAGCGCATTTAAAATCAACCTTCATTGTCTTTGTGTCAGTTGGCATTATTGTACATGTAGCTGTAATTCAGTACTAACCATATCTTTCTTTGTAGATATTAGGTAGAAAGTTTCATTTCTGTTTTGAGTGGTTTCATAAGGATTTGAGATTAAACCTTTTTTGTCCATTTCAGGTGAAAAACAGAAGTATTTCATCACATATTCTGACGTCATAGAGGGAACGAGACATTTCCACCAGGACTTAAAAATAGGATCGAGCGTGTGCGTCGAGGTCTACTGCGGAAAATGGGGAAACAGGTCTTTTGTGGTGAAAGTTTTCAAACAGGTCATAATCTATTAATATCTCAAACTATTCTTCAAATCATCTTTTACAAATTGTGTACAGAGCAAGTATCGGCCTAGTGTTAATTTTCACACACCAGTTGGTTTTTTGTTGTTGTTGTTTTTTAGTATTTGTATTTGTATCTGATTACATTTAGTCCACAAGAAAAAAAATTGCTAAAATTATTGGGGATTATTTTAATAATATGAGCTATTTTTTTCTTGTGGACTAAATGTAAACATCTTTTATGTAAAATATCTTACTCAGGACAGTACTAAAAAATAACATGCATTTTGTATGATCTCTCTTATTTTGTTAAAATTACTCACATTTTCACAGATTCTGCAAGGGGTTCCCAAACGTTTGCATGCCACTGTATTATTATTATTATTATTATTATTATTATTACATTAATCTGCCATTCTATTATCGTGTGTTCTTTTCTGGCAATTGTTCTATTTGAAATTAATAATAAAATAATATAATAAAAAATACAAGACAATAATAATAATGTACTAATCATTTTGTGAATTGCTGGAAATTATTTTACTATTTTTAAATTTAAATAATTAAATTGTATTTGAATTATTTTAACAGATCTTTTGCTGTGAAAGTTTTTCAACAGGTCCGAACTAATTAATATCTGATTTCACATACACGTATCATGATGTTTTGAAAAACACTGATCACATTTTTTATCTTAACAGGAAAACAAAGCTAATTGGAAGGCGTTGTGGGGAAAATTCACCAAAGAAATTGAAGTTCTACAATTGTAGGTTCAGTCTGTGCATGCTTTATCATATTCCAGTGACTTTTCGAATGGTGTTTGTCATTTTGTAATGGCTCTCATTTTTGTCTGCTTAGCTACCAGCATCCTAATATCTTGGAGTTATGGGGCAGCTTTTCAGAGGCAGATCACTTCTGTTTAGTTTATCCGTACCTTCATAACGGATCATTGTTCCACAGGCTTCATGAGGTAAATCATCTGACAGCAGACTGTAACTTGTTTCATCATAGCAATCTAAAGTTGAATTTTTCATAGTGCTTACTCTTGCTTTTGTTACAGGAAGTTCAGAGTTCTCTATCATGGCAGGAAAGGCTGAACATCATCAAAGGCACCGCAAAGGCAATCCACCATCTACACACTGCACAACCGTGCGTGGTTATTTGTGGAAACATTACGAGGTGCCAGTGTGAAGCCAAATCTACAGATTTTAGGTGCCCAGTGAAGATGGTGCATTGAAATGAGCTTGTTTTGTGTTGTGTTCACAGTTCAAACATACTCTTGGATGAGCACCTGCAGCCCAAGTTATCAGATTTTGGATTAGCTCATCTCAGACCGCACTCTGTTGATCAGAGCTGCACTATCGTCCTGGATACAGCCTCCCATAGCAACCTTGGCTATCTCCCAGAGGAGTACATCCGCGATGGCAAGCTATCAATCAAACTTGACGTTTATAGCCTTGGGATGGTGAGTGCAGCATCCTGTTTAAAAAAATGATATTCCAGAGCCAGGTACAATTTGCACAAATAAAGCTTTATGTCAGCATTTTAATGTCAATGATTCAATTCATTGATTCAGTTCAGTTCAAGCTGCAGATTACTGGCCATTAAAATTTCTTTATCATTTATTACTGGCCTGTCATGACTGGCCCAACATAATTCAAGTTCTATTTTTTTATTAAATTTCTTTACATTTTCTTTTTATGCTTGAAGGTTATATTAGAGACCTGTACAGGACAAAAGGTGAAACAGGAGTCAGCAAAAAATCTGTTTTTGGTAAGAATCATCTTAAGGAAAAAAAAAAAGTTTACTTTAGTAACTAGTTTTTTAATTTTTGCTTTTGAAAGCCATACATGCTGTTCTTTCTATCCATCAAATAATGCTAAAAATAATCTGCCACAGTTCCCCACTGAAATATTTTGTGGCAGTACTGTTTTCAAAATTGATATCAAAGTAAAGATTTTACTCAAGCACCAAATCAGTATTAGAATGATTTCTGAAGGATGGTGTCACACTGAAGAATACAGGAGTAATGATGCTGAAAATTCGGCTTTGTTGTCACAGGAATAAATGACATTTTAAATGTATTAAAATAGAAATTGTTTTTAAAACTACTCGTTTTAAATTGTAATATAATTTAATTATCAATATTATCATTATTATTATCATTTATTTTCATTTGTATTTTGTAATTTCATTAATATTTGTGAAATTTTGAGTTCTGTGAATCTGTTAATATGATTCATATTTTAGATTAATATAATTGACTGACTAATGCCATTGCATTTTTTTTAGAGAGATGTACTGCATTCAGAGTTTGAGGAAAAAAGCTCTGTGGATGCCTGTCTGCGGTTTTTAGATCCCAAAGTTGAGCACTGGCCTACTGCGGTGGCACTTTGTCTGCTCCGAATCGGACTAGAGTGCACAGGCAGCAAAATGCGAGTCAGGCCGAGCATGGAAATGGTTAGTAAATATTCTCATTTATGTAAACATATACACATATCAACTGATATAAACTGTATTTTATTCCTCTTCAGGTGCTTCAGAGACTAAACCAACTTCTGCCCATGCCTGCACTGCCTGAGGACCAGCCACACACTCTAGATGATACGATCCCTCTTCAGCGGCCATATAATGGCCTTAGTCAGCGTCTAAGCTTCCCCATTGAATTTGATGAAATGTACAGCCCACTGGAGGAACCGCTACCTCCCAGAGTTCCCAATCTGGCAGAGCCCTGCGAGTGCAGCCAGTCTGAGGTCACTTTCTTGAGTGTTGGAGATCCCAACTTGTCGCATTCCCTCAGGGAATGTCTTCAGGAAAATGACAGAGTGGTTTCAGCATCACAAAGTCTGCAGTCAGACTCTGCAGCTTGCCTGGACTTATATGGGAACTGGCCAGTGGAGTGCAGCTGTAGCACTGGAACTGAAGTGCTGGGATGTGAGGACTGCTGTGCGAATGGCTTCAGTCAGTCTGTTTTATATGTAACTCTAGGCAAGTAGATTCAAGGCAGCATTCACAGCGAAATCTGTCTCGGAAGTGTCAAACTTCATTGTCAGCAGCACAAACTAATTTATGTCCAAGCAGGTTCAGAATTAATATCCAGTATTTTTCTTTTTCAGACGATGATGCCCAGCCCTCTCAGAATAGCATCACGAATCCAGCAAAAGAGAAAATAAAGAATAAAATTAATCTGTACAACCAGGGGTTAATAAAAACTGAAGAACTTCTTTCGCTTAAATCAGAGTGAATCAGCAAGGTTGGACATCTCAATAAAAAAAATAAAAAATCAGCAGTGGGTAGTGTTGATGCTCATTTTGTATAAATGTTTGTTTTTTTCTTCTTTTAAACATATTTGAAGATATTTTAACAGTATTTTTTACATATTTCAAATGAAAGTATTTTAGAAATATACATTAAAAAAAAAAAAAAAAGTGGATGTGGGTGATGTTACATAAAAATCGTTTCTAATATAATATTAAAAATAATATTTTTTTACGCAGACTTACTACTACTGTCACTTTAAGAGGGTGGTGGTCATTTATAGTACATTTTAACGTTACATATTTATAATTCATTAAAAGAGTTATTTTAAAGTCTAAAGATGAGCTGACACCATGTTAAAACATTTCGGTGTCCTCGCTACCTTATAGTGTCTACAAATATCTCAAGATCTCTATGTTTTAGACGACTCTAGCAAGTATAATTAATTTGTGGAAACAAAAGGGGCTTTTGATCTAATTTATGTGCGTACGTATTTTAACCACATGAAAATAATGTACAGTGTTCTTGACAATAAAAGAACCGAAAGAAACCACAATTCGTGTCTAATTTGACCGAGTCTTTTATTTTGGAAAAATGTGATTATTGGGTGGTGCAGCAATATCGTCATCTATAATAACCGCGAAATTAAAATCGAAACCCTCCTTTTCTTTGATTAGAGTTCAGGTTAGAATGTCGCAGCGTGAACTAACGTTAACTGGTTACACTCGATCAGATGATGTCGATTTTCAGTCAAACCAGGATGTAGAAATCGAAAATGAAGAAGAGGAAATAGAGCCTGAATTTCTGGACATGAATGAGGTGAATTGTGTCTCATCTGGGGGGAAAATGTTCAAAACCTCCATGCCAGCGTTAAAAGAAGGTAAGGCAAATATTAATAAACAGACGTACTTTCAAACAGCAAATCACTAAATATACTGTTTAACTCATTTAGTCCTATTTTTTTTTTCTTTCTAATCAAGCAGTTTTGGAAAAGGGAGTAATAATCCATAAATGTGTATTTCTCTTTTTTTTTTCTTTTAAATTGTTTAATGTACCAATACTTTGAAGTAGAATTTATTTATTTATTTTTTAGTTTTATAACGTGAATGAATCAGTTATTTATCCAAAACCAGGGGCGTTAGCATCTTGGTATGCACGTGCAAATAGGCCCGGGCTGATTGGGGGCCAGCCAAGGGGGACCATAATTAAAATGAGGGAAGGTATTCTTAATTCGTGGCCACAATATATATATATATATATATATATATATATATATATATATATTTCCCATGTAATTTGTGAGGCTCTGTAATTTTAGAAAACTTGAAATCGCATCATATGACCCCTTTAAGTTACGACTGTTATGACTTCACAAGCAGTTTTATTGATGCTTATCGCAACACTGATTGATCGATGAATGGACTTGAAGACTTGAAAACGGGGGGGGAGACACAAGTGTTGTGGGTGAGTAAACGGGTTAATATTGAAAGTAACAATGTTTAGTGATTGTAACGTTAAGAGTTTAAACTGTACACTTTTACAGGTAAAAGTAACTTAAATTTTACGCTGTTACTTGTAAAAGTATGCTGTTTCATCTCACTCCTGAAAGAGGGACTAAACTGTTGAAATTGTGCGCTATTATTTTCTTCTTTTGCAGTGTTATTAGTGGCTGGTAGCAGGACGTACAAGGTCACAGGCCAATTTCACCTTTGTGATCCATGGTGGAAGGTAACCTGCAGAGTTAACCGTGGCAGGCACAGGTTTTTTACCCTCCGCTCCAGCTATCCCTCCTATAGTCTCCGCACCAATCTGAGATCAGAGGGCCGGTCACTTGTATCTCTTTTTCTTAAAGAGTGTGAGGCAGACCCTCTGTTTGTTAACATGTTTATGGAGTGGTTGCCCAATGACACAGACGTGGAGCCTGTCAATGTGCTGGACGTCCTGAAGGATTTTGAAGTTTCAGCACCAGAGCATAAAGCTGTGGCTGAACAGCTCAAATCAAATGTCATTAACTCAGGTTGGACCACACATATCACCTACTTTCATAGCCCTAAAAACAATTTATTTCTTCCATTCAATAATTTCCCGAAGAACCACTCCAACCAATTACAACTAGGCAAAGCAAGAGCTGAATAAACAATGTTTAATGTCCAAAAACAGTGATTCTACAGACAAAAAAATATATATATTCAATTTTTTATTTTATGAAATTATTTAATTAATAATTACATTTAATAATACATTATTTGAAAATGTTATCAAAATAACATTATAAAATATATTTGATTATTTGATCATATTTTAATATTATAAGTATTAATTTGTAGTAAATTAATATCTATTACATTTATTTCAGATGGTTGAAAAGTGTATCTTTAGTTACATTGTCATATGAACATCCAGTCATTGATGATACTGATTTAAGTTTCGTACACTCTAGTTACACAAAACAACTCTTGGTTCATTTCATGCCTGACATGACTGTAAGTAATGAGTAATTAGTTACAGTAAGTGATTTTGAAAATGATTTTACTGTGCTTGTCCTTGTTAATTTTGTCCTAAAACACAGTTGCTTGGACACGTGTGAGAGTTGCCAGCATGTACCCTCAAATCATGAAATACTTCCCAGCATTGCTGCCAGGCCAGTTTATGGAGATAATAAGCAATGGAAAGATGAAAAACACACAGGACACCACTGAAGAAACTCCACAGCAGCAGAGTAACACAGACTTATTGGAGAATCTAGAGAAGTTAATTGAGAATAATGTTTGGAAGTTGGGCTTCAGCTATGTAAGCGTATAGCTGTAATTATTTTGTTATTGTACATTTCTTTGCATCTTTAACATCCTAGAGCTTTCAAGCTTCACTCACCTTGGCACAATCCTTCAGTCTGTTCAGTCTAGTCTGTCGGTCTATTCAAGGGCTTTCTTTCTCTAGTCTTTTGCTATTGCTGAAACATTTTTAATTTTATCCATTGTTTGATATCTTTTTGATTTGGCTGGTACTTCAGTGTTATCATATTTTCAACAGATCATGTTTAAAGAATTCCATATGATCAGATGTGAAGCAAAGATGAAGTCCTTTGAGCTTTGTAATTTGCTCAGAAGAATCCCAGAGGTGCAGCAAAATGCCTTGCAATTGTATGAGAAACTGAAACACTACTGCAGAGAAACTGGAAGCACATACATTGAACAGAAGATGCTGCTGTAGAAGATGCAACAGTGGAAAATTGCATTTGAAGGGGCCTTGTTCCTAAACGAGCAAGGGGTGCTGATAAAGGAGAACAACAAGGTGGCACTTCACAACCTCTTCAGCTATGAAATAGACATTGCTGAATGCTTGAGGGCCCTGGTTGAGGGAGACCGCTGGAAGATCCACTTGGATGTGAGGAAAGTTCTTCAAAGAGCTGCGATGGAGAGACTAACGGGGAAGGCTTGTGACGCAAGAACATCGACCTCAGAACAAAATGACATGGAGCAGGGGGTTGGGTGCAAGCAAAAAGATGAAGCTCAGCCAGGTTCCTCAAGCATGGACCACAATGGAGGAATGGCATCCCACTGCGTTTCTCCCCAGTCCCCAGTTTCTGAGACCATCATAAAAGGAGACGACTCATATTTTGACTCAAATGACTCCACCTACTCTGACATTGATCCCTCTACTACAGAGCTAGACCCTGATCAAGTGCGAGCAGCAGAAATTATGTGTGCCAACCCGGTGACTGTGATCAGTGGGAAGGGTGGTTGTGGGAAGACCACATTGGTCAGCCTGGTGTTTAAGGCAGCCGTGCAGAAACAGACCAGCAAGAGTGACAGTGATGAAGAGCCTCCTGTAGAGGTTCTCCTTACTGCTCCTACAGGAAGAGCTGCTTCACTTCTTACTAAGAGAACCGGTTTCACTGCTTATACCGTGCACCAGGTATTGCCAAATTATACAGTATCCAGTACAGACAAATAACATGGATACAATGGACTCCTGCATGATGTTCCTCCTTGTTAATTTGTCTTCTTTGTTCAGGTTTTATGGAGTTTCATGAATGCAAAAAAGGATCAAAGTGGAAATCCACAAGAATGGATGTTCTCGAAGGTGCGGGTGCTGGTGGTGGACGAGGGAAGCCTGGTGTCTGTTCAGATCCTTCACTCCATTCTCAGCATGCTTACCAAACACTCAAAACTCCAGAAGTTCATCATTTTAGGTAAAGGCAAATTGCATGTATGACAGATGATAGAAATAAACAGCTACTGAACTTTATTCATTTGTTTTATGTCTGCAGGAGATGTGCGGCAACTGCCCAGCATCGAGCCTGGAAGCACGCTGTGCGATCTGTTTGAAGGACTCCAGAAGGTCCGTTGGGCCATTGAGATGCGGACTAACCATCGTGCAGAATCTGAGCTCATGGTCAGAAATGCTGTACTGTGAGCAGATAGTTTGTACTCTGAAACGTTTAATGAGCTTTCCAGAAATTTGTGTATATAGCCTTTCCCAGCTTTGGTTCCTTAGTGGTTTGCAGACTGTTGTGTGTATATGTTTTTATGCAATATGAACAAATGTTAATGCTAATTCTTGTTTAATAACAATGACGATTATTATACAATTATTATACAGGCGGTTTTTGTTATTTCCACAAACTTTCAGCATCACAGAGATGGGTAAAAAAATGTCTTACCATCCACTGGAGTTTGATGCCATTATTAAAATGACAAATCCCTCCACAGTGCCGTCTGACAAAGGGTTCATTTTTGTCCAAATTAGTGAGAAAAATGATGGTAAGTGAGCCGTTTACAACACATTTTTGCATGACATGTTATAATTAGAATGGCATGAAATGTTTTGCACTCAGGTCATATATGCTACATACTGAAGAATTGTGTGTATGTAATTGTTTCCTGATAGATTTATACTTTGTGCCTCAGATGCAAATCTAGTTTCGCCAATTGGAAGAGCTAACGTTGCCAATGAAAGAATTACGAATGAAATTATTTGTTGATTACTGTTGGAAAATGTTAAAGTTGTCTCCGCTCTAATGAGCGAATCTGGAATTGAAATATTTATTTGATGTGCATTGTAAATATGTTTTTGTGCTTAGCTCTCGAGGAAGCCATTCAATTCTTACTCGAGAAAGCTCCTGGACTCAAAGATCATAGATCATCACAGATTGTGGCATTTATGAGGTAAGACCTCATTCAAAGATTTGTAAATACAGGTGCATCTTAATAAATTAGAATGTCGTGGAAAAGTTCATTTATTTCAGTAATTCAACTAAAATTGTGAAACTCGTGTATTAAATAAATTCAATGCACACAGACTGAAGTAGTTTAAGTCTTTGGTTCTTTTAATTGTGATGATTTTGGCTCACATTTAACAAAAACCCACCAATTCACTATCTCAACAAATTAGAATATGGTGACATGCCAATCAGCAAATCAACTCAAAACACCTGCAAAGGTTTCCTGAGCCTTCAAAATGGTCTCTCAGTTTGGTTCACTAGGCTACACAATCATGGGGAAGACTGCAGATCTGACAGTTGTCCAGAAGACAATCATTGACACTACTTTCCAGAAGGCCAACAATTCACTAAAAATGTTTTAGTTGAATTTAATGTTTAAACATGTTGAATACTTATGAAGTGTTCTAATTTGTTGAGATAGTGAATTGGTGGGTTTTTGTTAAATGTGAGCCAAAATCATCACAATTAAAAGAACCAAAGACTTAAACTACTTCAGTCTGTGTGCACTGAATTTATTTAATACACGAGTTTCACAATTTGAGTTGAATTACTGAAATAAATGAACTTTTCCACGACATTCTAATTTATTGAGATGCACCTGTATAGTGATATTGAGGTTAAGATATTGAGGAAATCTTAAATCACATTAGACAGAGAGAATTAATTATTACATTTAATTCATCTTTGTTGCTCAAAGGGAAACATAAAACTTGGAAACAACCATATGTAAACAGTATGTTGCTCACTGATGAGGATTTTTAACACTGATCATCACTGCTCCAATTTTAAACACCCAATTTGGCTCACTTTGTTATTGCCTACAACTAAAAAACTTGCATCACAACTAAATGTAATCAGGCCCCAAATGAGTGAGCTGTATGGTAACCTAGAATTATTGCTTTTGCTTACAGGAAGGACTGTCAGGAGATCAATGAGCTTTGCTGCAATCATTATTCGCGTCATTCTTCAATGTGAGTAAAAACCTAATACTTCCTTAAATCCTTTTATTACCTTCATTTGTTCTCTTTTTAACTGTATGTATTTGATTTCCTTTTAGGACTCCCGAAAAAAAAATTTGTTTTCAAATGGGGGATAAAGTTTGCTGCACAAAGAATGGCTACATCTCAGATAAAGATGATGAGAACATGCAAGAAGAGCCTGCACATGATGCTGCTGGAACTTCCCAAGATATTCCAAGTATCCAAAGAAAAAATGAACGTATGAAAGAGAACAGAGAAAGAATGTGCAACGGGGAAATTTTCTTCATTATAGGGGTGAAGTGTTTTGTGATAAATGTCTTGATTTGATGCTTTATTGTGGTTTTGCAATGCCAAAAAGCCTTTTAATCTGAAATATCTGATATTAAAGTAAACTGACATTTGCTAGGACTCGAACTTGTGAACATTTAGAGCAACTACTTGAATTTGGTTGGTGCATTCTTTATGATATTTTATAACCAATCACAGGATGTAACTGAGGTGGATATGGGAGCAAGACGCAAAACAAGGTACTTGGCTAGATGATAAAAATGGCCGTGTGGTGACTTCTAACTACAGTGAGCTACAGAGAGAGTGTAAACTGCGCCATGCTTGGGCAAGAACCATTCACACCTTTCAGGTATTGAGTTCACACACACTCTTTGACACACTTTGTTCATCAATGGCCCTTTTAAACCCTGTATTAACATCTGTCTTAGCCTCACGCCTAATCATTTGTTTTCTCTCATTTGTTTTCAGGGCTCAGAGGCAGAAACAATTGTGTATGTTCTTGGCAGCTGTGGTGAAAACTGGCAGCATGTATACACTGCAGTGACACGCGGTCAGAAGCGCGTGTATGTAGTGGGTAGAGAGCGTAACCTAAAAACAGCCATCGTGAAAAAGATCACCCCTCGCAACACACGATTGCGAGGCCGTGTCAAGGAGATAGTTGCTCAGCAAGGTCCTAAAGACTCTTTCGCTCAATCTGACTGCAGACAGAGTCATGTGGAGACCCCTGTGAATCATGGGCCTTCACAGTCCACACCAGTGGCCTCAAAGCGGCCTACTCAGTCAGACCCCTGCACTACACAGAGCAAACTTATGAAGGTAACAGAGTAAAACATCTGTAAATAATGAAAAGTACACTGATAATTGCTTTTAACATTCTGTGACCTGCTCTTGCTCTAGCAAACCACTTCAGAAGAGCCTCTGTTAGACAGCGCAAGCCCCAAATCTCACAGCGAGGAGCTTCCTTGAGAAGATTCGCATTCTCACAAGGAACATGTATGCAGTTAATTATGAATTATGATTTTCAATTACAAAGCAGACAGAAAGGGTAGTGGCATCAACCAAAATCTGAGACCACACTGATTCAAGATCTAGTTTAAACCTGGAAATACAAAGATTCAGGAATTTGAAAAGTTTTAAAACAAATATGCTGTAAATTGAACGGAAACTGTTTAAGATTCTGCACTATTTCTAATTCATGTCATTATATAACACGTTTTCTATTTAGTATTGTTAACTTTCTGAAATTAGGTAGCCTTAACAATGTGTTTGTATAATTGGTTGTTATTGACATTAGCAGTGCCAAATATTAATCATGCCATCAATATGCTTTCTGTATTTTTTTTTCTAAAGTTTGAATTATGCCTTATTTCCTTTTTATTATTCATCAAGAAAATATTACAATATCATGTACTTGTTCTCACTTCTGCATCCTCATCTATTCTACTTTTTGACTGTAGACACTAATTGTTTTTGATGGCCTGTTTTGTTTTATTATTACTTTAAGCCTGAAGCGTGTAATGGCATGTGCACGTCTAACGTTTTAACGCAATTATCAATCCATAATGATTAGGAGTAGTTAAAATAATTTCTGCTGATTTCTGTATTAATCAAATCTAAAATACATATTTTATCTACACACTGGTCTTTCACGTAATCTTTGATGATAGTTCTGTTGACGCAGCACGCAAACTGCGTGACTTATATTTTGGTGTGATGTGATTGGCTGTTGTTGACAGTGTTTACAGTCATGGGTCAAGAAATGAACCTCGAACTGCCGAAACCTTCTAACGTTAACTTAACTGACTAGTCAGCACGAGTCGACATGGCGCTGCAGAGTCCCACCGCTGGATTTAAAACCATAACTGGTTACATTTTACTAGAACGTCACGCTGTACAGTCAAACCAAGAAGACGTTTCAGAAAGTGAAGACGAAGAGGAGGGAATACAGCCCGAGTTTCTGGACATGAAAGATGGACTGTGTCTCATCTGGGGGAAACATGTTTAAATCTTCCGTGTCAGCGTCAAAAGAAGGTAGAACAACACATTTACTAACAAACGTTTGTTACTCTGGTTTTGTTTTCGTTTTGTGTTTACAAGGTGAGCAGATTAAACCGTTTTTGCAGCAGTATCACCAACCTAACAAGTAAACATAGTTGTGTATAGAAAATACATAAAACATGTTTACAGTTTACTTTGCTAGACATAACCATGTTTACATTTTTCAGGGTTATTTTACATTGTCATAAGAAACAAAGTATCAACTTTTGCACTTTCGGTGGTAATTTGGGAGAAAAAGTATTCATAAGTTATAATAGCATAACAAATTTTATACTTTTTGTATTTTATATGATATTTTCGCGTGGACTGTTATCTTGTATGACATTTTGTTTTTCACTTTCAAGCATGTTTGCTTAAGTTGTAATTTATTCTCTAAAATTGTTATTATATTTTCCTAAATTGTAAAATAATTTTATTTAAAAGCTATAAAGTTTTATATTTTGAATTACCTGTGAACGCCAAAATGAGTATGGCACATCACTGACCTGCAAGTAGTGATATATTTATTTTTCATTTACATTGTTACAAGTAGCAAAGTAAACCTATTTTGCAAACATAATCATATTTGCAGGTTACATAGCAAAAGAAGCCAGTTATCATATTTAATTTACAGATTGTTGTTAGTAAAAACAACCATGTTTAGTACAATTCACACTGTTATGTCTAATCAGTTTACACCGTTTCAATTAAAATCAACTTATCATTGTGTCTCACAGAAGTGAAGCTTATATGAATCACACACACACACATATATAGTCTTTGTTTAGGGACCTAAATGCTTCATGCATGTCTTATCGTCTTCTTTTGCAGTGCCATTCATGGCTGGTAATAAGATGTACCGGGTTGAGGGCCGTTTTCCCCTCCAGGGTCCCTGGTGGGAAGTAACCTGTACAATTTGCCAAGGCCAGCACAAAAATTTTGTCAAAGGCTTTCCCTCCTACAGGCTCCGCTCTGATCTAGGATCAGAGGGCCGGTCACTTGTGTCTCTTTTTCTTACAGCATGTAAGGCACAACCTGACTTTGTTAACATGTTTATAGAGTGGTTGCCCAATGACAGACATGTGGAGCCTGCCAATGTGCTGGACGTCCTGCAGGATTTTGAAGATTCATCTCCTGAGAATAAAGCTGTGGCTGAACAGCTCAAGTCAAAAGTCAATCACTCAGGTTGGAAAATGTATACCATGTTTGCTTATATAATTTGCATAACACATAAAACAAAGCTGTCTTTGAAGTGATTTTTGGTAGAATATTACATTTTGCAATATGCAATTCGAAAAATATGTTTTATCATAAAACAAAGGCACCGAAGACCCTGGGCACAGCCAGCTCTGAAGTAACTTCCTAGACCTTAATATCTGATACCTAACCTAAACCTTAAATATAAACTTCTGCATGCATATTTAAGTATGAAAAGGTGAAACTGAAGTCATAACCACATCCTTGTTCTTTAAACAGTTTCTTGGACACACGTGAGAGTTGCCAGCTTGTACCCTGAAATCATGAAATACTTACCAACATTGCTGCCAGGCCAGTTTATGGACATAATAAACAAAGGAAGGATAGAACACGTGCCGGAAACTTCCAAAAAAGATGATCCTACTACACAAGAACAGAACAATACAAATGTATTGGCCAAACTTGAGGAGCTCATTAAGACTGATGTTTGGAAGTTGGGCTTCAATTATGTAAGATTGCTTCTTGGGACCCTGGTTGTTTGGTTTTAAATCGTAAGCTCACATTATTTCCTTCACTATTTGGTATTGTTTAATATGAATATATTTCAAACTTTTTCAACAGATCATGTTTAAAGAATTACACCTGATCCGGTGTGAAGCACAAATGGAGGCCTTCAAGCATTGTCATTTATTTTGGAGTATCCCGGTGGTGCAACGTAACGCTTTACTGTTGTATACAGAACTGAAGAGACACTGCAGAGCAACTGGCAGCACATACGCTGACCGCGAGAAGCTGGAGAAGAAGATATCGTGTGAGACGGGACATCAGGGTGCCTGGGAAGCTTTAGGTTTTCTTGTGGAGCAGGGGGTTCTGATAAGAGAGGGCGACAGGGTGGCACTTCGGAACCTCTTTGGCTACGAGAAAGGCATTGCTGAATTCTTAAGGGCCCTGGTTGAGGGAGACCCCTGGAAGATCCACTTGGATGTGAGAGAGGTTCTTCGCGAAGCTCACCTGGATAGATTAAGGGCGAAGGCCCGTGAAAAACACAGTATGACTCGTTTGAGGATATCTAAGGCTGATGCAAAAACATCAGTCTCAGAAGCACAAAATGACATTGTTCAGGAGGTTGGGTTTGAGCAGATAGATCCTGCTTTTGCCCAGCCTGGTACTTTAAGCATGGTCCACAATGGAGGAATGCCAACATGTAATTCTCCTCAGTCCTATGAATTTACAAAGCTCACTATTAAAGAGGAAAGTATAATTTCAGACTCAGACTCCTCAAATGACTCCACCTACTTTGATATTGATCCCTCTACTATAGAGTTAGACCCTGATCAATTGCGAGCAGCAGAAATTATGTGCGCCAACCCGGTGACTGTTATCAGTGGGAAAGGGGGTTGTGGGAAAACCACAGTGGTCAGCCTGGTGTTTAAGGCGGCCATGGAGCAACAGACAAGTGACAGGGAAGAGGTATTGAAGGCCTGTGAGGACTTTCAGAATGACTCTCAGGGCTCCAGTAATGGGCTTCTGTCAGATGTTCACGAGGAGAAAAAAGAAAGTGAAGGGAGTGACAGTGATGAAAAGCCTGTTGAAGTTCTCCTCACTGCTCCTACAGGGAGAGCTGCTTCACTTCTTACCAAGAGAACAGGTTTCACTGCTTATACTATGCACCAGGTATAGTCCGCCTAACCTAACATAACCATGGCCAGACTTACCAGTGGGCTGCAGCCCGTGGGCCCCGCCTTTGCCCGTTTACGTTTGTTTGATTTGTTCGTTATATGCCAGTCAGAATTCAGAAATGATTAGCCGCATTTCCACTGCGCACGCAAGATCTAAACGGGCCAGCCGGGGCTACAGCTTACAACTACGACCTTCGAGGCCACAATCAAACAGCATAAACTGGTATTTATGATTATTTCACAAAGAAGAAGGACACATGTATGGAATCGCGTCTGCACCGATTGGTTTGTTATCACATGGCTACTTTAACCCTTATCCGTCCCTCGGGTCATTTTGACCCAAAACTCATTTTTAAAGATTTTTTAAAAATCAAGCGTTGATCTTTATGGTATGAGACTTTGTTACATTTGTCACACCTGAACCGGGAATACATGAATTTTTTTTTGAGTGAATTCGAGAAATTTAAGTGGGTTCTAAAAAAAAAAAGGATCAAAAGTGTCCCTCGCGGGCCATTTTGACCCGCCACTGGAAAAGCATGGAATTTATGAAAAAACTGCAGATTTTTATTTAATTTTGTCACACTTGAGCATGGAGCGCACAAAAAAAATTGAGTTGATTCGAGGATTCTATGTGGGTGTAATAAAAAAAAGTATTACACCCACAAGTATTACATTCATTTTGACCCGTCCATAGGAATGAATGGAACGTCCGAAAAAAACAGCATTTTTTCATTTATTTTATTTTTTTGACTATACAAAATCTGACACAATCCAGAAAAGATGCATACCCAAACAAAGGGCAGAGACTGCAGAATGTCCTCAATGCACAAAAAACTCACATATCCACACACACAGGCACACACACAAACGCACACATGGCACACACACTCCCATTGAAACACATTATAGCTTGTATGATGTTTCTGCTGGGAAACGACTGTCATTTTGAAAACATTTGTTTGACTTAATATGCTAATTTTCATAAAAATATCCAGAATGTAATGTGAATAAAAATAAAAATCACCAAAAAATAATTTAAAAAACCTGCATAAAAAAATTGAAAAATGGACCAATATAAGCTTTCTGGACCAAAAATAAA
This sequence comes from Sinocyclocheilus anshuiensis, assembly GCF_001515605.1. Lineage (NCBI taxonomy): Eukaryota > Metazoa > Chordata > Actinopteri > Cypriniformes > Cyprinidae > Sinocyclocheilus > Sinocyclocheilus anshuiensis. The sequence continues at coordinate 1,066,393 of NW_015542553.1, forward strand.
ATTAGTGTCATTTTTGGCTTTCGGGTCATTTTGACCCGCGAGGGACACTTTTGTTATAGGTTCGGGAGGGACGGATGAGTTAAACAGCTACATTAAGCCTTTAGCCCCAAAGAGCGCACATTTAGAAAGATAATGATAAATTCTCAAATGTTCATACCTCTTTTCTTTACAGAGGATGATTCTATATTACTATAATGTTCCACTAAATTATGCGATCATCTGATGAGTTTTGAGCACTCTCTCTTATCTTACTGCCATTACACATAGTGGGGAAGAAATGTCATCAAAATGATTTTAAATAAAAAAAAATAGCAATTTAATATGTTTTTATAACAAAGCTATGCCTATGATATAGGACTTAGCCTATCACACAAACAAGAGTCCTGTTTTTTTTCGAATATCTGAACGATCGCAAATGTACAATAAACAACAACTTACAGAGTAACTTTCAGACACAAAATTCCGTTTTGTTCCGTCAGAAAGAAAATAGAACAGACAGCAGAACCGCTGCATCTCCGAACAACAGTGTTTTTGTTCCTCAGCGTTACATGGACCAGCAAATTATTCAATCAGGCTACAAGTACAGTCGTTTGCAAAGTTAAATGAATCAGCTTTTTAAAGGAATCGGTTGATTCAACTCTCTCATTAAGACAGTCACTTGCTGCCACCTACTGTCGGTTGTGGTTTCATATTTAAAAAAGTATCATTTCATTTTTGCAATCATTTAATATTTCTACATTAAAATGTTATATTTAAACTTAACATTTATGCACAATCCATCTATGAATTTAGTTGATAGTGATTTCATTTGATTGTTTATAGCCAGCATGTATTTTTATTCAATTGAAGTTATTTATTCAATAAGAACCTGACATAAGAGAACACGATATGACACGATATGATATGACAATAACTTTTATAATACTAATAAGCCAACATCTCTGGCTTTTTTTTTTTTTTTTTGC
>NW_015542553.1:1067860-1095339 GCF_001515605.1 Sinocyclocheilus anshuiensis
CATAGCTATGCCTATGATATAGGACTTAGCCTATCACACAAACAAGAGTCCTGTTTTTTTTCGAATATCTGAACGATCGCAAATGTACAATAAACAACAACTTACAGAGTAACTTTCAGACACAAAATTCCGTTTTGTTCCGTCAGAAAGAAAATAGAACAGACAGCAGAACCGCTGCATCTCCGAACAACAGTGTTTTTGTTCCTCAGCGTTACATGGACCAGCAAATTATTCAATCAGGCTACAAGTACAGTCGTTTGCAAAGTTAAATGAATCAGCTTTTTAAAGGAATCGGTTGATTCAACTCTCTCATTAAGACAGTCACTTGCTGCCACCTACTGTCGGTTGTGGTTTCATATTTAAAAAAGTATCATTTCATTTTTGCAATCATTTAATATTTCTACATTAAAATGTTATATTTAAACTTAACATTTATGCACAATCCATCTATGAATTTTAGTGATTTAATTTGATTCATTCATTTGACTAAAAATGTTATACTAGATACAATTTGATAACAACTTTACCTGACTTAATACACATTACATTTCAACGCTTACACTACATAACATTTCATAACTTAATTGTACATAACTTCACATGACTTAATAACATTACATTTCAACTTAACATTTTAAAACAACTTTACATACAACTTTGTATTTCACAACTTAACAACTCTGCATAACATTTTATAACAATGTCTTAGACTTAATTTAAACACAACAACTTTACAATACATAGTATTTCACAACATTGTATGACTTAAACTTTACATAACATTTCAGAACTTAATGTTAATGATTGTATTACATTTGTTTTTACAGTGGAACATTTTATAACAATGTTACATATACATAAATTTGCACTACATAATATTTAATGACTTTACATTATTTAAACCACATTTACTTAACACAACTTTAGAGTATATGACATAACATTTCAAACATTACACTTCTATGGGCTTTGTCACTTTTGCTGTTTTAACATATCTTCAAATAATATATATTGTGCACAAAATGTTAATTTAATTTTAGCATATATAAATATGTCTCAGTTGCTATAATTATTTTGTATTAACATTTCAGAACTTAATGTTAATGATTGTATTACATTTGTTTTTACAGTGGAACATTTTATAACATAATGAACATACTGTTACATATATATAACTTTTGCACTACATAATATTTCATGACTTTACATTATTTAAACCACATTTACTTAACACAACTTTAGAGTATATGACATAACATTTCAAACATTACACTTCTATGGGCTTTATCACTTTTGCTGTTTTAACATATCTTCAAATAATATACATTGTGCACAAAATGTTAATTTAATTTTAGCATATATAAATATGTCTCAGTTGCTATAATTATTTTGTATTAGTTACATATATCACACACACACACACGCACACAAAAAAAATCTCCCTTCTTTCAGGTTTTATGGCGTTTCATGAACACAAAAAAAGATCAAAGTGGAAATCCACAAGCATGGAAGTTCTCAAAGGTGCGGGTGCTGGTGGTGGACGAGGGAAGCCTGGTGTCTGTTCAGATCCTTCACTCCATTCTCAGCATGCTTACCAAACACTCAGAACTCCAGAAGTTCATCATTTTGGGTAAAGGCAAATTGCATGCATAATACTTTCTTATTTAGGGCTTATATGCAGTGTATTTTATCGGCAACATTATTCTACAGCTTAAGTAACTTTTTGTATTACTATTAAACAAAGAAAAATATTTTGTGTCTGCAGGAGATGTGAGGCAACTGCCCAGCATCAAGCCTGGAAACACGCTGTGTGATCTGTTTGAAGGTCTTAGGAAGATCCAGTGGGCCTTTGAGATGCTGACCAACCATCGTGCAGAATCTGAGCTCATCGTCAGAAACTCTGGACTGTGAGCGGATAGTTTGTACTCTTAAATGTTTTATGGGGTTATACAAATTTATACAAACCTCCTGGTTTTAGTTCCTTAGTGGTTTGCAGACTGTTGTGTGTGTTTATGTAATATAAACAAATGTTATTTCTCAAACCTTAGTTTATTAATTATACTGTTGTTATTTCCATAAACTTTCAGCATCTCAGAGTTGGCTAAAAAAAGGCATTACAGTCCTCTGGAGTTTGATGCCACCATAAACATGATGAGACCTTCCAAAGTGCCATCGGACAAAAGGTTTATTTTTGTCAAAATCTATGGTGAAAATGATCGATTTGGTAAGTGAGCAGTTATGAAATATGTGAATTTTTTTTTTTTTTGGGGATTTATTCTTTTTATAACACTTAATTAATATAAGCTAGGAGCTGTAGAATGATGTGTGGTATTTACACTGTGACTGTGCCTCAGAAGGACATCCACTGCATCTGCAGTAAAGGTGTGAACCTAACAGCCCATACAATTAGAATAACAAAAGAAATGCACTTTGGTTTCTGTATGTCTAGCATATTGCAGGTTTTCAATGGAGAGTTCCTGAAAATACACTTCCTGTCATCTGTGACACATTCGACACTTTGTTTGGGTCATGATCAATCAATCCAGAAGATACACAGCCATCTTCAATACATTTCAACCCCCACAAGCACAATTAGAATTCGAATACAATGTTGAAGTACCAAAAAAAAAGAAAAACAAGTAAACGATCTAATACTGTCCAATAACAAAAGATCTTACTTGACATTATTGGATGCTTTGAAATTTTGTAGTATTCACTACAATAAGCAAAAATATTTTTTTGTTTGATGCATGTTTAATCATATTTTTGCTGCACAGACCTCCAGGATGCCATTACATTCTTACTTAATAAAGCTCCTGGACTAGAGGGTGATAAATTGTCACAATTTGTGGCTTTCAGGAGGTAAGACAGATTTAGCTTTGTCACACTATGCTGAGATGTCAGTCTTTTTCAGCAAATGTTGATCTTGAAGTTAAAGTTGTTCTAATTGTTCACAGGATGGACTGCGAGTTGATCAATGAGCTTTGTTGCAAGCATTATTCTAAACATATCACAAGGTGTGTAAATCGAAAAAGTTAGTTGTCTTAGAACTAAATAAGCAGGACACTTAATTTGACTTATATTTTTATTAATATTAACATTATTTATTTTTCACTGTTTCTGTCGGTTACATTTGTAGCAGAATATTTTGGTTTTAATATTCAGTTTCATCCATTTCAGGACTCCCAAAAACAAATTGAACTTTCAACCAAAGGATAAAGTTTGCTGCACTAAGAATGGCTACGTCACAGAACATGAGAAGAAAGAAGAAGGGACTTTCTTTGATACTGCCAGAGCTGTACATGATAGCACTAGATCTTCCCATGATAATGCCGGAAACCAGAGTCAAAATGAACAGATAAAAGAGAAGAAAGAGCGACTGTGCAATGGGGAAATTTTCTTTATTAAAGATGTACTGATGTTTTATTTATCAATTTATATATGCATTTATTAATAATCCCAAAATTAGGGCGTGAGAAAATAGTTTTTTTATGTTTCTAAATTCTAAATGCTTGGTTCTGAGTAAGTGCATGAGTAATTATTGATTAATTTAAATTGTTCTTGTTATTCTACACCAATCACAGGATGTGACTGAGGAGGAAAGCTGTAAAAAGACACGCTTCCTGACACTAGATGATGATAATGGGCGTGTGGTGACTTGTAGCTACAGGGAGCTACAGAGAGAGTGTAAACTGCGCCATGCTTGGGCAAGAACCATTCACACCTTTCAGGTACTGATGATTTTGTTCATCCACAGCCCCGTTCACACCTGACATTAGCATTTGTCTCAGCTTCATGCAGCTAATTTGTTTTCTCACTTTAGGGCTCAGAGGCTGAAACTATTGTGTACGTTCTTGGAGACAGCAGAGCTCAAAACTGGCAGCACGTATACACTGCAGTGACACGTGGCCAGAAACGCGTGTATGTGGTGGGTAGAGAGCGTGATCTAGAAGGAGCCATCAAGAGATGGATCACCCCTCGTAACACACGGTTGTGCCATTTCGTCACAAACGTAGTTTCCCAGCAAGGTCCTGAAGATTCTTTGACTCAGTCTACCTGCAGTCAGAGTCAAGTAGAAACTCCTGTGAACCACAATTTCGGGCCTTCACAGTCCACACCAGTGGCCTCGCAGACCCCCAGGCACCCACAGAAGCTCTCCAGACCTTCATGTGCACAAAACCTCTACAAAGACGAAAGTGGACAAAGCCATCCAACTTCAAATAGCTCTTTACAAGAGGATGTGGCATTCAGTCAAACCTACTCTTGGTCGCCTATGGACAGTTGCGCTGAGCCAAGCAAAGTGCAGAATGAAAATGCATCCAAATTATCCAATCATGTTGAAGATGCAACGCTGTTAGCGGCAGTCAGCTATTCCTCGAATGAATGCAGTAGGGGCTCTAAACGGTTCATTCCTGTGGACACCTGCAGTACGCCGACTAAACTACCAAAGGTAACAGATGCACTAGGACATCTGGAAATGATCAACAAAAAATGTGCCATTATGTAACTGTGATCAAAAATACAATTTTACTGGATGTTTGAAAGATGAAGATCTCAATGATCTCAGATCACAGAGTTCAAAGCTTTATTTGCCATGTGCACATTGGTGCAGTGGCATGATTGTGCAGTGACAAAGAAAAATATGCAATGTATTTACACAAATAAATGATTAAATAAGCAAATAAATAAAAAGTGCAAAAAGTTGCCCATGTAATACCAATTGAATGTGCCGAAATAACCATTTTAATGGGATGATGTGTCAGATCTTTGTTCATAATTATAAAACTCATTGAGAATTAATTTCAAAATATGCAAAATAGAAAGTCCATATGATATTATTGGAAATGTAAGTCCTGTACTAAAGGTTTTTAGCTGAATGTGCATAACATTCTGTGATCTCCTCTCCAGCAAACCACTTCTGAAGAGTCTCCTCTGGGCAGCTCGAGGCTGAAGCTTCTGTCTATTACCAGTCCCAGCTCCAAATCCGGCAGGCAGCTTTTTCCAGACAGTACATGTTCTCACAGGGAACAGCCTTAAGAGTGGTCAGTGCCAGACCCAACATGCCATAGCTGGAAATAACTTTAATTAATTAATTAATTATTTGGTTTTTCGTAAGGATTTGGATGAGTAAGAGTTAGCTTTTTACATAAGGATTAATTATGAATATTTTGCTAATTTAACTCGTCTGTTATCTAAAATGGTACTTTATTGTATAACAATAATCATAAGAAGAACAAAAAGCTAAGAGTAACGATATCCTATTAACAACTCAGTAAAAGAATTATAAAATATGAAATCTGAAGTGCCATTTTACCATACCTATCCAAGAAAATGTTATCATATGTTGATCAGATTTGTAATTGAAGTCATAACTTGTCCTTGTTTAATACCATGTTATTTAGATTTTTTTTTTTATGTATTTATCTCATATATTACTGGCAAACATGTTAAGGTACAAACATGTTATGCAGGATAATTTAAAAAAAAATCCCTTCTGTGTTTATATAATGTAAATCACAAATCTATCAGGGCCAGAGTAATGTTTTGATTCTAGACCGAAGAGTCTAGGAGGCCTTAATAACTGTTAGGGTGCACTTTAAAATCTCATTAAGGTTTGATTGGTCATTGTATTGTTATTGTTGGCATAATTTCACTTTTTATTGAAAGCCTGAAGCATGTGACAGGTTTATTTCAAAAGCTCAGTATGATGGTTGTCTAACAATAAACCAGACTGAACAGTAGCATTTTTAATTTGTTTCTTTATTCAAGTTCAAATGCATGCTTGATCTATGTATATGAACCATTCACTCATGTTTCTCATCTTGTCCTTTAAACTTCATCCTATCTATCTTACATCCAGCTTCCATTTCTTTTAATATTTGTTGTATACATTAAACATTTAAAATGTAAGTTAATTTCAAGCTACATGGGTAAATCATGGAAATGTTTTACACTTATATATATCTTTTTAAAGGAATATCCCACTGCTCTAGTGTGATTTTCGAGCTTTCACACCGTAAATACAAAAAACGTCACCATTCTACGTCTTGCGTAGTTGTGAAATGATTGGCTGAAAGTGTTCTGCGGCGACGTATCAGCGACGAGCAATCCCGGAAGACGCGCAGGATCGTCAAAGCTGTCAGTGTGCGGTGCTATTACTTGTCAAGTCAACTCTATTGTTTTCAATTCATTGCATTCAGTAATTTATATTTAATCATGTCCGCTAGAAATCCAGGAATGCATCTTGGTGAGTCGTTTTTTATTTAATTCCATCGTATTAACATATTCTCCAAACAAAGCAAAGCTTTTACCTTAATCTATACCGTTAAATTACTTTTTCCACGTGATAGTGTGAGCATTTAATTAAACGGGACAGAAGATATGCGATATACGAATTAGCTACAGACATATGGGTGTAATGTAGTCTATACGTTGAACACTGAACATGTAAAGTGCGAAGTATATTCTTAGTGTTATGTGTAGTTAATTTTTAACTCCATCTGACCAGTTATGAACTCCCTAATTCAACCTTCTGGTGGCCTTTGTAGTTAATTTGAAATCTTATTCTGGATTTCTTTCTTCCTTCCATATATACAGTTGATTTAAAACTATATACAGATGAAATGCACTTAATGAATCTCACATGACTTATGTGTCTCATGACTAACATTGAGCAGAGGGAAATAACAAGACAAAACTGACTTTAAAACGTCTTTTATTATTTATTCTGGCCTTGTTTTAGATCTGGAATGGGTGTCAAAAGTCAGAGTCAACACTCAGGCAGTTCTTAAACGAGCTCAGCAGATTCAGGGAGGCAAAGTGGCTAAAAAACAGTGGCAGGTAAACAGCTTACTGTATTCCTGATTTTGCTTTATGCCAGATCAAATACATCTTTATTGTTATTGTAGGCTGCCTGGTTGCTGAAGGCCGTCACATGCATTGATCTGACGACCCTCGCTGGTGACGATACACCTTCCAATGTCCATCGACTCTGTATGAAGGCCACACAGCCGATCCGTCATGATCTGCTGAAGAGCATGGACATGCACGACAAAGGTCTGCCAGAAAGGTGCCTCTGTCTGGAGGATTTTTTCATAATTTTGTCACATCACCCCTCTTGGTGAACTTGAATGACTGATTCCACATCTCTGTTACCTTCTATTACTAATCTTGCAGTTTGCAATGTAAAATTAGATTTTTTTTCTCCCTTAAATGTAACTAAAAATGCATTTTAAACCATTTAAATCCATTAAACAAATTACTGTTAGAAGCATTTTAGATCATAATAACTGACCAATCAATTCAGAAATTTGAATCCATGCAGATTACTAGTACATTTAATGATACTATATGATACAGCTTAATGACAAATAAAAAGATTCTCTCTCTCTCTCTCTCTCTATATATATATAATACACTACTGTTTAAAAGTTTTCAATTTCAATTTTCAAATTAATGTTATGAATAATTTAAATCCACATATTAGAATTATTTCCATAGGATCATGTGACACTGGATTACTGGAGTAATGGCTGCTGAAAATTCAGCTTTGCATCCCATGAAAAAAAATATGTTTTAAAATATATTAAAATAGAAAACAGTTATTTTAAATTGTTACAATATACAATATTACACTTTTTCAGTGTTTTTAAGTCACTAACAGTCTTACCATGCCTCAAACCTCTGGTGATATATATTTTATTTATGATATTATTTTATTTAATATATTATATATTTTGTATTTATGGTTTTCAGTGTAAATAACATAGGCTTGTCACTGTAGATCCGCCCACAAGAGGGAGACAAAGCTCTTTTCACAGAAGTTGATTGACCGAAGAGATCAGAGACTTCCAACAATTTAAATTCTACTGTTTGCTAAATAAAACAATAGTATACAACATAATAAACATTAGACATTAAAAGGAATTTTACATTTTCATGCTGTATTTTTATGTATTTTTAAAAAATTGTCTTTACGTTAAATTCAATTTAGTTTTCTCCGACTTGAACACTGTGTGTGTGTGTGTGTGTGTGTGCATGATTTCAGGAATCACGACTGCAGCAGTCTGTGTGTACCCATCACGGGTGGCTGATGCTGTGAAGTCTCTTAAAGCAGCTAACTCTAGTCTTCCTGTTGCATCTGGTAAGACATTTGACACTGCTTATCTTAAAACACATTTAATTTCTTCCTCAGACATCTTCCCAGAGAGGGTGCATCCGCATTGTCTCACCTCACGCTCTCTTTTTCTCATTCTCTTTGCTTCAGTGGCCACTGGTTTCCCTGCTGGACAGACGCCATTGAAGACCCGTCTCGCGGAGGTACAGATGGCCGTGGAGGATGGTGCTGTGGAGATCGATATTGTCATAAACCGGACTTTGGCACTCACTGGGCAGTGGGCAGGTTTGTGTAACAAGGGTACTAAAGGAATTCAGATACTACTCCTACTAAAAAAAACTCCTTTTGCTGTTGGTTTAAGCTGGTCTCTTCCAGACTGACATTGGCCATAACCATCAGCATGATTTTCTTTAGTTCTAGTTTGATAGTTGGTGAACATACAACTGGATGACAGTTAATGTTAGTCTCTATGATCTCCTCAGCCCTCTATGATGAGATCCGGCAGTTCAGAGAGGCCTGTGCAGATGCCCATATGAAGACCATCCTGGCAGTGGGAGAGCTGGGAACCTTCACAAACGTCTACAAGGCCAGTTTGGTGTCCATGATGGCAGGTGAGAACATTAAACGTAGATCTCAGAAGTGCAATTTAGTTGTAAATTGCAGAAATTGGATTTCTGTAGGAAACTGCTTGCAGTCATACAGCCTTGAACTTAGAAACCATAAAAGATAGATGAATAATTATTTTACATTGTCATTTTTAGTAAGTCATTATCAAGAATTTTTCAAAAGTTTGTTTATTAATAGAATGTTAGAGGTCTGTCACATCTCTTTCACCGTCTTGTACCATGAGCATTTCGCGCCATTGCGCTTCGAGCTTGATTTGCTTCAATTATATTAATATTCCTTACAAAATATACGTCAAGGTCAGGGATCATGATTCAATGCATTTATATTTATTTAATATATATTTTTTGTAATTTATATAATTTAAATGACCATTGTCTATTATGATTGTCTTTCTTTCTTTCTTTCTTTCTTTATGCCAAACAACTTGATAAGGTTTTCTTTTAAATAATTTTGTATTTAAATTTTTTTCTATATTATGATATCAGTACAGTTGTATCAATCTGACATTTTTAACGTCATGCCAAGAAATATATTAATTTTAATTTTAATTCAGAGATGAAAAACATAGTTTTTACATTGCATTTATATTTTTTATATTTTTTGTAACATTATCCATTATTCTGTAATTAAGGCTTTAGTTTTTTATTATAAAATATAGTTTAGTTAAATATTTATTTTTAACATAATTGTCTAACATATCATTTATGTAACATATAATTGTTTAAGTGATCATTATCCATTACTGTGTAATTACGGCTTTTATTATTTATTAATTTATTTTTTACCATATTGTTTAAATTTCTACCTTTTGTCAGAAGAACACACAAATATGTTTGAGTGTCTGTGCAGTAACCACATTCACCAGCAGGGACTGACTTCACAAGCTAACCAGTTCAATCGGACCTCCTGGTGTATGATCAATTCTAAGAGTAAGGCTTGCCTTAGCAAGTTTGATAGTTTGATCTTTTGCCCACAGCGTGGCGCCATTGCTCATCCATTCTGCTCTCCGCATCCAGATGTCCAAACACACACACACACACACACACACAGATCAGGCCAGTGACTGTATGCTTAAATAGCCATTGCACATTAAGCTGATTACTGTACCCAATTGTCAGCGGCTCTGATAGGGATCGTTATTAAAATGCATTGCTTTTGTCGCTGTGCGCATTCCTTAATCTCCCCTTGTTCCTATGAATTGCGTATGAGGTTTCTGAAATTGAATGATAATTTCACCTATTAATCTGCGACGCCGGAGCTATTTTACTCCCACGCTCTCCGGCAGTGTCCCCCCGCTCCACCGCAAATGAATAGAGCTTCATTACTGTCGCCTGCGTTTAATAACCGTTATCCATTATCGTGTAATTAAGACTCCCCAGAACGAATCTCAAGGATTATGTCAGTTTGAGGGAGAGGGTGAGCAATAGAGTGAAAGAGTGTCGGAAGAAAAGGGGTGGAAAAAAGAGTGGAAAAACACATAGAACGTATCTTTAATGAACTGGAAAATGTTCATCTTGTTCTGTGCGGTAATGAACAGTCATTAGACATGAGGAAGGGCAGGCGAGACTTGGGTGCTGGGGGTTAGAGCTGGTCCACAGTTTGTGGCTCATCCATTAGAAGCGTCATTTTATCTTCTATTTTTATCGGAACGCTGATAAACCGTAATTGGCTATGAAGGAGAGGAAGGGAGAAATTAAAGCTCTTGATGAACGAACGCACACCCTCTGCGCCCTGCCGACGGGAACATATGTTCTTGTCTAGCCTTCCCTGCCCTCGCGACTAATGTCCTGTCCGGGTGCAAAGATCTGACGCCTCTCTGAAGTTCTTGAATGGAGATGCTAAAAATGTGCAGGACTTTCTATTTTTAGAGCTCGTTGGAGTGAACTTTGACCTGTCCGTCTGAACAAAACATGTGTCAGATGGAAGGTTTTACTATTAGAATTACTAACCAGTGGAGTATGCGGATGCATTTTGACAATTAAAAAACATGTCGTTCTAAGAAATGAACTTTTCACACTCGCAGTTTTAAAAATATAATTTTCATGAATACTGTCAGCTTGATGAAAATGTCATGTGGTGTAATCCTCAAGTAAAAATTAATAGCATATTTTTTTTTACAACTTGAATACATGTGATTGTACGCATCTTAATGATTATGTTCAAAAAGGTTTTTAAAACTATAAGGTCAAAATGATTCACAATATGGTTAGTTCAGGTTGCTAAATGTCATGTGGTGCGACTCCTAAAATACAGTGATATTTATCTCAAGATATTTCAAGAAACATGACCTTGAAAAATATCAAATTATTTTAATTAGATATAATGTTTTTTTTTCTTCTCAAGGTTTTAATTGTTTGGTTTTGATTTGCTTAGATAAATAGAATATTTCCCTTACAACTGGAATACATGTGTGTTTATTTTTTTGATTATGTTCAGAAAGTTTTTTTAAAATATTTTTTGAGGTCATATATCAAATTTCGAGGTAGATATCATTGTTTTTGGGGGAGCCATCATATGACATTTAGCAACCTGAATTAACCATATTGTGACAGATTCATAAAAAGGTCAAATTATTTTATATTTTAAGACTTGTTGACCATTGTACGATATTATGTATGTATATACACACACACGCGCTTTTTGGATGATTTGGACAAAGCTTTTCAAATAATAATATTTTAATTATTAAATGAATCAAGATTTTAATAATTTTTTAATAAAGCTTTTAAATATATATACATCAATATAAATTTAGAAATTAAATTGATTGTCTAAATCGGCTTTTTTGGCCTAAATAAGCATTAAAGTGGACCAGACCTCATGCCAGTAGTCAAAAGGTTTTGTGTCTCCTGTACTTTCTAACCACTAGGATCTGATTTCATCAAAACTTCAACTGGCAAGGAGACTGTCAATGCCACTTACCCCGTTGCCATAGTAATGGTGCGGGCCATCCGTGACTACTTCTTACGGACAGGCTATAAGGTAAAGGTCCCATTGTACCTTCAAATCACCTTATTTTACATAAATCATCCAGCCTGTTGACTAATGCATTTGTTCCTCAGGTGGGTTTCAAGCCTGCGGGAGGCATCCGTACGGCGCAGGAGTCTGTGGTGTGGCTGACCCTGATGAAGGAAGAGCTTGGAGACGAGTGGCTAAATCCTCACCTTTTTCGACTGGGAGCGAGTAGCCTGTTAGCAGACATCGAACGACAGGTAATTAAGCCAACACAGTGTTTCACACTCTCAAAGCTGCTCTATTCTGGCTTCAGATGTGAGAAACTGATAATTACCACCCATTATGGATGGAAACAGTCACTATTCAGGGAGTATGTGTCATGACCCTGGTATCCTGTGGTGAATAGGATATAGATTAGCCCTTTTATTCATGTATAAATGAGATCGATTATAAATCAGATTGATTTACTGAAGCTGAAGCTGTTTTTTTTTTATTACAGATTTACCACTACGTGACCGGACGCTATCCTGCATATCATGAACTTCCCATGGCCTGAATCTGTGAAACCAATGAAAACTGTTCAGATCAGCCAGTGATGTAATGGAAAGATGTCACACCTGTTTAAGAGGTCAATTATAAAGAAAAGTCATATTGTCTTAAAGGATAGTTCATAGAAAAGTGAAAATTCTGTCATCATTTACTCACCCTCAAGTTGTTCCAAACCTGTAAAGCCCCGTTCACACCAAGAACGATAACTATAAAGATAACGATATTAGCGTCCACACCAGCGAACGATATCGTCTGTTTATTCTAAGCGCACATGCTTCTGCCGCTTTAAATTCTTGAGCTCGTTACAGCAGGATGGATTCTGATTGGCTGTCAGTGTTTTATCGTTCATCAGCTGGAAAAAAAATAATTTTGAAAGTGATCACAACGATATCGTTCCTCTGTATTGTTATCGTTATAGTTGTGGTGTGAACTATGCTATTCTTTAATATTGAGAACGATTTTTAGAACTATATCTTTATCGTTATCTTTATAGTTATCGTGCTTGGTGTGAATGGGCCTTAAGAATTTTTTTCTTCTGTTGAACACAAAATAAGATATTTTGAAAAATGCTGGTAATCAAACAGTTGACAGTAGCCATTGACTTCCATAGTATGGAGAAAAAAATACAATGGAAGTCAATGGCTACCGTCAACTGGCTACCAGCATTCTTCAAAATAACTTTGTGTGTGTGTGTGTGTGTGTGTGTGTGTTCAACAGAAGAAAGTAACTCATACAGGTTTGGAATAGGTGGAGAGTGAGTAACTGATGACAGAATTTTCATTTCTGGGTGAACTACCCCTTTAAATGAAGTCCAGTATCTATCATAAACTAAGAATATATTTTATTATAATGTAAAAACTTGAAATATGAATGTCTTTTTCAAGTTATATTGTATATTTCAAACCCAAGAACATTTCTGGATTTCTGGATGACATGGTGCAACCTGAACCATCAGAAGTAAAAGTGCTCACATTACATCAGTGCAAAGGCCTCTTGCAACACTTTCTCATATCTGCGATTCCCAGTAGTTGTTCCTCAGACAAGCGTACAGATCTCGTAAGCTGCATCTGGGGTTACGCTATCACTGTCCGAGGCTGATGTTATTTGACTTCCACTGAGCTAATTTCATTAATCAAGAGCTGGATGTCAGAAGTGTGTGTTTGGGATTAATTAAGAGGGGTTAAGAGAGTTTAAATGATCGGATAAAGCTGTGTGCCAGTTGGAGCTTCGTTTTAAGACTTTTTTCTTCTTCTCCCTCTTTCTTCCTTAATTAAGAGATCTCGGGCCATGCCCTTCACTGGGATGGAGGATAAATGACTGAATTAATTGTGGAACGGGGAAGAGCCCGAGAGGTGCGAGTGGGTAGCGAGAAGGAAACTTCCGTAAATTCAGTCCGAAAACTGGAGCACAAATAGATTTGTATTCACAGAGAAGTGATAAAAGCTATTCTCACAAAAGCTTAATAATACCTGCATAAGCACTATTGTAGGGCTTGTATTAGCATTCCTAAAAGATCCACAAAGCAGCGGGATCCAGAAAGAATCAACTAATTAATGCTCAGAAATAATTATTTAGAACTTGATTAAAGCCCAGATTTGAAAGGGAAAAAAGGAAGAAAAAAAATCCTCTCTATCCTTCTGTCCATTTATCTGTCCTTTTCTTTTGTGTATCCACCCATCCATCCGTCTGTTCATCTGTCCATTTTGTTCTTTCTGTCCACGTATCTCTCAGCTCATCTGTCTGTCTATCTATCTATCCTGCTGTCTATCTGTCTATCTTTCTGTCCTTTCGTCCATCCATCAATCTGTCCATATATCTGTCTATCCCTCTGTTTGTATATCTGTCTGTCCTTCTGATCATATATCTGTCTATCCTTTTATCCATTCATCTGTCTGTCCATCTGTCCATTTTTCTATCTATCTATCTATCTATCTATCTATCTATCTGTCTGTCTGTCTGTCTGTCTGTCTCACATGTTGATTGGCTGTGCAGCCTCACATGTTGATTGGCTGTGCAGCTGATTGTCAGCTGTGTGTTGTGCCTGTGTTTCATTAGCAGTGACTCTGGTAGTTTATGAGGCCACACTGGCAGGACTGAGTAAGAGTGATGGAGCCCCGGTGCTCCGTCTGGCTCTCCCCACCTCCCTCAGGCCATGACAGATTAGCTTCACTTACATAAAGGCATGTAGATCATCTGCAATCTGGACCCGTGGCCCGTGCCACCAAGCCAGATAATGCTGAGGGATTGAGTTAGCCTTGAGATTGATTCTCCCCTCCACAGACAAACACTTCCTCTCCTTAGCTTTCTTCCCTGTTTTCCTTCTGGCTCTCGCATCTCTTTTACTCAGTCACGTTCTCTCCTTTAGGCATCGTATCAGCTCCGGTTGTGCTTTGTATTTCATACAAGCTCATATAGCTCATATATAATATGTGTATGTTTTTCATCTTCGTCCTCCTCTCTACTTGTCCAATACAAAACAGCCCTTTAATCATGCATTCTAAGTCAAAATAAACAAATTTGACTAAATATGTGAAGAAATATGCTATTGTATATTATACAACATTTAAGTGCCATTAAGTTGTATCTAGAGCTAGGTGACATACTGTAGTGTCAAAAAGCCCAATCTTGATATTTAAGGCAAATAAAATATAATAAAAATTCAATTTTTCAGAGTATTTTTTAATTCAATGAACAGAACCAACTTTTAAACATATATATATATATATATATATATATAAATAAACATATTTCAAATTTATCAGCTTGTATTTTGTTTCTGAGGTTTGTTTTATTGTACTCTTTGTATTGCCAGCAGTATTGTGAATGTACTGTTAATAGGCAATATATATCGCCCAGCCCTAGTTTCTGCCCAATATCACATTTTCTCTCTTTCTTTCAAATCTTTATAAACACATTAATTTGTTCTAGCAGTCTAATTTGATTATGAGGTCATGCAGTGAATGAAATGTAAATGAACCCAGGAAACAGCTGAAATGCCAAAGGGAATGACTGAATTACATGTGAATTATTCATTAGAATATGTAGGTCTACTGTTGAAGGCGCTGTTTTGCATTTGAAGTGTTTCATTACATTTGACATACAATCTGAGACAATTCTTAAAATCCCATAGAAACCTTGTATAGTAAAACTTTGTGGTTCACAACTGCATTCCCAATGGGGTCCAAAATTAACACTCACCAAGTGCCAAATGTAAGTGAAAATTGGCTTTGGTGAGTAAATAAAACTTGCTTTCTAGTCGGCTGGTAACTCTGACATAATACATGTTTTAAGATTTGTAAGAACGGTAATCTGACCGTCGATGTGATTGATGTAAATCAGAGACTTGTGACACTTGGAATAGCTCCCAAAATTATAATATGAGGACTAAACGAAATGATTCTATAAAATAAAATATAAAATTATAATATATAAAATTTTGCAAAATAATTGTTATAATTTATGAGCTTCTTTTTTCTTTATTTTCTTTTGCGTTTTTATTTATTTACTTTATATTTTACTTATTTATTGCTGTTTTGTTTATGGTATTTTGTTTTATTTCAGTTATGAGCCCTTTTTTAATGTTGTTTTTAGTTTTGTTTTTGTTGTGTTTTTATTTTTTGCTGTTATGTTTTGTTTTCATTGCAGTTATTTGAGCTTTTTTATTTTTTATTTTATTTTTTTTTGCTGTCAGTTTTCGTGGCAACATGTGGAATATTATTCCTTGCATGAAGCTTCCAAAATTATAATATAAGTTTATAATCTAAATTATGCAAAGTTGGTGTTGTTGCTGTTATTATTAAATTTATAATTATTTAGATAATTTATTATTTATAAAATGATTAGAAATAAATACATATTTATGAGTGTATTTGTGGACTGAAAATGGACCTTACTTTCCATCTGGCAGCTGTGGCAAAAAAGTAAATCTGGACCCTGATTGCCGGCATTATAAATCCAGGTTATTACTAATAAACTAACATACAAGGAGTCAATCTGTCATCTAGTTTTAACCCAGTATACAGTGGGTACGGAAAGTATTCAGACCCCCTTCAATTTTTCACTCTTTGTTATATTGCAGCCATTTGCTAATCTATCTATCTATCTATCTATCTATCTGTCTGTCTGTCTGTCTGTCTGTCTCACATGTTGATTGGCTGTGCAGCCTCACATGTTGATTGGCTGTGCAGCTGATTGTCAGCTGTGTGTTGTGCCTGTGTTTCATTAGCAGTGACTCTGGTAGTTTATGAGGCCACACTGGCAGGACTGAGTAAGAGTGATGGAGCCCCGGTGCTCCGTCTGGCTCTCCCCACCTCCCTCAGGCCATGACAGATTAGCTTCACTTACATAAAGGCATGTAGATCATCTGCAATCTGGACCCGTGGCCCGTGCCACCAAGCCAGATAATGCTGAGGGATTGAGTTAGCCTTGAGATTGATTCTCCCCTCCACAGACAAACACTTCCTCTCCTTAGCTTTCTTCCCTGTTTTCCTTCTGGCTCTCGCATCTCTTTTACTCAGTCACGTTCTCTCCTTTAGGCATCGTATCAGCTCCGGTTGTGCTTTGTATTTCATACAAGCTCATATAGCTCATATATAATATGTGTATGTTTTTCATCTTCGTCCTCCTCTCTACTTGTCCAATACAAAACAGCCCTTTAATCATGCATTCTAAGTCAAAATAAACAAATTTGACTAAATATGTGAAGAAATATGCTATTGTATATTATACAACATTTAAGTGCCATTAAGTTGTATCTAGAGCTAGGTGACATACTGTAGTGTCAAAAAGCCCAATCTTGATATTTAAGGCAAATAAAATATAATAAAAATTCAATTTTTCAGAGTATTTTTTAATTCAATGAACAGAACCAACTTTTAAACATATATATATATATATATATATATATAAATAAACATATTTCAAATTTATCAGCTTGTATTTTGTTTCTGAGGTTTGTTTTATTGTACTCTTTGTATTGCCAGCAGTATTGTGAATGTACTGTTAATAGGCAATATATATCGCCCAGCCCTAGTTTCTGCCCAATATCACATTTTCTCTCTTTCTTTCAAATCTTTATAAACACATTAATTTGTTCTAGCAGTCTAATTTGATTATGAGGTCATGCAGTGAATGAAATGTAAATGAACCCAGGAAACAGCTGAAATGCCAAAGGGAATGACTGAATTACATGTGAATTATTCATTAGAATATGTAGGTCTACTGTTGAAGGCGCTGTTTTGCATTTGAAGTGTTTCATTACATTTGACATACAATCTGAGACAATTCTTAAAATCCCATAGAAACCTTGTATAGTAAAACTTTGTGGTTCACAACTGCATTCCCAATGGGGTCCAAAATTAACACTCACCAAGTGCCAAATGTAAGTGAAAATTGGCTTTGGTGAGTAAATAAAACTTGCTTTCTAGTCGGCTGGTAACTCTGACATAATACATGTTTTAAGATTTGTAAGAACGGTAATCTGACCGTCGATGTGATTGATGTAAATCAGAGACTTGTGACACTTGGAATAGCTCCCAAAATTATAATATGAGGACTAAACGAAATGATTCTATAAAATAAAATATAAAATTATAATATATAAAATTTTGCAAAATAATTGTTATAATTTATGAGCTTCTTTTTTCTTTATTTTCTTTTGCGTTTTTATTTATTTACTTTATATTTTACTTATTTATTGCTGTTTTGTTTATGGTATTTTGTTTTATTTCAGTTATGAGCCCTTTTTTAATGTTGTTTTTAGTTTTGTTTTTGTTGTGTTTTTATTTTTTGCTGTTATGTTTTGTTTTCATTGCAGTTATTTGAGCTTTTTTATTTTTTATTTTATTTTTTTTTGCTGTCAGTTTTCGTGGCAACATGTGGAATATTATTCCTTGCATGAAGCTTCCAAAATTATAATATAAGTTTATAATCTAAATTATGCAAAGTTGGTGTTGTTGCTGTTATTATTAAATTTATAATTATTTAGATAATTTATTATTTATAAAATGATTAGAAATAAATACATATTTATGAGTGTATTTGTGGACTGAAAATGGACCTTACTTTCCATCTGGCAGCTGTGGCAAAAAAGTAAATCTGGACCCTGATTGCCGGCATTATAAATCCAGGTTATTACTAATAAACTAACATACAAGGAGTCAATCTGTCATCTAGTTTTAACCCAGTATATGTGGTATATATTAGGTGGCCAGTGCAAACGCTCTGGTATACTGTGGCAGTAACCGGTTTCTGAAACAATCCGACTCTGTCAGCTGGTCACAACTCACTCGCTCACTCTCTGACAGCTGTCTTTTTTTAGATTGATTGCTTTTCTGCTGTTTTATTCATAAATGTTTTTTCTTTCTCTTTGTTCCTTGAAGCAGTTGTGAAAAATTGTGTGCTCAGGGTGGTGTTTCCAGGCTAAAAAAAATCATTTTTAATGGCATGAGAGTCACCTGTCAACTACATTCATCACAGGCCGGGCTTTTGCGTGTTGGAGGTTTGTGTGTGTGCTTTTCACATATTACCCAGCGGCAACACCTGCCTAGCTCATAATCAATTGCTATGGAAACATGTTATTCTGTGTGATTAATAGCATACACGCATCTTATGTTTCTCTCATTTGTCTGAGAGTTGCTCAAGGATGCTTAAACAGAAATATCCAGTGCTGTGCTGCGCTCATTCTGGTAGCGTGCCTTTGCTTTTCATTGGCAAGTCATGTCTCGACTGCTGAATTTTAACATACTGAGAGACAAAAGAGAGCAAAACGACTGTAAAAGATCTGTGACTGAATGTCAGAAGTTGTCTTCGAGACGCAGCCGGTGAGATTATGAATAATTGGTAGCATTTGTTGAGCTGACATATGACAGTGAAGCCTGACAGTTTTGTGTCAATTGCATGTTAACATGCTTGTTTTGACATCCTCGATTTTGGATTTTGAAGAGTTGCTCAAGGATGCTTAAACAGAAATATCCAGCGCTGTGCTGCGCTCATTCTGGTAGCGTGCCTTTGCTTATTGGCAAGTCATGTCTCGACTGCTGAATTTTAACATACTGAGAGACAAAAGAGAGCAAAACGACTGTAAAAGATCTGTGACTGAATGTCAGAAGTTGTCTTCGAGACGCAGCCGGTGAGATTATGAATAATTGGTAGCATTTGTTGAGCTGACATATGACAGTGAAGCCTGACAGTTTTGTGTCAATTGCATGTTAACATGCTTGTTTTGACATCCTCGATTTTGGATTTTGACAAAACTGATATTGTCCATTTATATGTGTATGGTGTGTGCGCAGTGTTTGGGAATCTGCTTTTGACAACTTAACTTTCTAAGCTACATGCTATTCATAATCTAATATAGCTACAGTCAAGCTACTCTTATGCTGAAACTAGCTATAGCTATTTTTCTCCTGTAATAAATCTTTCGTTTAATTTTTTTGCATCCGCTTTGAAGATTCACGTTTTATTTTCATTTTGACAGCCTGAGCCTTTCCATCTGGGACACTTTTTTATTTTATACTATATTTTATTACATGAAATATTTAAATTTTATTTTCACATCAGTTAAATGTGCTCATCTAATTTTTTTGTTTTGTTTGTTTTGTTGTGATCTGATCAGATCTACAAGAAAATTTGTCAACATTTCCAGGTTTAAATGAGATTGATTAAATTAGAATGAAAATATTTTATTCAAAGTAGCAGATCTGCCAGAAAGGTTAAAAGGACAGCTATTTAAATTGTATTTTAATTTCCGTTATATGTGCTCCTTTATTTATTTATTTGTTTATTTTATTTTATTTTTGGCATGTTATGATCTGCAAGAAAATCTGTCAGTATTTTCAAGGTGTAACTTTGATTTGAAATCTTCGATTTTTGTAGTCTCCAACTTAATGTTTCCTTCAAAGCAGAAGATCTGCCAGAAAGGTTAAAAGGACAGCTAGAATGAATAATAGTTTGGAAAAATTAATCCTGCACATAAGAAAAGCTGTCCTTCAACTACACAAAGAAATTCCTTTCAGCCACTGGAGAAAAGATTTCTTTGGTTCACTTGGGGTTGAAGGTCATCAAAACTCGCACTTTGCACCTCATCAACGCAATAAAAGTGAACCAGGCGGAGAAGACAATTAATCCCTAATTATATTAACGATGCAATTAGAACAGACACTAGCTTTTCCTGTGAAGGGGAGGGAAACCGGTAGCGATAGCTGCTATCCGGGGACTTCACTAGTGTCAGTCTGGACCCTCTGATGCTGCTGTGATGCGCACAACAAAAGAGTCGCGGCTCGCACAGCGCCGCTCGTGCAGGAGTGTCTTTCGCTGCGTGCAGTTGTCTTTGAATGTTGACCTTGGTACGGAGCTCCCTAGCGACCGAGTAGTGAAGGAATACATGTATTCGAGATCAAACCTGCACTCGGGCCTCACCTGGCACTGGCAGTCTGATGTCTGACTTTCTGAAGAGCCTTTGTTCCAGCCACACTTGTCAAACGCTGCTGCTGAAATTAACGAGGAAAAGTTCATTCGCTTTGATCTCTCTCAGATATGCAGAGGATAAATTATTTGTCATTGACAGATCAGCCAAGTATTTATAATCCATTAAAATGCTATACAGAGCTGACGAAATGGAAGGTGAATGGCTTTTACAAAGACTGACGCGAGTTTAACTGTTGGCATTTACCCAATATCAATAAATCCTCATTCAAGTAAAAGGTTATGTAAGCTGACAATAGAAAACTGTACCTAAAAGATGGAAAAGTTTGTTAAATGTTATTTTAAGCTTTAATTAAGTGAAATAGACTGTTTACTGTGAATCACAGCTAAAATATGTTGATAATTTTAATTTTATTTAAATTTTATGAAGCAAATCTTCCATATTGATCCTGACACATGATCAATTACTAGCTATTAGCTGGCTCCTCTCACTGGCTGTTGCTATATCATGTATGTTAGCATTAGCATCTACGTTATGTAAGGTCCTGCCTTGGCCAAAAACTTTTTCAGCTAATCAAAAGCTTTTCTTAACCAGTTAGCATTATGCTAAACTTGTGGGCTGTCGTGTTAGCTTTTTAAACAAACAAACTAGACCCGTTGGAAAAAAATGTGCCTGTTGCGACATTTTTACAAATTGATATTGAATTGTCTCTTGCACATTTTGCAAAAAAAAATTTTGCAAGTGCAATGCTGTACCAGGTGAGATACGGAGCGAGTTTACAGTGTCAGAAAATCCATACATATGGAGCTAGTTATGTGCTGCAAGCATCAAAAATGTATTGGTTTACAAATCATTTGCTGTAAATGCTTTGAGGTCATAATATAGTATTGTACATGGAATTGCATGTAATCAATAATCTGCCCCTGTAATTTGTTTGTGGTAAAAAATTATTGGTGTTTTACTACAACTGTGTTAATTTCAGCTGAAAACTGCAATCATTTACATATTTTTCATGATTAAGGCGTATTAAAATAGTTGTCTGTCATTTCTAATTAGGCACCTAATTGAGTACCCATAAAAGATTTTAGTTTTTTTAGGATAAACTAGTTTTTGAACATTATGTGGCCTTTTGCAACTGCCTGAACATAATACTAATTAATAATTGGTGTTTGCAGTGACCACTGCAAGCCCTCAGCTTCTTGATAAGGGAGAAACTGAACATCTGCAACCTGATATACATTAACAAGGCCATATTTCAGGCTGACTTTGGGTTTTACCAAACAAAAGGCCACATTTGCAGCACAATCAATATGGAAATACTTGTCTGTGCTCCATATAAAAAAACAGAAAAAGAAAAAAAGCCTGCAGAGGAGGTTCAGGTGGTGGAGATGAGTTTCAGGGAGGGGCACTGAAAGATCAAGCTCCATTCGCAGATTACAACATTTGATGGATACTCCAAAAACATGGCAGTGATCTCTATTGATCGTCTTGGTTCTAATCAGAGAGTGTAATTATTGACTCCTGTGAGGCCGTTTGGGCAATTTTATAAATGCCGTTTTAAAATTCAGGTTTGCACATCATGAAATGTGGTTAAATTGGACCAATTTGACTATTTTAAAATTTAAATGTATACATCCAGGCTTTTGGGCAAACTTTTTCCAAAGTAAAATCAAACGAGACTAAAAAAGGTTCAGATTACACTCTTAAAAGTAAAGGTTCTTTATTGACATTGATGGTTCCATGAAGAACCTTTAACATCCATGGAATCTTTCCATTCCACATTAGGTTCTTTATAGTGGAAAAATGTATAGTGGATTTTAAAAATGTTCTTCATTCAGAAAAAAATCTTTCTTTTAAGAACTGTTTACTGAAAAGTTCTTTGGGGAATCAAAATGGTTCGCTGTTAAATCCTCCTCTTGGAAGCTTTATTTTTAGGAGTGTACTTTGGTAGAGAGGTTCTTCACATGAGCATCTGTATCTAGAGAAGCTCCTTGCTATCAGTGGAGCTGCATTCGCACAGCCTGACTGCGGACAGGTTTCCCGAGGTGTTTTACCCCAGCTTTAATCTATATTAAATGATTAGTTTCACAAGATGAAAGCCTGTTGTTTGTTTAACAAAACTTTCCCAGGTACAGTCACTGCCTGAAGCCTGCCAAAGGTTGACGATACAGAGAGAGAGAGAGAGAGAGAGTGAGAGAGAGTTTGCACAACCCAAACATGTTCTTCAGGTGTTCTAGAAATTGGCATCAGCGCTGCTCGTTCTTATATATTAAACATATGTAAGCATATATAGAAGCATTACTATATTCAAACCTGCCTTCGAGGGGCAAATTTATCAGCAAGTCCTCTGCGTTGTTGACAGGTTAAAGGGACCTTTTCATTAGCCGTAATGCTGGGAAGAGATCTGCCGGCGTGTGGGAGATGGAATAATTGTTTGGAATGGGGATTCTCAGCGGACTCTTCTGAGCTTGTCAGCTGGTGTTTGAAGTGTGCGCTGACATTGGGAAAAACTCAAGGGCAAGTGTTGAGCAGGAAACAGGCACTCAAATGGAAAAGGGAGAGGAGCGAAAGAGAACTGAAGAGGAAAAACAAAGGCGACTTCACACAGCTTCTAAGTGGCGTTTGTGTTTTAAGTTGCTTGTGTATGTTTGTATATGTGTGGAGAGAGTTGCTCCTTAACTTTTTTATTAAATATGAGATACAACCATTTCCCTCAGAGACCCTCGGAAGGCTTAAGAACCTCAAGGATCCGGAAAAAAGACCTTGAGTTTTCCACTTTGAGAGTCAACCAACATGAAACAAAGTGGAGAAGGACTCCTCACTTAGTCTACACTCAGGTGTGTCTCTCTCTTCGTCTAAAAGTAAAGAAAGAAACCAGTTTACTTTTAGGAATTTGAATATGATATGAAACGCCACAGGGCCTGCAAACGTCCCTTCTGGGGTGGGATTGTGTGCAGTTGATTGTCTTGTTGTGTCCACAAAAGTGTGCTGTGGCCAAGAAGATGCCCTTCAGATTGAGGTGGATGTATTTTTTATTGTATAAAGTGCTATATAAATAAAGGTGACTATTTGTAGGCTGTTTTGAGTTGATCTTAGTTAAAGTTGTTGTTCGCAATAGCACAAGTTTTATT
This sequence comes from Sinocyclocheilus anshuiensis, assembly GCF_001515605.1. Taxonomy (NCBI): domain Eukaryota; kingdom Metazoa; phylum Chordata; class Actinopteri; order Cypriniformes; family Cyprinidae; genus Sinocyclocheilus; species Sinocyclocheilus anshuiensis. Next base: position 1,091,664 of record NW_015542553.1, read on the forward strand.
AACCATTAAGGTACAAGAGGCCGTGATATATTTTGAAAATAGTCAAAGGGTGTTTATGCCATGTAGGTATTACCGTAATTATGAGATGACTATTGATGTTCACAAACTTGGGAATAATTTGTTTCTAGGCTCATAATACCAAAATGGATCCATGTCCAACTTTGTTTGTGTTTTTATAATGTATTTTTAATGTATTTTTATTTTCCAATATTTTAAAAATGATCTTGTATTGTATTTGTTATTATCTATAGCTAAATTATTGTAAATATCAAACAAAAATATGTAGAGGTAACTAATTATCTTTATGTGCTAACAAACAAAATAGGAAATTATTATTGGTCAATTATTATATAAAGTTGTACCTTGATAACAATAAATTCTAACAATAATAATAATACTAATACTACACACACACATAATAAAAACAAATAGAACAATTAAGGACACTAAATTTCACTTTAAACATAAAAGGTTATATAATAAAGCCTGTTTGAAACTTCAAACCTCATGTTGATAGCAGTGACAATTATTATTGGTTAATTATTATATAAATTTGCACCTTTATATATTTTTATATATAAAATGTGTGTATATATACACTATAAATGCCAGACCTTTGCTCTGCACTAACTTTTCCAATTAACCAAATGATTCCAAAGTAATTTTCTAGTTTCCAAAACTGCTGTCCCATTTCACACTATAACATTTTAATATCTATCTGTAAATAAAAAGAAATAATAACAAAAATGTAAAAATATATATATATTATTTAATATAAAAACGATGTAATATTAAAATCAATCAATCAATCAATCAGTCAATCAGTAAATCCTTTCCTGTTACAAACATTTGTTAACACTAACTCTGAAGTTATTTGTAAATATCCAAGATTTGCAGACAAATGAATAATAGTTTTTTTTCTCAGGGGAGGTTTGTATATATAGTGTCAAACACTGTCATTTTAGGCCACTCACAACACATGCTTGACACTGAAAGTCTGTGCACTCCAACCTGGAACAAGGGGATAAATTATAGCAAACAACAAAAAGTTGCATGAAGTTTCCCTGGGTGTCCTTGTGACAGACAGTGCACGGCATGAAATGGCACAGTGCAAAAAAAAGAGGACAACCCACTAGACAACTAGACGAGAAAGGAAACAGTCATGAAGAAAACATGAGACTTGTATTCTCTTCCTCGACACATATTAAACCCGAGCGAGGCTGGAAACAATTAGACAAAATCTACTGTCGAGGGAAAATATATCTAAAACTTTTTTTTTCTATCAGTCAAAACTGTGAACAGAATTGTCACAGTCTCCTTTGAAGTTAGTGTTGGAAGCCAACGAGGGACCTTGCAGGCGGGTAAATAAAAGATGGAGCATTTCTCCCCCTCTTTCCTTTGCTGGTTAACAGGGCAGCCCCCGCTGATCAAAAGAACAATAGCTTTGATTAATCAATCAATGCCTTGGCGGCCCGCTCCTTCCGGTCAATGACTGGGGCTGCCAGCAGCACACCGAATGGAGGTTAGCGTATGATCCAGACCCCTCCTTACGGCGTGGCAAACATCCGGCTGCCGTTCTCACGCTGTGATGCCTGCCGAAATCCCCCACAATCGATCTTTAGTCCCTTTTACGGCTTTAATTTGTGAAGTCTTTCCTGCTAATGACTCTGTTTGAGGTGTATTCATTTTACCACCGCAGACTTCATCCTATCTGCGCTTCCTCGTTTGAAGTCATTTGAAGTTTTATCGCTGCTATAGAGCCGAATAACAAGCAAAATATTACAGAATATTGAAACCAACTTTTGCAGTTTATAGACATTTTGACTTTTTTTTACAACAGTGGAGGTCCATCATTGGGTTATCTGAGTTGATTTGCTAATTGAAAATTGAAAATTTGTATTACATTGTTACGCCAGTAGGTGTACAACAGGTGACTGTCTTTATGAGTGAGTTATTGACTTATTCACTCAACCAGTTTGTTAGAAAACACTGATTCATTTCAAAATGAAACAAATAACTGTATTTATGAGTGAATCATTGTATAATTCACTCAATCGATTTGAATTGGAATGAAACACTGTGTGTTGTTGCAATGGTTCTGCTTTGGTTTCATGGTTAATTATTATTTTTTTATTTGTGAAGCAAAATTACTGTAAATATTGTGTCTACAATGTAACTTAGTTGCTTTTAGTTCAATTAACAAGATCATATTTGCAATTGTATTGAATATCAGCAAAGCCACTCTGCCTTGGGCTGTTGAACTTTAATGCTAATGTACTAATGTATAATATTTACTAAAATCTCTGAACAAGTCAACACATATCTAGCAGTTTTTATTAGTAAGATGAGCTAGTCAACACTATGACCAACCTTAAAAGTCTTTCATATGTTTCACAACAAACCTTACTGGTTTCCTTTCTAATGGCTTGCTATGCTCTGCAAATGCAAATGTAATTTCATATGACAAGGAAAGTAAACTTTCTTTCCAGAGTTGTGGGGTGGGGGCTCCCAGTGGGGGACGGAGTGCTGAAGAAGCCCTGTTCCAATTCTGTCATTGTCAAAGTTTGACATAATAAGCGACTGTTCACGTGCCTTTGTTGAGTGATACAACACAAGAGCAGGGTCCCAATTCCTCACTGTTAATGTTTTGTTGTTTAAAGGGAAAAACACAAGATGTCTATTCCTTTAAGGGATGCTCGGCAGTGCTTATGCTAAGTAATATAACAAACCTGTCGTGATGTCTGTTTGAGCACCCTTTATCTTTCCAAATCCACAGGAGGGCTCTACCTTTACCATGTTGAAGAGAAGCGGCATCTCTGAAATAATTTAAGTAGCCCTTTTTTGAAAGCCCAGACAAGTTAAGAGAATTCACATCTAAGATCAAATCTGTACTGTTGCAGTGCCACTGGAGTAAGTATTGGCTCTCTAGCTTTCTATGTTGTGATCAAGTGCTGTTTTTTGTGGTTAAAAGGCTGTGCAAGATTTTCGTAGGGTTTAACTATAAAGTTGAGTGTGTCTACATGTTTACTGCCAGGTGTGTGAACAGCAAATTAAGTGTCAAGATATATATGATGTCCACTGATGGAAAGCAAGCATTTATTATGTACCAGCCAAGAGATTGATTTATCTCTAACACCAACATTAATGTAAAGTCAACAATGGTCATTCATTCTGTTACTTCAAATTATTCAATACTTCAGCTGACTTTAAAAAGAGTAAGTGATTAGTGCACTGAAACATTTTAATTCTGAGTGAATAGCAGCAAGTCCACCATTACTGTTTTCTTGCTGTAGCTGCTGCAGATACAATGTCAGCGCCAAAGAGGCATTGCAAGTGTTGTGTTTCGGGATGCACCAACGAACATATGAGTGGGGTATGAGTGGTTATGAACGAATGAATGAAACGCATTTGTCCGTGTTTCACTCATCTCGAATCGCGCTCGCGGAAAGCTTTTGAGAAACTGTCTCTTCCGCGGCTCGGTACACTTTCAACTTGTTTTTTTAGTCTCGAGCAAGACTGTACGACATTCACATTACATGATTTGACTGATTTTTACGTAGAAAGGGCGACATTAAAAAACGAAACTAAAATTAAATCATCTTTGAGAGCAAGGGGGCCCCCTGGTGTTTCGGGGGCCCTACGCAGCTTGCGTATTTTGCGTATAGGGAGGATCGGC
>NW_015542553.1:1095608-1101169 GCF_001515605.1 Sinocyclocheilus anshuiensis
AAGGCTGTGCAAGATTATCGTAGTGTTTAACTATAAAGTTGAGTGTGTCTACATGTTTACTGCCAGGTGTGTGAACAGCAAATTAAGTGTCAAGATATATATGATGTCCACTGATGGAAAGCAAGCATTTATTATGTACCAGCCAAGAGATTGATTTATCTCTAACACCAACATTAATGTAAAGTCAACAATGGTCATTCATTCTGTTACTTCAAATTATTCAATACTTCAGCTGACTTTAAAAAGAGTAAGTGATTAGTGCACTGAAACATTTTAATTCTGAGTGAATAGCAGCAAGTCCACCATTACTGTTTTCTTGCTGTAGCTGCTGCAGATACAATGTCAGCGCCAAAGAGGCATTGCAAGTGTTGTGTTTCGGGATGCACCAACGAACATATGAGTGGGGTATGAGTGGTTATGAACGAATGAATGAAACGCATTTGTCCGTGTTTCACTCATCTCGAATCGCGCTCGCGGAAAGCTTTTGAGAAACTGTCTCTTCCGCGGCTCGGTACACTTTCAACTTGTTTTTTTAGTCTCAAGCAAGACTGTACGACATTCACATTACATGATTTGACTGATTTTTACGTAGAAAGGGCGACATTAAAAAACGAAACTAAAATTAAATCATCTTTGAGAGCAAGGGGGCCCCCTGGTGTTTCGGGGGCCCTACGCAGCTTGCGTATTTTGCGTATAGGGAGGATCGGCTCTGCCTGTAGCTCTTGAAGCTCCACCCTCTTTTGAAAAGAGAGGCAGGAGCACCAGCTCATTTGCATTTAAAGGGACAAACACAAAAACGGCGTGGCTTTTGCAACCAATGCCAATAGTGTATTTATTTATTTATTTATTTATTTATTTACTGTGGCCTGTTCCTCACACAAAGCCATCGTATGACTTCAGATGTCATGAAGTATAGTGGATTAGTCATGTTAAGCCATTTATTATACAAAACGTCATTGCATTTAAATTACACATATTTATCAGTTTTTGCTTTCCCTGGGAATCGAACCAGTGACCTCACACCATGCTAAACTGTTAGAGCTACAGAAAGAAATTATATTTCTACATAATTCCATTAATTATTGACAGAATTTTCACATTTAGGTGAACCGTTCCTTTAATAACACCCTGATGTTTGTGTAAGATTCATCCGAACACCATTATGTGTAAGGTTGAAGACAAGAAAGTTCTTTCGCTAGTTTCTTTATTCATCTCTTTTCAATCTTGACGGATAAATCTGCTGGGATTTTCTCTCTCTCTCTCTTTTTTTTTTCCTTACACAAGAACATCTCTAATTTCATCAGCTCTTCTGACTGACAAGCATCATTACGGATAAAATTATCTTGGTAATTATCCTGCCGAAAAGAGATTTATTTCCCTTTGTGAGGAGGACAGCGGATCCATGGGGCCACGTAGTGATCTGCAGTGTGGAGACGCTTCGTTAAAATAAGCATCCTAATGAGACGAGCCCTCCTGCAGAGCGCCGAGGCCCAAGCGTTACACCTAGCAGGAACACTCGCTTTTGTTCAGATGTGCGTTAAGTAAGCGTGAACACGGTATCGTCTGCGTTTGGAGGGTCACTTATACAGGAATTCATAGTACGTAATTATCTTAATTTGCATCCCGGAGCCATATCCGATATGAGACCTTCTGCCCATAACTACTCTGACGTAACTCACTCATAGGCCTGTGTCACAGAAAGGTGTCAAGCTACTGTCGGAAATGTGAGATGATGAACAGAGAGTTCATTGACTGAAGTACTTTGAGGTATTTAGTTTTGCAAAACTTTGCCTGTAGTTGCAGTTTTGAAAATTTGAATATTAACTTGCTTGAAAGCCGTCTGTAGACTTATCAGTTAACATGCACTGGTTAGCTGAATTTAAAACCTTCATAAACACTAGCATTATAATATTTCGAATGATAGAGTTGTTTCTGTTTCTTAGTAAATCCCATTAATGTATGCTTTTGGCTGAAACATTTATCCAAAGTGATTTACAGATACATTTTATCAGTATGTGTTTCCTGGGATTCGAACCCACAACCCATTGCATCAGACTTATTTCAATGCAGTGCTTTTTGAAATATGTACATGATTTGTGTTGGTAATGTTTCTGAAAGTGACACTTGAGTCTCCACTTAACTGTCGTTTGTGTGTTTGATTTTCATAATTGATCATTAGCAATTGTACAGGTTGACAAATTTTGTCATTGAACTCAGAGTTTAGGTGAAGCTGATGGGGAAACAAGCTCTTTACGATAATGAGCACCAGTGTTTGCTGTAATTAAGTGCAGAACAAGTGACCTCTTTTCCTAATGGCTTTGCTAGTTAAGGGTCATTGTCGATGGATAGATTATTAAAGACTGAAAGAACTTAACAGGCACCTACGGGAACTGTAGGACAACTTTCAATAGTACACAAGATTCTTAACCAGAAGCCGTCATGTTTTTTCTGTGATATTTCCTTCTGGTAACCTTAGGTGACATTGCTAGATGTTTGCAGTTGCAGTACAGATGGACTAAGGGGATCTCTAACATTAAGCAAGGTCCATCCATCCATCCATTTTCCATAACACTTTATCTTCTGCAGGGTTGCAGATGGTTTGGAGCCTATCCCAGTGTCTCGGACCACAGGCAGGGGACACCCTCAATGGATGGCCAATATTAAGCAAGGTAAAAAAGTGTACTTCATTTTAAAGGCCCTTCACGTTTTATTTATTTATTTATTTAATTCATTTATTTTTTTGCATACCGTTTTCACTCTTTGTATCTCTTACTGGTTTGTTGTTCTTCCAATCTAAATTATTAAGCTTTTAGTTGTCTGTCTAAGGTTTTATATGGAAGACCAGTACTGTTACATAAGAAAAAAAGATCATGTTTTGGTAAATCGTAATTGACATAAAAAGACTAAATTATTAGATACCCCAAAGTCACAATTATGAGATAAAAAGTCATAAGTATGAAAAAAACCCCGCCTTTTTATCTCATAAATATGACTTAATATGTCTAAGTTGTGTTCATGAGATAAAAAGTAAAAATTATGACAAAAAGTATACATACAGTACTAAGACATAGTAAGTCTAGAACAGGGATTCTCCACTTTCCTGCAGAGTTTAGTTCTAACCCTAATCAAACACACCTGAGCATGCTAATCATTGTCTTCAGGATCATTAGAAAATCACAGGTAGGTGAGTTTGATCAGGGTTGGAGCTAAACTCTGCAGCGCATTGGCCCTCCAGGGCAAGATTTGAGAAACCCTGGTCTAGTATCTCATAATTCCAACGCTATGATTTCAACATTTCATCTCAATTTTGACTTTATTTCAACTTTTTGCCTCAGAATTCTGACTTGGTGTCTAATCATTTTGACGTATTACATCATAATTGACTTTTTATCTCATTAACTCATATTACTAAGATTTTATTTAGCGCAGAATAATATGAGACTGGAGAATATAAGCATGTAGAGTATATCTAGATGGTTCACTCCTATTACTACGAATGGGATAAACTGCAGCATGCAATATGGTGGAATAAATCACCAGTAAATCACCAGCCAATCGCCAGTTGGTAAAATCTTCATGTCACTGCAGTTGCCATTAAGCTCCCGTTGCCATAGTAACAGTTATCCATGTAAATGCATAAACAATGTTCTCTAAAATGCTTACACTCTTCCATATATACTTTTTAGGAATGTAAAAATATATTTGCGTATGATGTTATAAGTTCTTTCCACATCTTTTCAGCAAATTTTGCCTTAAAGTAGTTTATTGTTGGCTAAAGTTACATCTGCCAGTGACGAGTATAAATCAGGCTTCAGTGTCGCTTGCAACTGGACATGCACACTGGCTGTACCTGAAATGCTTGCATTTAAGTACTATTTTAGCATAAGAAACAAGGTTTGAGTATTTCACCATTCAAGTAACTCGAGTTAGTCTTGCATGCCTAAAATAGCTGCCTGGAGGAATTGCAAATATGGCCGCAGAGTGACCTGATTTTCTTTGAAATGGACTTTGGTAGCACTGTTAAGTTGACATGGACAGTGGTCAGACATACTGTTTGGTAATCATTATGCAAAAATATTTAGCATAATGCACAGTTGGCAAATCAGAATCAAGTATTCCAGAGAACCATGTAAAAAACAGAGGTAGACGTACGGCATAAAACTGTCAGCCCTATCAAAGCAGGTCACCTTCACAAGCTGATTGCATGATGTGAAATTTATGGCGTACACATGCACCGAAGCAAGTATTTGTACATACTCAGCATTCTGCTTTTGAATGTCCAGGCACAGTGCATGTGACAGTGCTGGAAGAAATGTAGACGCCGCCTTGGGTCGATACAAAAATGTATGTGCTTGGAGCCTAGGAGGCATTCAGTAATGAAATCAATAGCTGTGCTTGGCTCCTAGCATTAAGATCATTGGTCTGGCTGCTATTTAGTCATCGTTGTCCTACAACATGGGTGCAAGTTGGCTACCAGTGAAAAATCAATAAAGTGACACCACAGTCTGCATCCCAATTATTGGTGAGACTGGTGAGAGATCAATTCATGTGTTGGCCATTAACAGGTCCTTTTGCAAAATCATACTGCATTATTTGTGTTCGGTTCTCTCTCATACAAGCGCTCTCCTTCCCCGCCTCACTCTAAAACAGCAAATTATACAAATCAACAAGAGATTGTACAGCCAAAGACCTAGTTACCTTGTTTTGGTTTGCCTCATGCGACCCTCACATCAGTGATCTCACAATAACATGTATTATTAGGTTGTGTGCTATAACCTTCCAGAGTTGCTGCAAAATGTCACTTAAAATAGAAACTTAGAATGTCATTTAGAAAGACATTAAATAACATCAAGCTGTAATTATTTGATTGCATGATTGATTGATTGATTTTTTTCGTGTGTGTGATTCTTTTAAAGGGAAGAAAGAAATGCTTGTTACAAAACGTTCTGACTAAATTGTGACAAGCAATGCGCGAAGTAGCAAAAAAGAATTAATACTTTCAAACAGGTTTCCTGAACATTTCCTCATCTGGACAAACAGATATTCTGCTGGTCGGGATGCTCTGAGCTGTATCTGTGTTAAAGTCTAATCTGAACTCTAACAAAAAATATTTTTACATTAAAAATGATCTTGTCACCCTGAGATTTGTATATAAGGATATAATAATATGCTTTGTTGCCTTGCAAAAAAAAACTGAGCAAATTCATAAATCATGGAAAATTTTATATTTAATCAAATGTTTTTTAAATAGATATTTACATCAAGTAAATAAATAAAAGGAACTCAATCAACCAATAAATCTTGGAAAATGTGATATTTATTCAATTGGTTTAAAATAGATATTACGTCACCCTAAAATTTGTATAAAAGGATATAATGTTTTGTTGCTTTTTCTAAACAAAATAAATAAATAAGACTGTAACATTTAATCAAATGGTTTAAAATGGATATTTATTTTAATTTTAAATTGTGTTCATATAAACTACTAAAGTCTGGGGTTGATAAGATTTAAAAAAAAAAAAAAAAAAAAAAAAAAAAAAAAAACACCACCACAAACCGCA
>NW_015542553.1:1101229-1119074 GCF_001515605.1 Sinocyclocheilus anshuiensis
GTAAAACAGGAATATTGTGAAATATTATTAAAGTTTAAAATAACTAAAGATTGGAGTAATGGCTGCTGAAAAATTAGTGTCACATGATCCTTCATAAATCATTCTAATATGTTGATTCTATTCTCAATAAACATTTCTTATTATTATCAATGTTGAAAACGACTGCTTAATATTTTTTTGTGGAAACCATCATGCATTCTTTTTTCCAGTTTTTTTTCTTTTTATGAATAGAATGTTATAAATGTTATTTACTATCACTTTTGATTCATTTAATGCATCCTTGCTGAATAAAAGTATTAATTAAACAAAATTAATAAAAAAGATCTTACTGACCTAAACTTTTGAACAGTAGTGTGTTTATACTTAACTTTGCTATGTATAAAAATGTGTTCAATTCATGCAAATGAAAGTTGCTTTGCCATTTTTTGCCAACTGTATTTAAACGTTCATACTTTGTTGTTTGTAATGAAATACTTTGTATTTATTCTGAATTCATAATATGTACACCACTTAAAGATTACCCAGTTCAACCTGATAGAAATATTTAATATAATTGAAATTCATAAATGCAAAAGTGTTGAAGAGCCAAGAAGTTGTGCATACACTAGGCAGCCGTCCAGTTTTCAAAGTCTTTTTTTTTTTTTTTTAATAAATGTGAAACTACTATTAAGTCTAAAGGAAAAGCATTAGCATTCTTCAGTTGAGGTGCAAATCCAACACTAATGATATGTGTCTTGCAGCATTACTATTCTGATGGTGAGGATGTTGACACCTGACACAGACCACACTCTTAAATCTCTGACTGCAACACAACATCTTTAAATCCCTTGTCCCACGTTGATTGACATCTCTCATGTGCTTCTCTGGTAAAGTAGCACAGCCCTACATTTCTCCCTGGAATGGTAAACACGAGGTAAAACATATTACTAGGAGAAGCCAGCAAACGGCAGCGTGTCAGTAGGAGAATATCTCATCAGTCCACATTCTTTATCAACTAGCTCTCCGTGCCACACTTTCTCGTGCAGCTCATGCATATGTAAAGACCAGAATATGTTCCAGCAGAGATAAGGATGTTGCTCGCACCTGCAATGCCTTACAAAAACACAAGCACAATGGCAACATGACGTGCAGCTGTTTAGCGTGACAGTGGTGTAATTGTAAGGAGGGAGAAGATGTCTTGCTCTTCACTCAGCTTGAGACAAGACTAACTTCTCGCTTCGAGATACTCTATGGAGAAGATGACAGGAGCGGAGAATGACTAGATCTCTTTAGTGCCTACAATTACATGGCATGATGCCTTATGTGTGCAGTCAATAGAATAAGGCCTAAAGAAGCAGATATCTTAAACACGTGGCTACAAGATACCATTAGTTAAGTGGGAATGCACCATGCGGCGTTCAGCATAACACTGAAAACATCTGAGGTAAAAAAATGAGGCACATTTATATAGAAGCTGAAGAACACAAAATGTAGATTTGTTCAGTTGACAGGCTTTTTATCCTAAGCAACTTCAAAAACCACTCTCATGAAAACTGGTAATAATTTGTATTGTCAAAATCGTGACTTCAGTCATACGACTTATTTTATATGTTATTTTTTAAAGTTTCTTTTTCTCATAAAAAATCCTATAGCATCTCATGAGACTGGGTCGGAACCTATAACTTTGCCATTGCTAGTTTCACAACAGCACTTTAAATTAATTTCTAGAAGCGTTTTGTGATATACTTGTGCTAAGTAAATCAATAATAAAGTGCTGAGTTATGACAGTACTTAAGTTTAGATGTATTGTGTGATACAAATCATAACTTCAAAGCTTGAAAAGTTTAATTTTTAAATTGAAACAAAACTTCCCTCAGACTTTTTGTTTACGTCTAGTATTAAGTATTAAGATCCATCTCAGTAAAATGGAAGCCACAGAATAAAACATTTTAAAAAAGTAATTGCAACTTGTTATCTCACAATGCTCACTATTTCCTCGTAATTCTGACTTTCTGAGAATTCTGAGTTTATATTTCGGAATTCTTTCTTTTTTGTATGAATTCTGAGTTTACGTCTCACTTTTTTTGTTTGTTTCTGCCACAAATAAAAAAAAAATTAAAATAAAAGGGTATTCGTGAGTGTTTATCTCACAGTTTTTTTTTTCTTGCAATTGCAATTTTATAACTCACAATTCTGACATTTTTCTTTTTTCAGTTTCTCAGAATTGCAAGAAAAATGTCAGAACTGTGAGATGAAAAGTAGACATTTTTATTTATTTATTTTTTAAATCATGTGGCCGAAACAGGCTCCCATACAGTTGATCTGTATAAAAGTGGTCAGAAAAGTATATTTTGATTACATGGGGGATAAAACGTTCTTATAGTGTTACAGTGACTGTTCACAGAATCACACCTGGGTAAAAAGCAGATGAGATGATATTCCAGATAAACTGTGGGTTGAAGACAAAATATTTGGCAACCCCCCTTCCTTACATAATGTGACAAACAGTCTTAGGAAGTCACCATAAAATGCAAGCTTGTACTTGCCAGCAGTGTTATGTACTGTAAAAAGAATCAGCAGTTTATTGTTTGATTTGGCTGGAAGACCTTACTGTACAGATCAAAATAAGCTCGGATTAATAAATTATCCTCAAGACTCCAAAGTATTAGCCTGATGACACTACTACAACAAAGCAGTCAGGCTAGAAAGGAGCAATGGGCTGGCTCTGGTCCAAGTAGGCTGTCCTACGTGAACTTGCAATAACTAAGTAGGCTGTCCTACGTGAATTTACGCAATAACTAAACTCAACTATTTCAGATTTCAAGGCATTGACAAGCACTTGTTATTCGCAAGAGTCGTCAACCAGGTAAGCGAAGCAATTTCCCATGTTGCCATAATGTTGTTACAGTATATCGCTGCATTTTAACTGGAAAGGGTGTAACAAGCTCCAAATTTAAATAATGTACACATTTGGTCAAAAGTTACGCTCACTTGTGGTGTAAACAGGTTCAGTGTAAACTGCTCAGTGTTTTTAAAATAACTTTGAAATAGTGCGTCGGTAATGATTTTATTCGATAAGGTGTGAAAATATGATCCTTGATAAGTACAGTGGTATTTCTTCAAGCTTACAACTGTTTGTTCAATAATAGCGACGTCCTCTTCGTGAACGAATCGTTCTTTTGAGTCGGATCTTTTTTAACGAATTGGTTGAACCGGTTCACAAAACGACGAATTGTACCGAGTCTGATGAACAAGTTATTCAAATCTTGACTGTATGACATTTATCAACATACAAACGAATTGGTTTCAATTAACTGTAAAACAAAACGTGAATACGTGATGGTGTAGCCTAAAGGAACAGTTTAATTGTTTTATGAAGCTGTTCCAAAGAACAGTTTCACATAAATTCTGAGTTCCCTGGTTCTTGATAGTTTTGGTCAAGATTTCAAAGTAGAAACTTTTATTAGGCTACAGTGAATAAAAGAGAATCTTTTCCTACCTGAAAATAATAAGTGTGTTTGGATATGTTAAGATGTCTTACTAATGTTATTATTGCCTTACTTTGCTTTTATTCTGTAATGTTCTGTGTTGTCCATGGTAGGAAATTGACCAAGATGGCTAATCTGACAAACAATGACGTGTTCCTGGCCTTCTCCACATATGCCACCATTGTCATCCTCAAAATGATGTTCATGGCTCCTCTGACTGCATACTTCAGGATAACCAGAAAGGTGCCATTGGTTTAGAAAATTCAGTTTTATATAAACGTCAATAAAGAAAAGTGCATAATATTGAAATTAACCTGACCATTAAAATAAAGGCAAGAATATACAGTATGCACATAATGTAGAGCTATTTTTGTCAGTAGTCCTGTTGAAAATGGCACCCCTCCAATCAGATTAGGGGCATCTGGTAAAATTTACTGCAGTACTGGGCAGATTTGTCTTTTTGGCCTGTATAATAATAGTAAACATCCATTTTCCCCTATTGATTACATTTATTGGATTTTCACGTTCAAAACTGGCACTTTGTCATGTTATTTACCAAAATTTAAAGACTAAAATTTGATTTATATTGTATCAATTATGTTTCACTATTCAGGATACATAATAATGTGTTTTATCGCAACAAGGATCATGATTGCTAAAAAATAAATGAATAGATATCAAGGTTTTATATTATTGCTTCTCAGTATTATATTTAATGTCTTTCTGTTCATCATGCAGGCCTTTTCGAACTGGGAGGACACTGCGATGGGCAAAAAAGAACCAGAGGAGCGAAAGAAGATGCTTCAGACCAATCCTGATGTAGAACGTGTCCGAAGGTATTAGCAAAGTTCTTGTCTATCCTCGTTTAACCTGTTAAGTGTGAATATTCTCTGTGATTCTTGCAATTTTGAATTACAGGTGCCATCAAAATGACATAGAGAACATCATTCCCTTTGTAGTGATTGGTCTTCTGTATGCATTCACGGGGCCAGACCTCTCCACAGCTCTGCTGCACTTCCGAGTGTTTGTGGGCTCACGTTTCATCCACACTGTATCGTACGTTTTGGCTTTGCCCCAGCCTAGCAGAGGTCTGTCCTGGGTGGTGGGAATGATCACAACTTTCTCAATGGCCTACAGGGTGCTCACCACAGCACTCCTTCTCTAAAGACACCATAGATCTGCAGAACAGAAGAGGCCTGTTTTATATCATTTTATCATCCCTGGTGTTATATTTTCTCATTAAACTGTATGCAATTCCTAATAAAATCTGTCAACATGTCATCTGTATTTTTGATGAATTTTCAGTTACCAGTTAACAGTCAACAAGTCGTTGTCACAGTGACTCAGCATTAAAAAGAGGGTTGCTTATCAGGCTTTTTTAGGATGCATTCCAAGTGCTCAAGCCTGCTTTTCTCCATTGTTTAAACGGGACCTTTTTATTTGAGGTTTTAACATATCTATTGCAGTCTTATCTCATCTGCTTGAGGGTGCAAAGAACAGTTTGGAGATATTACAAAATCAAGTCAAAGTTTATTTATGACGTGCAAAACAGTGCAGCATGCAACATTTTTGACGTTTTGTGTGTGTGTGTGTTTCATATTGGTTTAATTGTTTACATTTACCATTTTAAAACGGTTTAAAAGTCTGTTAAATAGACTATAACATGGCACAACTTACCCATGTAGTGTGACAAGATACACCAATACTGTTGCATGTTGTTACAAAAGAGTACGTGTCAGTCAACTGTATTTTTTTTCCTGGGACGCATTTTTAAAAATAGCTTTAAGATTTGTGCTTAAAGAGTTAACTAAGTCACCCTGATAAATAATAATAAAATGTGATAACTAGCATTTACATTACGTTAATCTCATTTTAGACAAGATTGGCGACTGCACTCACCATTGATATGTAATAAGTTCATGCATTTCTTGAGAATCGAACTCATAACCTTGGCGTTGCTGGTAATATGCGCTACTGTTGGAACTACAGCAACGTGCCCGAGGAACTCTTGGTATAAATGTAAACAAATTGTACAAAAAAAAAAAAAGTTGCATTAGTATAACAGTTTATGGCCGTTCGACACGACCACCATCTCACGTTAGTTCAGAAGTGAAACGCTGTGAAACCGAGTGGCGTCAAAAAGGTGAGTAACGCATCAAAACGCTAATATTTCAACTTAGACTTCACTTTAACTTCTTGCTCTTGTACGTTTGTTTGTTTCTTGTCAATATTAAGGCTATATAAAGTGCATTGGCATACATTTTTGACATTCCAAAGAGACCGCCTTCGGCGTCCTAAGTTCGCTCTATTGTTTCCAGTATACTCATAAACAAAGAAATCGACACATGTTTGCGCAAACTATTTTTGATGTAACAATATTAAACATCCAAAATATAAAATCCTTTATATTGTGCTACATTAACAGTATTAAATTAGATAATTTGCTCTGTTTATGTACCTTAGCTGTTCTAAATCCAACTTTAAAAGGACAAACTGCTATACGCCGGTTTTGTAGAAATATTTGCTTACGTATAACTGTCTTTGTGGTATTTTTTATCCATTTTCGGTGAAGACAATTCTGTAAATACCACATCGTTTTTAATTTGGTGCTTGGCTGTGATACCGAGAAGATGCTGGAAAATCCAGTTTAAACTGGCAGCTGTTTTGGAACATGGTTTTTAACTAGTCCAAGCTGGTATAAATTGGACAAATTTATTTGGTTTGGCAATAGGAGGGGTAATATAAGACATGTTCTATCATATTAACCAGTAATGTTGCTTTTGTAAGATTTTCTATATCAAAATATAACGAAAGAATGACAAATACTGTGTTTAGACTTTTGATGTATTTACCTATTTATGTGTGCCTTTTGTTGTTTCCCACTTGTACTCACTGCAATTTGAATAAAGATGGCAGAAGTTGTGCACATGATTGACAGCGAGGTTTTCCTGGCCTTCTCCACATATGCAACCATAGTCGTCCTCAAAATGATGCTCATGAGCCTCATGACCTCATACTTTCGCTTGACAAAACAGGTACGCTACTTATTGCACTCAATTTACTGCTTATGCAACCTGCATTATATAGTTGTTCAGTGGGCTGTCAAGCACTTATTTTTCCCAGATTTAATGGCTCCTCTTTTAGGTTTTTTCAAACTTGGAGGACACCGCCTTAGTGAAGACCACAGAAGACAGGAAGAAGCTGGTCAGGGTGGATCCGGATGTGGAAAGAGTGCGACGGTAAACATATAAATGGTTTTATGACAAGATCACTGGGTGAGCGATGAAGGTGCTACTGTTGTTGTCTCTTTCTAATGCCATTACTCTTGAATCACAGGTGCCATCTGAATGACCTGGAAAACATTGTTCCCTTTGTGGTGATTGGTCTTCTGTATGCACTCACGGGGCCTGATCTCTCCATGGCTCTGTTGCACTTCCGGGTGTTTGTGGGGTCACGTTTCATCCACACGGTGGTCTATATGATGGCTCTGCCCCAGCCTACCAGAGCTCTGGCCTTTGGTGTGGGGCTGTTCATAACTTTTTCTATGGCTTACCGGGTGCTCACCACAGCTCTTTTTCTCTAATGGATGGCATTCACTTAATTTGAAACAATTTCATTTTAATTTTCATGCCTTTTGCAGTCTTGTGTCAAAGAAAATGCATCGAGGAACCAATTATAATGCTGTTTTTGTGTCACTTTGTTTTAATTTGCTCATTTTTGGTGCATTTTCTATTGGCTTTCAGTACCACAGTCCCATGAATGATTTTATAGTGTGAATGAAACTAAAAATACGGCTTTACACTGCTGATAATATTTAATTAATGTAGTAATCTTTAACTCCTGACACACATTTGAGGATGAGAATACAGCTTGGACTCGTACTGTACACTAAACAGACATTTGTTTTTTGTTACTTATTAATCATGATAAGACGTTAAGCAACAACTTTGTATTGTATTTAATAACTTTGGAGTGTCAGTTATTTAGGCCTATGTAGGTTTGTGTGCTTTTAACAGTTTCACAGTAGTTGCAAAGACAAGCAAAGGAAAATAAAGCATCAATGAATGGCAACAGAAAGTTTATTAATGGATTTAATAGTTTAAAAATAAAAATGAGAATGTTTCTGACAAGTGCTTGCAGTGCTTTTAATGTTGCAAGTGTGCAAGAAACCAGTGCTCGTTGTTCCACTAGAGGGAGCTATTTGAAAGCCCAAGGGTTACCAATGTTAGCCCAATGTTTGTCTAATGCACACGGAGCACCTCTTTATTTGTTTCTAATGCACCCTTGGCATGCAGACACAAAATAACTTATTCCTGTGCCCACTATCTGACCGTATTCTGCCTCAGTAGATAAACTGAACTGTTTTATACAGCCTCGCTGCTAACGTTAGCAGATGTTTGGTAAAAATAGCCCTGCTTAACAGTACAGGGATTGCTATCTTATTATTCATGCTTCACTTATTATCTTGCTATGTTATGAATAGCTTAATTGCTAATTTCATGCAACTTCGAACAGTCACTGTAACATAATTAGCCTTAGATGCATTAAAATGGATCTTTCAGTGTTGTTACTATTAAGTGTTTCAGCTTTATAAGATGATTTTGAAGTCATAAAATCTAAGGTCACTTTGTTTCAAACAAATTCAGGACCTCCATTCAGCTGCGACCAATCAAATCTTCTGGAAACAACTCTTCAACTTTGAAGCCAAGCAAGAATATCTGAAATTCTGAACTACATGAATGAAATTGAAGGTAAGTGAAAATATGAATTAACCTATCTGGGTTTAAGACTGTGAAAGTGTTACAGGAATTCAGTTTTACACTGTCGGACAACTTTGGAATCTTCTGAAATGCAAGTTGTCACTGACTTTAATTTTGTGACATTTCTGAGTGAAATGGCATATTGAACAAGAAAACATGTAGGGTGGAATTTGATCTATTAGTTGTTGATTGGATGATTATGAAAAGTGAATGTTGTATGAGTCATATCACAAGAATAGCAAGTCATTTTGATAAAAAATTTATCGTTCACATAAAGACCAGCAATGTGCATTAAAAAACAGAATCAAATTCGATTGTCAGACTTTCAATGGACAAGCTCTCTGAAATGAGACCATACTTATATTAAGGGCTCCATATCTAGTTAAACTCACCTGTGTATCCTTCAGCTGCTTCGTCCTTCTCTTTAACCAGCCGTCTCATGGTGCCACAGTAAATACTACTACTTAGCCTTAAGGTCGCCATGGCTGGCCATGCATATGCCCCGTAAAGGCTTTTTCTCATTTGTTTTATGCTGATTTATACTTCTGCGTCGGACCTACGCCGTAGCCTTTATGCCGTAGGCTATGTGTCAGTTTTCATTTATACTTCTGTATCTTTGACTGTGTCAACGTGCAGTACACATGCAAACCGCTAGTCTGCAGTGTCCGAGAGGGATTCTAGCAGACCAATCACAACGCTTGCGGTCCGTGTAGAATTGACGTGCTGTTAGATTTTTGGAGAGGTGCACGTCAGGCTACGGCGTAGGTTCCACGCAGAAGTATAAATTGGGCTTAACTTTGCAGATCTCAAACAACAACATTACAGACTAACTAAAGTTGAAAAAGTGAAAAAGCATAATAGCACCCCTTTAAGCTATTTATAGCTACACTTTGGGGTTTGGGTTCTATTCTGTCTCGATTAATTACGAAATGTGGCAGCTTTGCTCATATAAATTATATTTAATGATGATCAAGTTTTCAATAGCACGGTTATTTTCATAATTTAATTGAGAATGCATTTTCAAATACAACACAATTCCTGAGTTTGAATTGAGATACCAAACAGATGCAGAACTGGAATTCAAATTTGAATGTAATGAAGCAGACTTAAAATGAACTTTATTTAACTGTTATTTTTGACTAAAAGCAAAGTTTGTCAAAAGTT
Source organism: Sinocyclocheilus anshuiensis (assembly GCF_001515605.1). Lineage (NCBI taxonomy): Eukaryota > Metazoa > Chordata > Actinopteri > Cypriniformes > Cyprinidae > Sinocyclocheilus > Sinocyclocheilus anshuiensis. The sequence continues at coordinate 1,110,621 of NW_015542553.1, forward strand.
TGTTTTTAGAAACATGTTGGCTGAAGAAAGCATGAAGCAAAGTTTGTCAAAAGTTCGTTTTTAGAAACATGTTGGCTGAAGAAAGCATGATTTGAAAGTTTTTGGGGAAATTAAAAAAAAAAAGTTGTAAGTTTCGTGTGCCATGCAGGAGTGTGTATTTAATATAAATTTCATCATATTTAATAAAATAACTTATCAGACTGAAAGACTTCATTCAATTGTAATTCAGTAAATTCCTCTTCCTGTCATTCAATTTATAGTCCATTTCAACTTCCTGTGGGGTGTGGTTAATTCAGTTTAAATTCCAACTTATAAATTCAGTTTGAGCCAACTCTTTAATTCTGAAGTTATCAAAACCCTGTGCAATTGCTCATTCCTGATAACCATTTTATCATTCATGAATGATGAATTTACAAGTTTTAAAAAAAACTAAATTCTGTTCTTGCAGTTGCTCTGCCGCTTTGTTTACAAGTGCAGTTTGAAACATGCCTTATAGAAGAAATGATTCAACTCACCTTGAATCCCATAATAACAGTCACTAAGGCAACGCCCTGACCCAATCTACTCTGAGCATTGGAAAGCGTGACCTTTACACGTGTTTCAGTAGGAGATTTTGAGTGTTGGAGCTAGGGGACTGTTAGACTCAGCTGGGGTCAGCAGATATCCTATGCTGATTTTAGTGATTGGATCGCAGGTGATTACCATAAGCAATTTAAATTATATTGATTTATCCTCTCGCCTGCTGTAATTGAACACCGTGACCAAACCCCTGCACCCTTTTCCCTTTCTCCTTTTCCTCTTTTCACTCGAAAATGCATTTGGCGGCCTGAGGAGCGCCCATAAAGAGGAAAGGTTCCGGCCTTGAAGGGCCAATCAATTGGTTGTTTGCCACAGCAACAATGGAATTGTTCAATTAATATCCTATTTCTGGTTAATTTAGCTGCTTAGCATCCCAGCCCCCTTCACATTATACACCGGGAATATCGAGGTTGCAGTGGGACATGCTCCAATTTGAATGCAAACGTCCTCCATGTTTCTCATCTGGACAAGAATAATAGAAGAAAATGTTGTTTCCTGAGAGCTTCCTGCCAGATAACCCCCCTAGTGTAATAACCTTGGGAGTTAATCAACTTCTTTTAAATCAAACGCCTAATTTGAACGATAATTATAATTTGGCATTTAGATAACATTGACTAAGCACTTGATTGAGGCAACAGGACAAAAAACAAGCCTAATGGCAATTCTTCCCATGAAAGCACCCTCAAATAAGTTTTGTATCTACAATATTCCCCCGCGCTCTTATGCGGAGCTATATTTGGTGCTCGGATCAATTAATGAATGGAAAAACTCCACCTGGGAGACACGCTCGTGCGTTCTCCATTTTTCACCCACCTTTCCAGCACCTCGGGAGTGTGCGCAAATTTCTTGTTTTAATATTTTAGCACTCTGACTTAAGCTTCGGAGTTCTCTGCAGGTAGCGTACTAGATCATTCTGACATTTCAAAGTACTGAAACCTTTGGAATAAAGTGTTTTTTATTTCATTCTATTAACATAATTTATGTTTGTCAGAGAGCCCACCTCTGTGGAAGTCAAGTAGGGAGGGGTCTTGCCATAATTCATCGTCACATGGCTCTCTGTGTGTTCCCGTATGTGTGTGTGTGAGACACATGATAGCGACTGCGCGACATTCGACTTCATTACTTGGGCCTGAAACATTGATGAGGCAGAGAATAGACTCAGCCGTCACTATTTGGAGTCTTGTATCATGAAAAGATCAAGCGCTTTTTCCCACTCAGACAGAAAGTTGATGTGATGTCATCTCAAATTAAGAACAATCACAGTCAAAGATGAAACCCAATGACCCCTAGGAAGCTGACAGAGGTTAGCACATTAACACCTTTACGAAATGACCCTCCTCCGTCGATCGGTAGAAAATTTGCATTCTATTTCATGAAATAGATTTCTCTACTTCTTAAAGCAAAGACATTTGAGTATAAACTAAAGTTAATGTTTGAGCATTTTCCTAAAACATTTTGAAAGTATCTAGGCCACATGAATACTATATTTGATAATTACTAATAAAGTGTTTTAAGGGGCTGTTGCTAGATCCACAGTTCAGGTTTATGCTTTTTTTTATTTTTAATTTTTAATTTTGGTATAGGGAGCTCTGAATAGTTAAGGTAGTTAATGATGATTGGAACGAGATTGAGAATGCGAGCCAAACTCAAACTTGAATTGCCCACATGAGCACCGCAGCTCAATGTACTTGGCCATGGCTCTGACATGTTTTCCATTTAGATCAGTCTAGTTGGATTCAGCCAACCTACAAACTTGACAATCTGAAGATGAATTTGGCATTGAAGGCTCTGCACACAAAATACAAGACTTTACCTTAACAGTTTAATCTGAGGGAATGATACATTTGATTTATTTGACAATATTATTGTATTGATTACAGCGTATAGATTCTTAGCGCAGTTTTGTGTGGTTCCATTCAGTCAGTTCTCCTGTATATGCAGTAGACCTTCAATACTCTTGTTTCATGACCCCATTGGGCATACACACATCACATCTGAGTCTTTGTGCTGTTAAAATGGCAAAAGATTCAACTGATTTACCTTCTCAACTACTTAAAATGCTTTAATGTGCGTGCTTATAATGTCGCTGTTCTTGAGAGCGTCTTACAAAAGTTGTTTCCTCTGTGGGTGAATCTAGACTTTCAAAGTTCCAGTGAAACAGTATGTTGCGTGCTGCAGCGAAGGTGCAATGGGATTGTCTCTCAGCATCACTTCGGCTGCACCTTCACGAGGCCATGATCAGAGACCGAGCTGAAGCCAGTCAGAGGCCCCGGTTTGGAGCTTCGCTGCCTTCTGAAGGAAAATCAATAACCTGGAGGCAAGCTAATTAACTGAAAATCATTTAACCCTGTCTCAGCAATACATAAAAATGTGGCTGCTATGAGGAGCAGAGTTAATAATTGATAAATCTGCCCAGTTTTATGAAAGAAATAAAAGCTGCTTCAGAGGCTGTGAGGGACCTGAGGGAGATGGCTGGCAGCTCAATCACTCTGGAAATATCATTCAAATCCATCCTGTCAAAAACTCACGATGGGAATAGTACCAGACACAACTGATCCGAGATGTCATAATAGAAGTAAAATTGATGCTGTCCGGCTCTGTCAATTATAGCCATGGACCATAATAGACTGCATGTTACAAAGGTGTTGCAGCATTGTATGTGCGTCTTTACAGAAGAAAACACAGTCCTCTCAAACCTTTACAGTCTGGCTGACAAGCTGGGAAGCTCACATTTTGAACCTGTGGTGCAGATGTTTGAGTTCTTCCTGACTTGACAAATAATTGTGGTTTTAGCATCACCGTCCATTACCATCGCAAGTCCAGGGAGTCGAAGCCACAGCCTAAAAAGTCCAAACAAAGATTTATTTGGTCTTCGTATACCTCGCTTTTGTTCACCCTGTGGCGTTCACCAATCAATAATTGAACAGACCGAGGATAATAGCTTCTACGCACACAGCGCTATTTCTGAACATGCAGGAACACGGGAGAAACTCGTCTGGAGGTGAAATAAATTGCTGCTTGAATTCCAAATGCAGCCTGAAGGATAGAGAACTTCAGAACGACTAGTGTATTAATGTTTGGCAGCACTTTTTTAAGCATTAGAGACAAAAATTCCATGTTTATTTCTTTTGAGGACTGTTAGATATGTCTGAAAATCAAAACTGTCATTACCTTTCAAGAAAAGTAGGTAGTTTACTGCATCATTTTCACCCATGACAAAAACAAAAAACAAAACAACAGAAAACATTTCATAGAATTGTGACATTCAAGACAAAACATTTCTAGACAAGCATGATCTACAATAATTATTTTTCTTGAGAACATTTAAGCACAACCTTCAACCCTGTTACTAAAGTTATTGTAAAACTAAATATATTTTTACCCTTGATTTATGAGAAATGTAATTAAAAAAAAACTCTGTTTCCTCTGTTTTTAGTTTTCTTTCATATTATTATTTTTTATTTTGATGCTTATTTAAAGTTTATTACTAAAAATCTAGTTTACACTATTTAAGACTTTTAAGCCCAATGTTTAGGCCCATTTTTTCTATTTGTGTAAGAAGCTTATCAGCATTTGTTGCAGTAGTATGAACTTGAAGATGTAAAGACAGTGACAATAACTTGAGTACTATTGGGATTTCAGTGTTTCAATAAAGTGTGTGAACCCTTCATTTTTGGTACTTCTGCACAAACATGGTTAAAACAATATGTTGGTGTTATTTGTTTAATTTGATTCTAGTTGTAGAACCTCAATGTAGGTCAAATTTATGCAGAAATACAGAAAGTTCCCAACTTTAATGGTGCCTTGAGTTGTCGGGAGTTCAGTGCTGTGGTTCAGATCTGGCTTGGGAGATTTTGATCCAAACAATGGCAGAAGTCCTCTAGAGACAAATAGGGATGAACTCCGTGAGCAGACACGCAGGTGATAACCGAACACCATTAAGTGCGCGGCCTGCAAAAACCTCCATGAGCTGTGAAAAAGCTCCATTACTTTAGGGTAAAGAGGGGTGAAACGCAGAAAGGCACTTTTCTGCTGGGAGCAGGCCTTAATGTGGTGCAAATGGGCAAGAGTGCATTGTCACCTCCAGACTTGATGCACTACCATTCCGGCTTAACAGACGCAGTGCTCTTATTGCCCATACATGCCTGCTTTGTTACCACTGACACCGAGCAATGCTTCCAAAGAATGGATTGTGTAACACCCATCAAGTCTTTCAAAAATACTTGGGGTGTATTTGAGCTATTTTGAACACATTTTCGTAGAGCTAATGGTTCAGTGCACATGCCAGTTGTTAAATCGCAGCAGGCTTTCCACCCAATTACGACTTTGTTTACAAAGCATCACAAAATTGTTGCTCAAAAGGAAACGCGGTGGATTCGCTCTCATTGGTCCAGCCCGTCAGTCATCTAACCAATTGTCGCAGCAAGGGTACATGGTCTAGATTACTCTAGATGTCTGGCCTCTCCAGCTAAAACATCTCTGCTGAGACCAAGAGCAGATTCCTGGGCAGAAGGAAGAAGAAAGAGAGAGAGGGTAGTTACATGAGTGCTTATTACTTCTCACAAACCTTGGCAGCAAGTCCCAGACGCAGGGCAGCAGATTCATTTTTGATGACGCAATCGATTTCGAGAGACTTTTTTTACCCCCTTCCTCTCATCTCCGTAACACAGACACGTCTAATTTGTTGCTTATCTTACGCCAACTTTGAGCATTGTTAAATCATACCTTTCAGCTGTTTAATATCGCTTGCTGCCTCCCAAACACTTGATATTTTACCGGCAAGCCTCAAAAAAGGGAGATGGAGAACGCGGAATCAAGACGCCCAGGGTGCGATTCGAATCGTTCTCATCTTAATATGGCCTCCACCTCCCGCTCGGAGTCTCTTTCATGACGTAGGTGCTTGTGTGAAATGCTGATGTGGAGTCTTTCCCTCTTTACACCGACTCTCTCCCTCAGGTCTTTCTTCTCCCCGTTCTCCCTCCTGGCAATAGATCCGATCTCCTCAGGGGAAATCATTACATGGCATCATTACCATTCCAACACTTTCATCCACCAGCCCTTGTTTCGAGCCCTCATCATTTGATTAAGTTTAGGGAGGAGAGTGGTTGTGGTGGGGGAATAAAATGGCCAAACTAATAAATAGCTCCTGGAGGGCTCTTTTAAGATCCGGGTGCTCATAGGATACAGAGAATTCAGTATGGTCCAGAGGGACGCTCTTTCCTTCCACGTGGTGCTTGTTTTTGTGTGGAGAGCTGTGATTGTGGGTGGGGATTCGACCTAGCAGATGTTCTGCGACTCCTTGGTCCATTTGCAATGGAAATGAGTGTTGTGGGCTGCTTCACGGAGGTCATTTGTGTCTGATATTTCCAGTTATCCAACTTTGTTTCCATCAAGCACAACAAGAGATGTTAGAAACTTGACTTTCACATTTTCTGAAGAAAATTGGTGTTTGCCTGTGTGAAAATCATGATTCATTATCAGTGGTTGTGTAGTTTCTAAGAGGTTCTGAATAGTTTTAACGCTAGTTCGCACTCAGCACATTTCTGTTGTTTAAAAACGCGAGACGCAAGGCAGAGAAATGTAAAAAATACAAAGGGCTAAAGACATTTTTTTAAAGGTTGAACTACTTTTAACTTGGTGTTAAGTTCAAGACATTGCAAAAGATGCAAGATCCAAGCGCAATGGTCAAACACAGCAGTCTAGCACGTTTACATTGAAAAGCCATGGAAAAGCAGCACAGTGGAAAACAAAAACAAGTTCTTTGTGAATGACCCTTTAGTGTGTCGCTATGGGATTCTAGGTGGTTGCTAGGGTGTACCGTCAATTCTGGATTTCCATCCAAAAGTCCATTTCTAAACATTCAACTAAAGTCAATGTAAAATAGCATTAAATATGTTATGCACATAAATTCTGTGTCCATTTACATTACTTTAATATGCATTTTGCTGAAAGTATTAATTTTTGCAAGATTTTCTGTGGATTTTGAGACTTTTAATAGGAGTTTAATTTAGGATTTTAGACAGAAACTCAGCATACGATAGTCTTGTCTTTAGAAATGGCATGTGTTCTTTCAGTGTAACGGTGCGGCCACATTAGTGACATTTTGCTACATTTTGTGGGAAAAAAAGTCCATTGTCAATGTTGCAATGATGCATGACGTCCAGCTTGCACAGAAGTCACTTTCAAACCAAGCTGCTTTCTGTTGGTTAACGTGGCTAATTTGTGTGACCAATTTGAACACAAGCAAAATCTGTGCGGGGATCTTTTCGTACTCAAGCGAAACTCCAAATCTCATGGATTCCTATTGAAATGACTGGATTTTGGTCATGCAATTTCCAGAGAAATGTGGCTGCACCTTAATAGCACACCTATTATTCATGTCTGTAGAACCAATTATGTGATGAATTCTTGCTTAATTTTTATACTTTGTTCATTCTTTTTTCTTTTTTTTAAACTTTTGTTCAAATTCCTAATCCCACCATTAGTGACAGAACATTGAGTCTCCATGTGTTGGAACATTCAGTCTGTCGTGACAGCTTCTGTTGTTTTATGCTGTCCAGGTATTCTCTGAATTGCTCTTGTGCATAGTTTTCTAGGAGGTGCTCGAAGGTGACGTGGAGAGACAGGAAATAACTGTGTGCTTTATTTTCCCAAGCCTGCAGTGGGCTGGCAATAGTAAAGCTTTCAGACAACCATCCAAGAACTAATCACTCACATTTAGAATTCGCTCGGAGGTTCAGAGCAAGCGACACACACACTTTCTCTCTCCATCTCTCTACTGCTCTCTTTGCCCAACCCACGTATCTGACCCAAGACCAGAAAGCACAGCAGGAGTGTGGGCGTACTTTTCCAGCTTCATCCAGAGGTCACGGGTCACCAGTCGAGGAGGAAAACAGACGTCTTTTATCGCCATTTACTAATATAAACACATTTAACCGGCAAATAAACAAATAGCGGAGATGAGAGGACAGCAACGTCCTTTATTTTGCACATTTTGTGATTGAGGGAATGAAAGTTCTTCAGAATTCCCTTGCTGTATTCTTGCTCGAAAAACATTGTCAAAATCAGTTGTTTTTGTTGCGCCTACTTTTTCTTGATGTTGGCTTAGAATCTCTGATCGGTTAGTGATGGGTCAGTGATGAGACACCAGTCTCAAGTCCAGTGTAAAACTAAAGTCTCGTCAGGTATTACAGCCGTCATAAGCGTGATGGTGGGCAGTAATTACACGGCTCCACTGCTCTGCGGTGTCAAAACGGATGCCGTGGATTGGCAGGGTCTCCTGGGTGCCCATTAGTAACGTGGCTCACTTGTCTGATTATCTTTCTTCTCATATTCTTTCTTTTTGCTAGCTCTGTGGACACAAGGTATAGAATGCTTACTGCAAGACTTCTCAACCTTTTTTGGTCACCATTTTTATATTTAAAAAGTCTTGCGAGTCGCGACTACAACCACATAAACAATAAAGTTATACATTTTAGTATTTCAAAGGTGACTAATTGCAGTTTTTGGAGCCATTAATTTTTTGTGCTTTGAAAAATGTGAGACACGAACAGTGCAATGGGGAATAAACGAGACAAGTCTCAAGGCATTTATTTATTTTTTTACTTTTATTACTAAAACTTGAGCTTGAGCACTGTGTTTTTAGAATGCTGTGTCGTGCATGAGATGCTGCAAAAGACATAAGAAACGATTGCAATGGTCAAACACGTTTGTGTAGCATGTGTTTACAACAAAATGAAAAAATAACAAAGTGGAATGGAAAAACACATTCTGTGTGAACCAACTCTTAATAAACATTTTATGCAGAAAATTTCAGAAAAACAGAGTGTAATCAAATAAAATAATTATAATACAAAAATAATTGTTGTTAGAAAT
>NW_015542553.1:1119084-1131543 GCF_001515605.1 Sinocyclocheilus anshuiensis
AATGCAGACATTTGGAAATCTTGTCTACAAAAGAATATAGTTTATGACCTGCATCTCTGGCGACCCCAAAGTTGAGAACCTCTGGCTTATTTTGTTTGTTAGGAATTGACTTTGTAATACGAGTCCATGCTTAGTAGTAGAATTTTTACGTAGGTTTACGTAGCTCGACCTTACACCTGTTAAAATCACAGCAGTGGTATGCAGAAATCCTTGGGCGCAAACATAACCTTCACAGATGTGGTAGTGCACAAGCACTCCTCCAGTAAATGAGGCCATAAAAGCCAGGAGTCCAATTATGCACCTGAAATAAAGCTCTCATCCACTGAAGGCTTTGGCTTGACGCTCAAGGCCACATGTATGTGCTGGCCCGTGTCTTCAAGCGCTAATGCCAGACAGATCAACATTCTTCTCATATCGCTCATCAGGTAACTCACCGCTTTGCTCGAGAAATCACAAGCCCATCTGCCGTAAATAAGTCTCGGTGGAGGGTTTGCGCTTGTTTCTGAGGTTGCTCGAGATGAGGTAGTGCTGTTCTTATCTCACCGGACTTATGTTTAACGGGCTTTAGTCGGTTCCCATAGCAGTGCAGCAATGTTTGATTACTCTTAAATCATCCGCTGAGAAAACACGGAGCTCAGCTCTCTCTGTTGCCGCAGCCATTACAGCCTGGCAAAATAAGATGTTTCAAGTCGTTACGCCTGTCCTGAGTACGTAAGCTCGAGGTAGGGACGGTAGAAAATTGCCTTGAATAATCTCAAATATTTGCTTTGAAAGGGTTTGTGAGGGTGTTGTCAGCAGCTACGTGTGTCTCGCACCCCCTGCTGAATACAATCATCTCTCCAATTTAGTATAAATTAGGTCAAATGGGAATAGCCCGTCATAAACGGCTAGAGCTATTCTTAGCTCCAGCTGTGTAGATGTACTAGAAAGAAGGTGTTAACTAAGACACTGAAATAGCCATTAGCGCTGCTCTGCATGACTAGATTACATGCAATCTTCATTTAAATTCCACAAATCTGGGTCTTTACAACTCAAGGTCTGCAATAACACACTGATGTATGTTTGCTGACCTGAGGTGTAGATCCCGGCCTGTGGTTTACTAAGTGTTGTTCTAAACTGGGGGCCACTAAGGGGTGTAAAGTATACAAATATTACATAAATAGAAAAGTACAATACTTATGATAGAAAATTGTAATGATAAATAGGTAAAATAAATAAAATGTCTTGCACGCCTTTGGCTTTATATATGTATATATATATTTTATGTATCTTTTATATTTCATAAATTTATCATCATGTTTGGGGATCCCTTTTTTAAATAATGTAAAACTTTGTGAATGCTTTATTTAGCCTTTAAACTGTATGCTTAATGTTGTCACATGACCTTATTATGTGCATGCTTAATTTTGGAAATGGCATCCAGTTATCATCTTGGAAATGAAAAAGGATAATTAGCATTTTAATCATTTAAATAAACAAATAAATAAATAAAAACAAACACAAAAAAAGTGTTTGTAGTAATTTATATTATACAAAATACTCTTTACTTGATTATTGTAATTATTTTTAAAGTACTCAATGCAAAAAAATCATAACGTTTATTTATTTATAATATAATATAATATAATATAATATAATATAATATGATATAAATATATTTAATATGAACTGAGTGTAACAATGAATTCAATGAAGAACCTTTGTATAAAAGGTTCTTTAAAGTGAAAAGGGTTCTTCAGTTTATTCAAATGTTCTTCCCTTTAAGAAATTAAAAAAAAGGTTCTAAGAACTATTCTGAAAGGTTCTTTGGGGACCCCAAAATTATTCTTCTGGCATCACAGCAAAACCCCTTTTGGAACTTATTTTTAAGAGTGTACATGCATACAAAAAATTCACAAATGCATACTATGAACTACAGAAATAGCAGAGCAGCTATTTCAGACACATCCTTGTTGTTTTGTTCTCAAATGTGTGTCTTTGTTTGAGTGTGTTTGTGTGAGTTTCCTTATATCTCCATTTGTCTGGCACGTACATTTCAGAGTCATTGCTGGGCCTCCCTCCTGCACCAACCCTGGTCCATCTGGTATAGGTTAGTGTGCCACATCAAAAGGGAGAACTTCACAGGGCCTGCGAACTCCGAATCTCTCTCAGTTCGTTTGGCGGCACTGTGCTATCCAGAGCACATTACTGATAATGGCAGGCCGCCTTTGCAGATCCGTCTGTGTCGATAACACGTCTCGCATTCTTTAAATAACAGATTGCAGATCAGCTGAATGAGCCGCATGGAGTAAATTGCCAGTGACATTTAAGGTGAAATAACTAGCATTCCTCCCGCCTAACAGCGTATGATGAGCCACTTATGTGCATCTGCGGAGTTGAGATTGACGCGAGGATGGAGAGGCATGTTTGTATGTGCGAGCAAGCTTGGGTTTTTGTGGTGTGTGCATCTTCATTACAGTCCCCTGACAGACATTTTGTCATGTACCATGTGCATAGATTGTTGTGTTAATGTTGATGGTAACGGTTTAAGCAGTGATAACAGAATCACAAATGATTCGTCTGATCTATGGTTTTGCTTCAGATTGAACATAAAAAATGATTTGGTTTTAGTACATCTAACTCAAAATCCGTCTAAAAAGCAAAAACTCACAAAAAACTCAAGTTCATCCATCTGTTTGTGGACTTTAATGTAACTGATGTTTAATGTTCAGATAATGACACCAGTTCCAAGAAGTTTTCTCGTCATTCTGTGTAAAGTATCAGCAAGAAAAACACTGCTAGTGTTGTTTAAGTGAATTGATCTTGTTTTAAGGATATTTCAACTGTAAAGCAAGGCAAAAAAAGCACCTTTGTAACATATGTCTTAAAAATGTTTGTTATCTGATATCGATTTTCCTGATATACTTCATAAATTGTGCTTGGTAACAAGTGCATATTTAGGCTAAAAATAGCATTTTTAGCTTAAGTTAAATGTTGACAGTTTAAATTAACTGGTGCATGTTTAGGCTAAAAATAGCATTTATCTTAGCATAATCTAAATGTTACAGTTTACATTAGTTTAATTATTTCTGCTGCTCAAATTTACTTTAAAACCCAGCTTGATGTATAAAACACCTTCTTTTACTGATTGTATGTGGATGCTAGTCATGAGGTAGAATTTTTTTTTTGTAGCTTTCTATGTTGCTAAATGATGCTAAAGGCTAATTTCTCACATAAACAGCTTTACAGGCCCTATTCTATACAAATACCTGAGACACACCATAAAGAACAAAGACAAACCATGTATTGTAGTCAAATTATATTTATTAATTCATGTTTGATATATCATTTCTAATTGTTTTTTTTTGTTAAGCTGTATAAAGGAAAAAAACATGTGAGTGTCCTCATTTTTGCTTGCCCTTTTCTTATAAAGGGATCTACATAGATCAGATTTGACCAATTTTTTGCAGCTTGTCTGAACAAAAAGGCTAGCAAAATCCATATTTGTAAGTATGAAGTGTGATTAGGGATGTGTTTGAGTACAGTTATTACCATTATCCAGACCCAATTACAATGTCTTTATCAGGTTTTTGTTTTTGAGTAATAAAGTGTCATTGTGTTTAGCTAATGATCCGCTAATCAGGAATGGGAAAAGTGCTCATTGAGCATCCTTACTAGCCGTTGGCTAATCTATCCGAGGGCTGTTTTCCACTGGGTAGTGTACACTCGAATTGGACCAAAAATTCTTAAGTCCATTATCGGTGCAATAAAGAGCTAATGACCCAATGACGGGAATATATTTGCTCTGGCACCCATCTCTACGAAGAGGCCAAAGGATAAGGAGTCATTAAGGCAGCGTTATCTGGTCCAGATAGCATTGGCATGTCTACGCAGATCATTATTTTCGCCCCTGGAGCCATTTGCCAAACGAGAAGAGCCGTATGAGCAGAGCGGCCGCTCAGACTCGGCGGTCAACTGCGGTGTGGAGGGGGAGCCGCTAACGATACGTTCCCTGGCAGCTAATTCTCTTTCTAAATGCCCCTAATGACTATTTTATTAAAGGATCTTACATTTTATTATTCGCTTTTGCTTTAGTCAGCTTGCTGTTTGTTAAGAGGTTTGAGGACGAGATGCTTCTACGCCACACACACACATCATCTTTTATTCTTTTGTCGAGGACTGGTTTAAAACAAACGCCCCTGTGAATAGCCCTGATGAAACAATAACAGCTTTAAATAAGACAGTTTGTGCTGTCTCCCTCAGTGCTTTCAGAGTGTTCTTTCTCTCTGACGTGATGAAAAGATGCATGTACATAGAAATACAGCAATGTAAGGTGATGAGTTCTGACACAGGAACAAAAAAACAAATTTGATGCTATTGTATGCTATTAAGACAGGTAGCAAATAGCTTTTTGGTGCATCTGACTCAAATCGGTTTATTTTCTATTTATTTATTTTTTCGTCTGAACATTAGAACACAAGATCAAGTTTACAGACCTGATCAAAACCACATCCAACAATTGAAATTTCATTCATTCATTCATTGAATTTGAAGATCTGATCCAAATCATATTCACCAATTAAAATCTGATTTAAATTTTATTGATTGATTGATTTTCAAGATCTGATCCAAATCACATCCAGCAAATAAAATGTGAATAAAATGTTTATTTTTAAATATTAATTAAATTATTTATTTATTCATCAGAACATTTTACTTATTTAGTTTATTTTGTATATTTTAATTACATTTCAAGACCTCATTTATTAATTAATGTATTATTTATTTTATTTTAAGACCTGATCCAAATAACATTCAACAATTGAAATTTGATTACTATTATTTATTTATTTGAATTTGAAGACCAAATCTAACAGTTGAAATGGGATTATTTAAATTTCAAGACCTGACCCAAACTATGTCTAAACTGAAATCTGATTAAAATTTTATTTAAATAATTTTGGAATTGAGTTTTTTTTGTTTGTTTTTTTTTGTTCAGAATGTAACATTCAAGTAGTGCCCTACAAAGTGTGCTCAATCTGTGTGCGAACAGACTCATTTGTTTCTACCTTTTCTTTATATGTTGTAGCCAATGTGATATTCATCAACCGATGATATGGTGCTTTTCTAAATTGTATTGTGCACGATTGTGTTGCACTATATAGTACTTTTGTTGTGTAAATATATATTTGAATGACCACAGTGTTACCGCTAACAGTATGGTTTCATTAAATCTTCCTTCAAACACTTCAACATATGAGACAATTACGGTAAATTAGCGGAGTAGATCCCCCATTTCACGTTGACTGGATTGTTATCTAGCGCGGTTTCAGAGGCGTCTCTGCTTTTTATGGAAGGACTTAACAGCTTGAGTCTAATCAAAGACATTTTCCCCTCTGTGTTTCAGGCTAAAGAAATTCAATTAGTTTAATTGGTCTACTTATTATGGGCTGTAATGTGATGTGAGTGCCGCTGTTGTCAAACTTCACAGGCTACTTTAAACAGCCTCCTTAATTAGATAGAGAACTTTAATCTCAGTGTTTCAATTGTACAGTGAAGAGGATCTTCAAGCAATATTCTGGATTTGCTTGCAAAGCAAACGACAAAAGCTTTTAAATAGCTCAAGTGTGGGCGTTCCTTACATACTTTTATAGGTTTATAGGCAGACAATATTGCAGGTTTTCATTACACAACTCTCTGGAATACATAATTTTGATCAAATGTTTGTGTAATGACCATTAATATGTATCTGATTGTTGTCTCAAGCAGCTGATTTCCTACATACAGTTGCTATGATAGTTTCATGTCATTTTGTGGTTGATTTTTTTAATTTTATTTAAAAAATTCTTCTGATTTATTTAAATTGTTTATTATTTATTTTATTTTATGTTTTCAGAGAGCAGCCACAGAATGATATGAGACGTATGAGATTTGTGGTTGTTTTTTTTTTTAATGAGATATATGAGAATATACAAATCTTTATTTTTTTTTGCACAAAGCAAAAACTGTCTATAATATGAATCTGATGCAAATGAGTTTCTTTCCTTTTTTTGTCGTCAGTAAAACAGAACAGAAGATAGGATTTAAAATGTACTGATGTATTTATTTATTGCATTTTAAGACTGGATCCAAGTCACATCCAACAACTAAACTCTGATTAAAATTTCTATTTCTTTTTAAAATATTTATCTGATTAAAATAGCATTTTATTTATTTAGTTAGTTATGTTTGTTACTCAATATGAAGTTCTTGTTTATAAATTTATTGAATAAAAGCCCTATTACACTTGCAGTTGTGCTGTTGTTCTGAATCTCAGCACAATATTGACTGTATTCAAAACTGCACTCTGTGTGCATTACATTGTCTAAATAACCTTACATGGTAAAATTGTTTTGTGTTGGGTTCTTAATCACCAAGGTCAAGGTTAATTTTGACTGGGTGTCTACTTTTATACCTCACTTAAATTTGTTTTAGCTAAAGCGTAGTAACTTGCTGTTAAACACGCAGTTGTTTTTAGCTGGACTGGTGGATCCATTTATTTCTCTCTTGCCCTTTTTTCCTTCCCACAGACTGAAGGGGTGGAAAATTTTGAGGGGCAGTGACAACAAAATGGATGACAAAATGACAAATTGCACTTATGATCAATCACAGAACCGGAAGTGCAGCATGGTCTGGTGGATAGGCTAATGGAGTGGAGACCTGAAGGTTCACCACTGGCTGCTCGGCATCTACAGTTGTGCCCTTGAGCGAGGCACTTAACCCAAATTGCTTCAGTAAACACTCCGTCTTAGAAATGATAGTGTATGCAAACTGGCCCATCAGCTTTCTTCACACAGAGAGAGAGAGAGACAGAGAGAGAGAGAGAGAGAGAGAGAGAGAGAGAGAGAAAGAGAGACAGATCTGTCCTCTAAATGGCATAAATTTTGGTATACCTTGACTTTTTTAGTGGTATAAATCTCATATTTGTTATTGTGAGAAAACTACTACATATGTTCTAATCAACTATTATCTAACCTGAAGGTAACCTAGCATGAAAAAGTTTGCATGATGTCTCTCCTTAAAATGGGGATTTTGACCAGTTCCACCTCAGGTATCTTCATCATCTTGACTTTATCCTAAAATTAAAAACAGTTAAAAACAATAACATCATTTGGACCCATTGCAGAAGCTCAAGTTCAACTATTACACAAATTATATGAAAAAATAAATTGATTTTTTTTAAATAAAATAAATTTTCTTTTTCTTTTTTTAATTTAATATAAAAATTTATTTGACATTTTTATTATCTTTAAAAATATATATTTTCTAGCATTTTTCTTTTTCTTTTTCATTTTTAATTCATTTTATTTTATTTTTGGTAACGAGGAAAAAGTATTTCATATTATATTTTGTACCCTTTTGTGGAAAGTGCCAAATGCTTTTTGTGAAAAAAACAAAGAGGACACAAAGAAAGCCATCAGACAGTGCTAACACAATAAAACTGTATTACATTTGTGCTTAAAATTATTACAGTACAGTATGTACACATCCTAAAAATAAACATCTCATGCTGAATAACACATAAAAAGAAAATCCATATACAATAGCAAGCAAAAAGGAATATTTTTTTTTTAAATATGTACAACCACCATATACAAATTAGGTTTGTCCTCATATTTTCTAGGCTATGCCCTCGGTTTCCAAAGGAAACCATAGCCCATAAAAGGATTATCAACGTAGTAGGCTACAGTAGTGATTTGCGCTTGCGTGTTGCCTTGAGTTGATAGTAAACAAAACCCGGTAAAGGCAAATCCTTCAACCAGGTATTCACGTGCTCCAGTAATGACTACAGTTTATGCAACCTGATTGTGTTTAAAGAGGATTATGTCAGCTGATCAACATGGGCCACACAAAAAAAATACGAAGTGACATTCGTCATGTCTGGAGGAGATGCTTGGCGACCGAGCGGTGATTCAGTTCAGGTATAAACATGTCAGGAACTGAGCCTTGAGTTACACTCAATGACGAAAATCCTATTAAATAGATACAGTGAAGAAATCAACAAACCCATTACTTCCCAACCCATTACACACTTGCCAAACCCAAATATTGAAAGAGTTTGCATTTGACCACTGAGGTCTTTTAGGTATAAAACAGGGTGAAAGTGAAGTTTTTTAAAACGTCACTAATGAAATCACACCACATGTTGAAGATGTCGAAGCCCAAAGATCTGTTAGAAAGCTAACACCATGTCTTAAGTTGTCCTAAACAGCCAGGACATTTCGTCTATATCTGTGGCATTGTTCTGGGTAGCTCCGCCCATCATGAAATCTCATTGGTTCTCGTAACTGTACATTAAACATCAAATATCTTTTGATTGGCTGTTTGTGTTTATTCCAAATAACTTGTCACTGGAAACGTAAAACGTAAAAGACATCGAAATAGAAAGGACAATGAGGAAACCCATTCAACCTGAGATCTTATGTTGACATGGCTCCTTTTCTTCTCGCAAACTCGCTTTTAATTTTTTTTTACATTGTGGTCTTCACCCTGTAAAGCAAGCGACATAGAATTGCAATTTGGACTTGGGGTTGTACTTTGTGTGTGTTTAAGTTCACAAAAGTCGGGCCATTGAGATGTCTCGTCTTCATTCATGTCCCGTTAGGCAGCGTCATTAAAACCGAACCACAGACTTGGTCCGTCTTCGAACATTCTTCCACTTACCAAAAACGTCTCTATGGCTAATCTGTACAGAACACCGTCCCTTATTTGGGCTCTTCATATATACAATGCAATGGAGACGGGCTGGAGAGGACACTAGTGCTTTTTGTGTCTGATTGCATGTCCCCTTCAAGTCCTCTCGCAGCTCTTTCTCCTCCTGTGAGCGGAGGGGTCGTGGGGTGGTCAGCGGACCTGCGGCGCGTAGCCCTCCTTCATCAGTCCTTCCTCATAGTCTGTCTGGCACAGGATCATGTTGTTCTTCAGGAAGAACTTGTCTCCGACGCAGAACCTGCATGGAGGCGAAACGAGAAACAGAAACATGGCGTTTACATAACTCGAGAGAGACGCAGAAGGACTCATTACTAGCTAAAGTTGCAGGCTTCCCCACAGAGCCGCATCCCGCCCCCTCAAATATTAGTGTACGTTATCCTGCGGACACGTCGCTCGGTCTGGAAAGAGTATCTCCAGAGTGCACCTAGCATCTTCTTCACCTGCAGCTGTTTCATAAATATACCCCACAGACGGAGCGCAGGCTTAAGCGCTGCCTGACGGGCCACTGTCTCACTTGACCTTTTGGAAAGTAGATTATGTTGGTCAGGCAGAAGAGAGAGACAAAGAAAGTGGCAGAGAGGGAACGAGAGCGAGAGCGAGCACTCTGTGTGTTTAGCTGTCCTGAGGGCCACTTATCTTGCTTGCAGCAAGAGTTCGACAAGGTCGGAGTGCCAGCGAGCGCTCGTGTCTACTGGCCGAATGTCTGCTGGTACCATTTTAACGATTAAAAGTTTGTACTGGGAATGCAGTGTTAGGCAAACAGAGTTTAGCTCCAACCCTAATCAAACACATCTGAACAAGCTAATCAAAGTCTTCAGGATTACTAGAAAGTTACTGGCATTAAAGGAATAGTCCGGGTTTATCCTAAGTTAAAGTCAGTTTTAAATTTTTCTGTGAATTATTCAGCAATGCATATGTTTTATTTTTTAAAATGAGTTTTGACCACATACATTTTCAAAATATCATGCTTCGATTTTCTGGTGAATTGATAGACTTCTCTCTGGTGATGAGAGAAGAGAAGAGAAAAAGGTACAAAAGCTGTCACTGGCACGGGACCTTTTCAAAAGGTACACTTTTTTTTTTTTAGAAGAGAGAGACAAAGAAAGTGGCAGAGAGGGAACGAGAGCGAGAGCGAGCACTCTGTGTGTTTAGCTGTCCTGAGGGCCACTTATCTTGCTTGCAGCAAGAGTTCGACAAGGTCGGAGTGCCAGCGAGCGCTCGTGTCTACTGGCCGAATGTCTGCTGGTACCATTTTAACGATTAAAAGTTTGTACTGGGAATGCAGTGTTAGGCAAACAGAGTTTAGCTCCAACCCTAATCAAACACATCTGAACAAGCTAATCAAAGTCTTCAGGATTACTAGAAAGTTACTGGCATTAAAGGAATAGTCCGGGTTTATCCTAAGTTAAAGTCAGTTTTCAATTTTTCTGTGAATTATTCAGCAATGCATATGTTTTATTTTTTTTAATGAGTTTTGACCACATACATTTTCAAAATATCATGCTTCGATTTTCTGGTGAATTGATAAGACTTCTCTCTGGTGATGAGAGAAGAGAAGAGAAAAAGGTACAAAAGCTGTCACTGGCACGGGACCTTTTCAAAAGGTACACTTTTTTTTTTTTACCCCTAAAGGGTACATGTAAGTTCATATTAGTACCTTAGTACCTAAAGTCTACATATTAGTACCTAAATGGTACATATAAGTACATTTTGAAAGGCCCAGTGACAGGTTTCATACCCTGTCCCTTTCTTATAATCGACTGCAAGCTTGCAGTCAGATTTGCCTTCATCCAATCAAAACCAAACTGTGAACTGAAGTTCCCGCCCTACATTTTTTTTTTTACTTTTTCATTTATCTGTTTCACTCTGATGTACACCAAAATATCAAAGAAACTACTTCTGTTACATAATGACTTTAAGCTTGAGGGCTTTGTGGCATAACTGTCGATTACCAAAGAAAATAATTTAGACTCGTCCATCGTTTTCTTAAAAAAAAAAACATAAATCAAGGTTACAGTGAGGCACTTACAATGGAAGTGAATGGGGCCAATTGGTAACACTTTCTGATAGTCCACTTTAGACTTTCTACTTATCATAAGTAACTTTGCACTTACATGTCAAATACCACTCATTAAGAGTATTAGTAGACTGTCTGCTTAGTATCTGCTAACACTTTATACAGTAAAGTGACTTTACAAATAACTTAAATATATAAGTATGTCAACTTATTCTACTAACCCTAACCTAACAGTCTACTAATACTCTAATGAGAGTTAGTTGACATGTAATTGCAAATTATTGTGATTCAGAGTTAGTTGACATTTAGTTGAGAATGTCTAAAATTGACTATTGTAATAAAATGTAACCTGAGAATTTTTGCAGGATTTAAAAGCAGAAATGTGAACCTCATTTTATAAAAGCACAATTTTTCAGTTAAGACATGTACTATTTGACCTGTAATGATGTTAAATAATTATTAAAGCCATTTTAGGGTTTTAGGCTGTACATTGCCATGGCAACAAAGTTATTAATTGGATGTTTACACAAAAGGTTAGTAAGTGATTTTTTTAAATTAAAACCATTTAACTAAAATCAATCTTTATGGATTAGCCTCAATGCTTCACTGTGACTCAATTTTAAATTTTTTTGGAAGAACATTTATTTTTTTTGTGGTAATCAACATTATGCGTAATTTGTATTGAACATACAATATTCCTTCAAACATCCTCAGGAGGGGTCGAATATGATCGTTTGAGCCTTTACCCTTTCCATCATTATTGAATATAATGAGCAAGTGCTACAATACTTTGTAAATGGCTTCCTCCCTCGCACATACTCACTTCGGAAAACTTTTTTTATTTGTTATACACGGCAATGTCAAGCGGGAAGCCGCAGCCATTAGTTTGGACCAAGTATCAACAAGTAATATCCATTAATCGCGCTTGTTGACACGGTGATTAACACAAAGCAGAGGTGTGCTTAATGTAATGGTGTCATTCACTCCAATAAAAACGTCCTGTTTAAATGACACATTCTTGCCAGGAATCCATTAGTGTCTGTCTTCTCTGACATCCTGGCCCTCTCCACCTCCTCTTCTGAGCACCTCCATCTCACTCGTTCGTTCTCTCACTTTCTCGGCTAATAGGATCTCTCTGTGTTTATTTACAGCCTGTGTTTTCTGTTTCCTCTTAGCCTCGTAGCCGCCCCGTTTCGCAGCGCCAAATTGTTTCTGCTTGGTGAAATGTCAACAGCGTTTGTGACATCTGTGTGCCAATTATGACGAGGATATTGCAGTCAGCCCATCAGAGGTAGCGGTAATAAATGCTCTTGCGCTACCCTCCGTTTTTCTGCTCGTGCAGTCATTACCGATCGCCACATGTTTCTGAGCACCTACATTACCCTTAGCTTGATGCGTCCCCCTCGCCCTCCCCTTTCAATCTCTCACCCCAGATGAGTTCAACTTCAGATTGCTTTAATTGCTTTTTAGTATTTCCCATCAAGTGGAGGAGAAAAAAAGTAAATGCATTTGATAGTCTTTGCTCAGGTATGACCATAAATTTGGGGCTTTTCATTTTTTTTTTTTTTTAAGGCTGCCATTTTAACACATTAATTGAGTGTGATTAATTATAAAGAAAATAATGTGATGGAAAAAAATGAATGCAATTAATCATGCTCCTGACCCATATGTAAATTACATTTACAAAATACTATCTGAGCGCTGTAATTATT
>NW_015542553.1:1131764-1140587 GCF_001515605.1 Sinocyclocheilus anshuiensis
GCCAACTGAGAAAGTTAATAGCAAAACAGCGACCAGTGGGAAGAATGAGTCTGGAGCCCTGAATTGCCCAGCTCCCTCTGTCAATGAGCTAGCACCCCCTCAGCACCTGCGTTCAAAATTCTCTGGCACCGCCCCTGGTACATCGATGTATTTTTGAAAAGCAAAAATTAAGTTTGTACAACTCTAAACCCAGTCCGCAAGTAAATTAGGTTATTAAATAAAAAACTAGCAACACGAGTTGCGCGGTGTCCCCACCACTTTTCAAAGCAAAGTTACGCCACTGATGATACAGTGATATGATAATGCTTTAAATAATGTTAGGAAATGTAACCTTATTATAAAGTGTATTTTCCCTACATCTGAACAATTTAAAAAGTACCACCTTATTTATTGCTTTATTTTTGTCCTTGTTTTTTTAAAATTAGTATTTATTTTATAGTATTATTAAAATAAATTAAATACAAATCTTTAAATTCTCTTAATTTTCTAAGCAAAACCTTTATAGATATATGCAAGGAAATGCAATTTTATTTGATGAATTAATTGGCATATTATTCTAATTAAATCAATTACGTTTTAATTGATTGTCAGCCCTATATTTTTAATTAACAATGGCTTTACATTCTTCTAGTTTTTTGCTTATATTCCCATTCTTTCATTTCTACGTCGTTCCCTCTCTCTACCTCTCTACTTTTCCTCAGGTGTGACAGTAATGATGAATATGTCTATTGAGACCCATCTTGTTAAAGAAAAGATGGCTTCCAAGGCAGTGGACTTAATGATGTATGGCTTTGTCAGCTATTTGCCTCTGAGGTCTGTGTTAACTAGAGTAGTAACATTCCTCTTCTGTGAAATAACATGTTGGAGCTGAGTGGAGGAGAGAGGACTTGAAAGAGTGAGGGAAAAGAGAGAGGAAATGAATCACGGAGGGAGGTCTGTAGACCGAGAGAAAGAAAGTGAACGTCATCGGATGTGAACAAGACATTATCCGACAGAATTGAGTGGATCTACCTCAGTGTCTGCAATGCAACCGCATGGTTTCTTCTAACGAACGATGACTACAACTGAGCTTTGCAGACGTCTCTGAGGGGACGAGACCGTCGTCTATGGCGTAGTTTAGTTACTGCAGTCCCTAAGCACGTGCAGCCCAATTTGGCTCTGGCTTTCCAGACTTTCCGACAAAGACGGTGACCCGTACCAGTGACCTCCCTGCCCTGCCACCCAGGCCTTCTCCGGATCTCCCATGGGGCCTCAGAGCGCCGTGGCCTGGGCTCATCACCGGGAACTGGGACTCCTGAGGTTGGCTGAGCGGACGACAGGCTCATCGATTAGCTGTCCCTTCAGGGCTGATCTGTGGCTAACAGCCGGCTAGAGCCTCAAAACCACACAAACACACTGTGCTTGCGCTCACCGCCGTGGCTGTTGCCACGATCCCTGTTAACCAAGCTGAGGATATAACCTCAAGCCAGGTGAGCAGATTTATATCCAACCCATGAATAATCATGCCAGATTAATTCTGACTGCGCGGAATGATGGGATACTTTTACAAACGACACAGAGCACGTCTCATGTCCTCTGTAATGTCATGAAAATCTGAAACATACTGTTCAGTCAGTGATTAGCAGTGTTGTTGTTAACTACAACTATTAAAAATGTCTGTGCTTGAATTAAAGCTGAAATAAAATATAAATATTATTAGATAGAAAAACTTTAATTTTATTTGATAGAAAAACTTTAACTTTAATTTGATGCAAAAATGGGTGTCAAATGCTAGTCAAGTCTTTAAAGGCAGGAAAAACCAAACAGTCACAAGCTTCAAAAGTGAGAGATTTCAACAAAGTCATTCATCTAAGTAAAGAAGAGTGACTTGTCCTCTTAAAAGATTCGTTACCATATTATGTGGAAGCTTCTGGTTTTCATATACGTGAGCCAGACATAGTTCAGCACTCTCTTTGTGGAAATCAAGCTAATCACGGGCGGTATTTAATGGTGCTTTTGTGTGGCCTGACTAATGAAACGACTCTGTAGGAGATGATGGCCTTGCTGATGTGTGTGGGGAAAAGGAGGGGTGTCCCAGCTGTATTAAAAGCTTGATTGTAATAATTTAAGCATCAAACGGTTATGTCGGGACATTACTGACCCTCATGGAGAAGCATAATTATACGGTGTGACCTCTACCGACCCGATAGCCTGCTCCCAGCATCAGAATGCCTGTCCCACGTCACTGACGGCGAGGAGAGCGTTTTCTAAGATGGATTAGATGGCTCTTTTAAAGGCCATGGCCTATTTAATATTGTTTGAAGAGGGGAAATGAGAAGGGTGAAAGCAGGGTGGGATGTATATGCAAGTAGAAAGAAGGGAAATAGACGAAAAAAGGGAAAAGCTAAATTCAAGGCAATGGAAGTAACAAAACAACCCTTATTTTAAAAAAAAAAAGGAGGCAGGGCATTCTTATTCTAGTGAGCATTTGCTTGGACAAAAATATTTTAGTGCAGGATGAGTCATCAGTGTTTTTGACTGTAAATGCTACAGTTAATTTTGTTCAAGGTTTTGGTATATATTAGCATACAGACAGCCTGGAAGCTAAGATACATGGAATAAAAGCCATAAAACTCTGTTTTTGATTTCAGGAGGTCATTGAACTATGAAAATTAGTAATTTTACCCCTGATTTATTGATCATTTTCTTTCAAGCACTAAGTGCATAGAACAAAACAAATGGGAAAAATGAAATCAGGCCCAATTGGTTAGTGAAAACAGTAATGTGCAATGTGTTTCTCCTACCATCAAAGGCTCTTGAGACAGTCTTGCTGTTTGTGTTGATGTTTATCAAAGAGCATCACTGGACTGAGGCTGTACTCGGGTAATGCGGTGAGCTGTCACAATGACAGACGCATCATGAAAAGCCCTGCCGCCCTTTTCTCTTTTGGAGGAGTCCATCAAAATTTGCGAGGCTTTCTCGAAAGGCACTGACAGAACAACAAAGTGTCTGAGACGTGTTGGGTGGCGGGTGTCTGTGGAGATAATGTCTCGTCAGCTTGTTGACAAATGAATTTTCTCTTGGTCAAATGGGGGGTATTTGCATATCAGACTGTTGATGCGGTGCTCTCTTGGGTAGTGTTTAGACCATAGGAGATCCGATGCAGGAAGTTCTTTATAATGTATAGATCTATTTGTTGAGTTTAGTCAGGATAAAAACAGCTTTAAGTGGTTTGTATATGTATAGTGGGCCTAATGCGTATTTAGACATTTAAAAGATGCATATATGAATTTCAATGAGTTAGAAAACATATTGGTAAACTTAATTGGTTACTTAATTAGAAATCAAAGTGGCATCAAACAACTGTTGACCTATATTTAATTTTTGATTAAATATATTTATATTTATTGAAATAGAATGCAATTTATTCCTGTGATGGCAAAGCCGAATTTTCAGCATCATTACTCCAGTCTTCAGCGTCACATGATCCTTCAGAAATCATTCTGATATACTGATTTGGTGCGCAAGAAACATTTTGTATTATCAATGTTTAAAACTATTGTGCTACTTAATGTTTTTGTGGAAACCCCGATACAGTTTTTTTCTGGATTTTTTGATGAATAGAAAGTTGAAAAGAAAACAGTATTTATTTGAAATAGAAATCTTTTGCAGCAGTATAAATGTCTTTGCTGTCACTTTTAGAATAAAATATTAATTTCTTTCAAAAAATCTCACTGACCCCAAACTTTGAACAGAATAAACTGGA
Source organism: Sinocyclocheilus anshuiensis (assembly GCF_001515605.1). Taxonomy (NCBI): domain Eukaryota; kingdom Metazoa; phylum Chordata; class Actinopteri; order Cypriniformes; family Cyprinidae; genus Sinocyclocheilus; species Sinocyclocheilus anshuiensis. Next base: position 1,135,510 of record NW_015542553.1, read on the forward strand.
TCTCATTTTATATTTTTTATGTAGTGCAATACATTTTTAAGCATTGCGTAAGCATTCAGCGAATACTTTTTAGGACCGCTGAATGTGAGTTTGTTGCGAAGGACACCTATGTACATCCAACTCTCCGCCAAAACATCCAAAAATGTCAATAAACTGACAGGAAATTCAAGCTTCAGTCTGAGATATGGGCAATTAGCACAAGCTCTGTGCTATAAATCTTGTGGTGAACATCAGTGAAATTGTGATGGTCGAATGAAAGATGCATAGATGCCTGTCAGAGCGTGTAAAGCAGACTGACGCAGATTTTATTAAACAGTTGATCGGCTGGCCTAATGTAAAAAGAAAGATTTGCCTGCCTCTAAATGGGCTGTAATACCGGGTGAGCGGGTGGACCTGTCTGTGACTCTGCTGATGAAGATTAGCTGACTTCTTAGATTAGGTGAGCGTGGTTCGTGCAGTCAAGTGAAGTGGCAAGACAATAACCCGGTGTTAATTGAGCGTAACCAGATCCTGCAATCTGCCCCTCTCATGTGTACTGCTCTCTGGCACCTGTGTGTTTATATGAAGCAGGTATCTAATGAATAGCCCGTGCTGAGGTTTCTTCTTTACTTGGCCACTTTCTAAGACAAATAGCCTCTTCTTCTTAGAGTGAATGAGAACAAATAACACAATTTGCCCAAAGTAATGAAGAAAACCGCAGGCCACAGAATATTTAAGTGTCAAATTGCTGGTTTTGATAGTGAACCACAGAAATAAGCAATTTATTTTGACATGAAAAGGCATTTTAAGACGATTCTTTTTTAACATTAATAGAAACATTTGTGAAAAAACGCAATGTGGTCCTCCCATGACATGAGAGACTGCAACAAAAAGGATATATGCAAATATTCAAGATTAGGGGTGATGGAATGTGAAAAAACCCCATAATAATCTATACTATTCAGAATATAAGTAAATTCAATACAATTAAATGTAGTAGAAAAGTACTTGTTTACTTTTAAAACCTAACATGATCAGCAGTGGTTGTAGTTTAGAGGTTAAACTGTCCGAGGTCATTAGTTTAAACTAGGGCTGTGCGATATGGACAAAAAAAACCTATCGCGATTTCTTTGATCAATTTTGCGATTTCGATTTTAATCACGATTTTGACACACACAGGTATGCCCGCCCGGCCTGTTCTGTTCTCGTGCTCCATTTAGGTGCACTGCATTCTGATTGGTTCGGATAGCGTACTGCGGGAGGTCGGGGGCGCGGAAAATCGTGCTATAAAGCGATTTAGAAATCGTGCAAGCTCAAATCGCGATTTTATGACGATTTCGATTAACCGCACAGCCCTAGTTTAAACCTCAGATCGATTTGATATTGACAGTTATTTTGTTCCTGTTCATCACTGTGTCCTTGAGCAAGGCATGATGCTTGAGGGTGAGATGTACTATAAACCTCTTTGGATACAAGAGTGTCTATTATTTGTGACACAAATGGGCTTGTGGTTCAGAGGTTGTTGGTAACAATCACTAGAAATTGCGAATGATGGTGGTTCAATAGTTGAATATAACTGTGCCAGCAATCTTAAGGTTCTGGTTCAAACCCCTGAAGGGCAATTCATGTGCTGCAGAGTTATCCCCTAAATCACTGTTTTGCCCTTGAGCAATGTACTTCTTGCTCTAGGAAGACTGTACTTGTAGTAAACACACTGATATAATTTGGATAAGAAAACATCTGCCCAAACCGTCTTTCGGTGGTAGGGTGGTGGGCTTAAATCCGAAGGTCATTTTTCAAAACCTAGAAGGCTTGATTCATGAACCGGAGAATTGCTGGAATTTCCTATCGCCATTTTGCCCTTGAGCAAGACACGATATAGGGGTTAATGGGGACCGTCCTTGTAGTAAATGTACTGTGAGATGCTTTGTATTCAAGACAGCCTTTGAGTTTTAAGAGGCTCAGCACATCTGCACAGAGATACATATGTTTAAGTACTTCAAAATGTTGAAAAAACTGAATATGATTTGACTAACCTCTGGTTACACAGCTGGCAGGCGAAGCAATCCAGGTGATAGACGTTCTCCTTGGCTCTCATGACCATCTCAAATGCTGGAATGAGTTTGCTGCAAGCCGCACAGTTCCCAGTCACGCCGAACAACCTGATAGATCGAAAAATATGTGAAGTTTTAGGGTCAGAACCATTGGATAAACCATATCATTAAGATTGAAATGGGACTGTAAGGGTGATTCATGAACAAATGAATCTTGTGAACCAGTTCTTTATAGTGAATCAAAGATAAACAGAACAACAAGTGTAGTTCAATTCACAAGTGACTTTTATGAACCGGTTCTTTTAAGAGAATCAGAAACATACAAAGCAACCAGTTTAGTCTGATTCACAAACAATGTCTCTTATGAACCTGTTCTTTCTAGTAAATCAAAGACATACAAAGCAAACAGTATAGTTGGATACACAAGCAAATGACTCCTATGAACTGGTTCTATTTAGTGAATCAAAAACAGTGTAGTCCAGTTCACACACAAATTACTATTTTGAACCGGTTCTTTCTAGTGAATCAAAAACATACTTATCAACCAGTGTAGTCCAGTTCACAAACAAATTATTTAATGAACTGGTTCTTTTTAGTGAAACAAAAACTTAAAAATAACCAGTGTAGTCTGATTCACAAACAAATTACTCTTATGAGTCTGCCCTTTAATGAATCATCTTTTTCATTCTAATTTATGGGGGTTTATTACACAAGTTTATAATTTTATGTACATTATTATGGTGTTTTACCCAAGACTGATTAACAAAATGAATCAAACTGAACCAAGAGCTTGTGAATAGAATAAAAAAACTATACCGATACCAAGACTCCGCCAATATTTACCATAATGCATTCTTTTACGATATTTAAGGCTCAAAAAGACAAAAACACATTAGACAAAAACACGTAAGTGGAGTGCGATGTGACCATCATGGAGATGTCCAGGCCGGATGAGGTTAGCGATACAGAGCCGCTGCCCAGGGACGAGCCTATTATTTTCCAGCCCGCTCGCAGGACATTACGGAGAGGATTCATTAGGGATTCATGGCTGTTACTCCACCGTGACCTAGACCGAGTAAAGGGGGGAAGGGGGAAAATAAATATCTGATAACGAAATCATATAACAAAATAACCTATTAGGCGGACTTCTTCGGGCACTTTTATCTGTCGTTGTTAAAATGATAAAACTGCATGCCACTCTCCAGCTCTGTAAGAGATCGCAATCTGATAAATGATCTCAGGGCCTGGGATTTGCAGGGTTGTTTATTAACCTTCAGAAACTATGTTTCCCACAGGCAAATAAAAAAGAGCTGAGCAGATATATTGTACTCTCATGAATACCTACAAAATTAAGGGCTACTGTCAACACACCTTGAGTTGATGAAGGATATCTCCAATAGCTTTCCAGGTATGAGGAGAAAGGAAACGAGAGTTCATCCTGTGGATTGGTGCTGATTTAATTAAAGGAATTATACCTTTTTCTTTGAGCTGTCTAAAAATAGACACGTTCGTGATATCACGTCTCCACTATTTTCAGAAAAGTGCATAGCCAGAAGGCCTCAGCATGAAAGAGATGAAATGATGAGGCATATTTTTTCCACTAGCAACTTTATATATTATATAATTATTAGCAAAATTATATATCAAAGATCTAAATGCAAATATAAAAAGGATGATAGATTCACTGTATAACTCGCTTATATAAGGAAAATGATTATGGCGCATGTATTTATTTGCATGTTCTGAAAAGAAAAGAAAAGATGCATTAATGCACACGCCAGATTTCACCTGATGAATGATAGATGATATCCATATGAAAAAATGATGCTTGAAGGTCTTTTTGTCATCATGTTGAATCAAACTAATATTGGGTTTGCCACTCTAGCGAGCTGTGAGCTCAAAATGTCTCGTCTTGTGCAAATGTAAAGTAACCAATACCTTTCCTGGAATTGGACAGTCATGCCTTTTTGCTTTGAGCATTTGAGGACAGAGGTCTGTGCTTCGCAAATACACAAAGCATTGAGTGAAGACAACTGCTCTCACCTGAGAATCTGGCCGTGTATTACATGCACTACACAGGGAAAAGATCTGTTTTTATTTAAAGAACCGACTGTATTTTTTCTGTGGAATGGATTGTGATCCATCAGAAACTAGATATAAGTGGAGTTTCTTGATGTACAATAATGTTCTTTGGGGAATTTGTTTTGCAGCTTCATTCTGACTGCTGTTTTTAGCTATTCCCATGTTTCAAAACTGACAGATTTACTCTTGGTTCACATTTTCACATAGCACATTAATATACTCCTTTATTTTTGAGTTTCGAGTTGAGTTAGATCTTGTGAAAAGGGAGAGTCTTGAGAATTGACTGAAATGGTTTTCAAGCCAGCCTATTTATGCATCTGAACCTGTCTTCGATATATAAACACTGTACATCTTGTATTAAACACTAGATTAAAAATGTTTGATACAAGTTCAGCTCTATTTACAGCTTTTGTGGCATAATGTTGATCAGCAAAGAAAATAATTTTGAGTCATCCTTCAATTATTTTTAATAAAAACAAAATGTGCAGCTTAAATTTTTAAAAGTACTTATTAATTTTTCAGTAAACCAGTTATTATTTGTACATTTTTAATTTTACTTTTTTTTTGTACTTTATATGAATGACCTTAATGTACACTGAAGGTACACTGGATGTATGTATATATGCGTATGTATGTAAGATGTTTTCTAAAAAAAAAAAAAACATCTTTTTAAAAAATACTGCACCAAGGCTACATATATTTATGATCTTTTATTTATGATCAAAAATATAGTAAAAGCAGTAATATTGTGAAATGTTAACTCTTTTCTATTTTATTATATTATAAATTTAATATATTATAAAATATAATATTATTTTATTTATTTATTTGTTTGTTGGAAATGTTCATTTATTTCATTAATTTTCAGCAGCCATTACTCCAGTCTTCACATGAACACATGATTTATTTGTAGAATTATTTGTAGAAACATTAAAATATTATGTTACATTAAAATGTATCTTT
>NW_015542553.1:1140734-1143240 GCF_001515605.1 Sinocyclocheilus anshuiensis
TCGACCACTAGTGGTGAACTTCCACAGACATGATAAAGACCCACTGCTGCTAAAAGTAGGGAACTGTGCCACAAGCACCTAACGTCCCTCCGTACAGTAGACTCTCAGAGAGCTCTGTTTCTCAGCCCAACAGGAAAAGGGGAGGGGCGTTAAGACGGATGAAGCCCTACCTGCCACTTGTCTTTCACCGGTCTGCCAGTTTGATGCCGCAGACGCTAATGGCTCTCAAGGGAGTCGGCAAATTAAGCGTGCTTGGCTTGTAATGAATTCAGAGGTGCATGTTCTCTAAATGCAGGCTGCAAGAGAAAGACCTGAGAATCCGGAGACATGCAGACCGGTCTTCCCATTTATGTTCTGTAGGGTGAAGAAAATGTACCACGGTTCAACTGAGTTTATCGCTCAGTCCGGTTTTCAGTCAATGGTCAGTGGCTGTGTAATATTTGTAGAGTATTATAGAGGAAATCAAACTCCCTTCGACATAAAGGCTGACAAAATAGCATGTATATTTTAGCAGGCTGAAGAGGCAGCGTGAAATTAAAATTCATGGCGGCTCTGATTCATAAGTTAAAAGAGAATGCGCAATCAGTACCACCTGATTGGACACAAAAGGTGTTGGAGGTGCACAGTGGCTTTTCACTGTTGAATGGCACTTATTTGATGAGAGGAAAACGGACACCAATTAAATTATTCCACACGGCTTTATCCTTGTGGTCGCAGAAGCGAGGCTCAAGCGTGCAGCTTTACTGTAATCATTAGACAGTGCCCCAATGGAAAATGCATGAGCGATGTCACCTCAATATTCTCATCCAGCTTGATGAAATCCTTGTAAATTACTCGCTATCAAACGAGACCTTTCAAAGACTCTAATATGCAAGTGATTCAGATAAGACAAAGAAATAAGACACACTGTTATGGTCCAAACTGTAATTTTGGGACCCCTTATACTCAGGGTTTTCAACCAGTGGTCCACGGAGAAGATAATAAAATTTTAATTTAATTTCTAACTATTAACTTATTTCTAATTTTCGAAGTAATGATCCAGTGTAGTAATCAGGGTTCTGCACCATTCACAACTGAATTAAGAATGTCTCTTATGTTTTAATTCAGTTCTTGAATTTAAATAGATTATTAATTGATTATTGATAATTATTAATTGAGGTAGCAAACATGATGCAGAATTGCACTTCAAGTTTGAATGTAAGAAAGTAGAATTAAAGGTTACACTTTTTTTTAAGGTGTCCTTATTACAGTGTAATTGTACAGTTAAGTACTGAGTAATAATAGTTAACAACATGTACTTACTATAGAGTTATGGTTAGGATTAGGGTTTGGTTTAGGGTTAGATGCTTGTAAGTATGCATAATTTAATGCTATTACTATAGTAAATATATGTAACATGTAACAAGGACACTGTAAAATAACGTGTTACCAAATTTTGTTTTTTGGTTTCTGGAAAGCTTCGAAGACACATGCATTTGAATGAGGTATGAAATGCCACCTGTATAAATTTGTATTTAATTTAATACATTAACTTTTGTGGGCCAGTGTGGAAGAACACTTCATTTTTCAGAATACATTGCTTATGTTGAATTTCTTGGAATTCCAATTCAGTTACACAGTTCAGTTACAGTTCAATTCTATTTTCTGAATCTGAAACATCAGGCCTGTATTCTTTTCGCTTCGTTTGTTTGGGCATTCATCAAGGTCAATAAATTAAGCATTACTTTCTCCTTTCTGTACCTCTTTTTCCAGGGAAAAGAGAAAGAATGATAACACCGCCACCTCCAGAAGCATTTGAATTTCTGACAGTGGCTCCCTCTCTCCATCTAGCTCCTCTCTCCTGCCGCCACCCCCGCGACTTCAATCGCTCTGGCCTCAGCATGCATTCATCAGCTGCCGAATTAGAATTTGTTTCCTCACAAACCATTGATCATCGGCCTATTACCAGGCAAATGACAGTTAATTACCCACTACATTAACCACCGGGACCCGGGGACCGGCCGCCTGTGCCATCAGTCACAGTGATGAATGTGGCAAGTTCAGTAATGCGCGCCCGTTCTCGCGTCCGCCTGCCACGCTGAGAGCAACCCCTGGATCTCACTTCTCAGCACCCAGGGAAAATCTATGGCAATCTGCATAATTACAGGCTCAGGGTTAATAACAGACAAATGATTTGTTGCGTCTCGAGCAGCAGGCTCTCTCGCTGCTACCGTGTGGCGCTGTGTCTGCGGTTAGCATCGGCGCTAACTTTAACGTCAATGTTTGTGGTGCTGTGAGTTGGGGCTGGAGAGCCTAAAAAAAGTCAGGTTAATTTTTAAATATTGATGCTTGTGTTACTGATGTTGTAAGCAGGATCGATCCTTGCGTAAAAATATTGACTGTAAGTGTTTGGGATCTTGAGTTAAAAACTTGCTAGTGATTTTGTTATTTATTAGCATAAACATGTATGTGTATCATGAACATCTAAGCAAAAAAAAAAAAAAAAAACCTTGCCCAGCCGCAAAAA
>NW_015542553.1:1143417-1160797 GCF_001515605.1 Sinocyclocheilus anshuiensis
CTAAGCAAAAAAAAAAAAAAACCTTGCCCAGCAGCAAAAAGAAGCATCATCTGAAGTTATTTTGCTTTACCAATGTGACTTTTATTTATAGGCTAATTGTTCATGTATGATATAACTTAGGGCTGCACAATTAATCGAATTTCTAATCGAGATTACAATTACGGATGTCACAATTTTTGTATGTTCTACATTTCATGTATTTATACCACATTCTACATTTAAAATACATTTAGAATGAACAATATCTGCTGTACAAAGAAAAAAAAAACAATGCAGAAAAAGCGCCTATTTTTCCGAAATGCGCTTGCAGTCTCAGTTTCCTTGAACCTCTTCCTCAAATGTAGAAAAACACAGCAGTACTTGTCACACAGACATGAGAAATATATTTATTGAAACCTTTAAGTACCCGCTTTTAATTGTTTATGTTTTGCTTAGTCTTGATGGGACCCCTTCAAAGTAACTTTGGAATAATTCAGCACATCTCAGAAGATTAAAAAACATGTCTTGTAGTCTGGAAAATACGGTATAGCAAATTATTTTGCGGACCCCTTGGCTTTGGGTCATGGACTCCAGTTTGAATACCCCTGCACTAGCATATTTTGTTCTTATTATTGTGCATGCATATATTATTTGGGTACATGAACACTTGATTATTGCATGAGTAAAGAATATAATCTTTAAGAATTTTATGTTAATTTCAGTTGCAAAAAGTTTTTTGTTTTTTTTCCCCAGTTCAGCTCCAACAGGTGAACATAATGTATGGACCCAACTAAACTTAAATTATTTGTTAATTGTTATCCACTGTACAGTAAGTGAAGTTTCTTTTGTTTTCATGGTTTTTGTACAAATACACTGAGTCTGTCATTTGATTTACCTGTACAAATAAAAATTACATTGAAAAAAACATGAGTTTGAATTGAATGCAGCCTAAGAGTGTTTATTTTGTCCAGAAACAGTATAAATGACGTCTAAATGAGACTGCAGTTGACTTTATAAGATGTTGAAAATACGTCCAACAATGACCACATCTGAACTTAATTTTAACCTCTTAAAGATGTCCTGTGGACGTCCAAAAGACGTCATAAAAACTTTCATTCTGGCTCTTCAGGGGACGTCATTTCAACGTCCGAAAAAGACGTTGAAATGACGTCGTTTGGACGTACCTTTGCTCAGTGGGATGCGTTCCGTCAGTGTAGCTGAACAGTTCCGCGTTCAAATGCACGCAATAGGCTTAAGCTTGCCGCAAAGCATCGGCAAAAGTAATTACTAGGGGTGGGGGAAAAAATCGATACAGCATAGTATTGCGATATTTTCCGCGGCAATACTGTATCGATACACGGACGCCAAGTATCGATCTTTTATTATACTATTTGGTAGAATAATAAAATTAATTTCTTTACAATCCACTAGATGGTGGTGTTGAGTTTTTTCTGGTGAGGTCAGCTGGGTCACCTTCAGCATGCAGTAAGTTAGTAAAAAAGTCCGCTCAAATAACGCGCTGACAGGAAATTTCTATGCAGTATAGGCCTACTTGTTCCGGTTTGCAGTAGCGCTACTGAGCTGTAACATGGTGTAGGCTAGTTCAGCTGTACTGGGTAACGCTGCTAAAATAATGCTACCTTCGGTGACGCTATGCTCTGCTCATATGCTCTGATAATAATAGCTTTGTAGGACTATACATAATTTATTTGGATAATTAGTAAAAAAAAAAAAAAAACAACAACTTCTATCTGATTCTGTTACATAGAAGTGAATAAAAATAAAATATTGATATTTAATATTAAGGTAACACTTTTCAATAAAGTTCCATTAGTTAATGTTAGTTAATGTATTAACTATCATGAACGAACAATGAACAATACATTTATTACAGTATTTATTAATCTTTCTTAATGTTAGTTAATGAGAATACAGTTATTCACTGTTCATGTTAATTCAGAGTGCATTAACTGTTAACAAGCACAACTGTTGATTTTAATAATGCATTAGTAAATGCTGAAGAACTATTGTTCATTCTTAGTTCATTAACTAAAGTAGTTAACTAATGAACCTTATTGTAAAGTGTTACCAATATTAATATAAATTCTGTCCAGTTTTATTGTGTTACTTGAAGTAAAAGTGTGGTTATTTTATTGGCTTGTGTTTTTTTTTTATTCAAAAAAATGTCCATTTTGATTTCTTGGGGTTTCGAAATGATTGATCATGCTCTATAATTATTGTTAATCAAGGTAAAATTAAAAAAAGTGTCTAATTTGAAGTTTTCGCCTAAATTATTTTAAAAGCTAAATAGTTGCAATTACCCATTTTATCCTCAGAAATCACAAAACATTCCACTTAAAAAAGGTATCAGTTTTGATAGTATTTGGATTGAAAAGAAGTCACCCAACCCTATACAAAAAGCAGGAGAGACCAGTTGGAAAGGGGTTGGCAGATGCAATCAAACGTGTACTTTCTTCAATCTAGCGCCTACACATGTGATTTTCGAAGATTAAACAACTCTTGGGGCAAAATTATTTCAATTACAGCGGGCGTGACCTGGGAATTGTCTGTGGGATAAGATTTTCCTCCTTGAGTGCCCTGACTTTGCCTGGCTGCTGGCTCAATCAGTTCTAATCTGCACCTGGACTCTGATATCCTAATGATGAATTATGGGCCTCTCAGCTTTCCACTGCAGGGCAGATAGAACAGCTCTCCGCTGACCTGTCAGCTCGCTTAGGCTGAAGCAGAGACCTGCGATAATTACCCAGAAAAGACCATGTGCGTGTTTAAAACTCATGAGCATCACATGAACATCATTCACTCATTAGGCCCTTCACTCCGTCTCTTCCTCTCTCTCACCTCGGTAAAAGTGCAGCGCAGACGGTTTTTACAACCCAGGCGTGAGATCGAGAACAGAAATTCTTCCTGAAAGTAAAGGGTAATTGTTTACTGACATCGAAAGTTACCGCCTCTATCTGCCTCAACAGGGTAATTACTGTAAACAGCTCTCTAAGAAGACAACAACTTGAGGAATTGACTCGAGAAACCGCTATTATGAGATAATAACGTAGAGACTTGTATCAGGAGATAAAACGCAGACTTTAATGGACTCCCGAAAAACAATGGCAGTCAAACATTTTCACGCATCTGTGTATTCAATAAACAGCCGAGATGAAAGGTGTGAAGCCTCTTTCAAGTGAAAATCACAGAGAAACACAAAAAAATTATGCCCTCACCATAAAAAACCCATCCAAAAGCTTTGGAGGTCTTTTCAGCAAGAAATTCTGGCAGGGGTGTGCGGGGATTCGGAGGGGTATATTGAAAAGGGGTTTAATGAAAGTTTTCAACCCCTGCAGGGCCCAGATGTGCACTTTGATAGGCACTTCTCGGTGCCAACCCACCTGCAGTTGCAAGCTGGGCACTGGGGTGTGCCATGCAAGCCCTGCAATTATCTGCACCAAACATGCGCAGTCCCACAAGTCATTGCTCTTCACAGCTAATTAAACTAATCTCAACTGGAGGGGACCATCCAAAAACATAATGTGTCCAGGCGAATGATCTCAAAACTGTTTAGCCCGAATGGAAATGCCGGCGTTGTGAGCTTTACATTCTTGTATGCAAACAAAATGGTGGCTGATCTAGAGGTTGCATTCATACAGTCAGTATTTGGGATCGACAACCATATTTACAAACAGGTATGACTTTCGAATTGTCTTGTTCATCAAAATAGCAATCAGAATCAAATCGAATACTGTATTTCTGAACGAATAACTGAATTCAAGCACTTTTAGGGTGTATTCACACCAGGAAAGTCCGATAGTTCACTTGCCTTGGTCCAGAGCAAATACAATGTTGATTTTTTTTTTGTTTGGTGCGGTTCGCTTTCACACTGCCCTTTTTGCAAGTGAACCAGAAACTGTAAACAAAACCACACATGTGCTTAAGGTCATCCATTCATTGGTTCATCCATTCAAACGTACCAGAGTTCGTTTGGAAGCGGACCGAGACCACCTCTTCAGATGGTCCGCACCAGAGTGCGATTGCTGTATTCACACCTCCCCAAAAGATCCGCACCAAAGGGGGAAACGAACTTGAGTTCGATTCAATTGAACCAAATAAGACAGGTGTGAATACACCCTTATATTCCTACAATAGCCAACTAATTGTCAAAGATGCCAACTTCCATAACAGTTGACTGCAAATTTGCAATTGACAAATTATTTAATAAACGAGCCCAATAGCAGTCAGGAGTGAATACAATACTGTCTATTTGAACAAATAACTGAAGTCAAGTAGCTTTTCTATTGCTGAAATAGCCTACTAATTGACGTAGATGCCTACTTCCATAAAATTGACAATTGGAAATTTGCAACTGATAAATTATGATAAATGAATGAGTCTAATAAAATCTTTAATAATAAAAATAATAAATTATCTTTTTAAATAATTGCTTTCTTACAATTAGTTTTCTCTTATTATTAATGTTGAGCACTCCGCATAGCTCATGCTAACCAATCTAATCTGATTCTCTTGACAATTTCAGGCAGTCACTTTTGTTAATAACCAAACTATGTATGAACTCATGTATTTAGCACTTTAAACCAGGGCTGACAACCTTATTCTGCTGCTTTGTTAAAAGAGAAAAGGGTTGCTGAAAGAACGTCCTACGGTTGTTTATGGCATCACAAATAAACGTGTTGAGCTGTCGCGTTAGGGCACTGTGTAGGTGTCGGCACACTGAATGGATCATTCTAAAGGTCTAACTTCATAGAAAATGCTGGAAAGATGCATTGCAGCGTATGTGGCCTTTGGAGAATGATAGTTATGGCTACATAGGGCTGGACGATATGGCCAAAATTTATATCACGATATATTTCTTAATTTCGGTCGATACGATATAATTCCGACACTGGTAATGTATATCGAAATATCGGAAATGCGTTTAAAAATCATATCACCGTTATTGAAAAAAATTATATCGCGATACATATTGATATTGAATTATTGTCCAGCCCTATGGCTACATGAAATGCTTTGAAGTATACATCACCTAGGAGCGAATGTCATTTTAGAGAGGGAGCAAAACAACTTTTCGATACTCTAAATCATAATCTACTTAAAAAAAAAAGAGATGCCCTTCGCTCTTAAGAAGCTGAAAGAGCTGTCAATAATGAGTGTTTGTTGTATGTTCTTCATTTTTTTGCAGAACTCATATTCTGCCAAGGATTGAAAAGAGGGAGAAAACAATACCATCCTACCCCTGACCCCTTAGCTGAATCCCTGACCTTCCCATCAGGACAATTTAGCACGGAAGAAAAATAGAGGATTAAGTATTTGCACCTCTACTTCAAATTCGATCGATGGTGATTACAAGTGCCCATTTTGACCTCTCCACGATTTCAGATTACATGTGAAAAGCCCAATTTAATTACAGGAAGTCAAGAACACACACATCTGCAAGAATGGAGCATTATTGGCCACGTAATTGCCAGACATGTGAAGTGAATTGTATTGAGGAGAGGTTAATGGTGGCAAAGCTTTTTTCCAAGCACAACATAGCAATTACAGGATGCCTTCAGAGCTTTTAACATCTCCACGCCATCTCATTTAACACAAAATAGAGGCGAGAGGGGACGTTGGATTTCTTTGTTCTGTAGCTTTATCTGTTAATTTATTTCCTGAGGACGCAAGACTTAAACCATCTGTTCCTCAGATGAGAATTCGACTCGTTCATAATATGGAGGCCTCCTGCTTTGAGCCACTGTTTGAATTGTCACAAGATATGAGAAACTGTGAGAAAGGGAGAATGAGATGAAAGGAAAAACATCTTGGGCCTTATTTGAAGGATCATCACCACTTGTTTGCAGCCAGAAACTGGACACTGTCGGACACTGTCAGACACTGTTTGTATTTAAAGCCAAAGAATATAATGAGATTTAATTTGACATTACATAAACATTATTCATGCGTATTACATGCATGTACAGTACATTTGTGATTTATTAATTTGCTTTGGATCAAAGCAAATATATGTATTAGCTAAAATCAATCATGGCAAACTGACAGTAAACAGCTTTGTTTTTATCCAGTAATGATTCCTAAATCTTTAGTTATTATTTAAAACATGGGTAGAGTTTCTATCACTTGTATGCAGAGCTTTGCTGTGTTTGAGAATATTCAGTCCTAAACAAAAAACTGCTATTATTTATCAGTGCAGATTTTCAGAAAAAGGATTTCAGGTTATTTGATGATGATTGTGTCTGAAATATTTTATAGATTAAGATATTTTATAGTTTATAGATATTTATATTTTATTGCAGTTTATTTTTGTTTTTAATTCTGAATTATTTTACAAACTGCACTGCAAGCCTGTCAGTACAATTGAAGCAACAAATGCTTCAATAAAAAGTTCTTAAGTTGTTTTGAACTGTACAAGCTTTACTGAGTTTGAATAGATTTTTTGTTGTTGATGATGGATGGACATGCTATTACTATACTGAATGTGCATCCATTTAGTTTTTATACCTCATTCAGTTTTATATGCACATTTTTTTTTTAATTCAGCTGTCTTGTCAGATAAATTTAATTAAATTACAATTATATATGTAACAAAGCAAAGATGAAGTTTTTTAATAAATGATGTGTAAAACAATGTAATTTTTAACTATATAGAATTTTGAAGGAGAAGGAGAAAACCAATAGCGCCATATTGTTGCATCACTAGATTTGCAGATCCCATCTGTGGAAAGGTCTTCAAAACCAACCTGATTAATTTTCCTTTACTTTCTTTTACTGAAAATGATAATTAAGCAATATTTAATGTAGGATTTTAATTAGACAGAATCCTGAATGCTGCCCCACATTGAGCTTGAGGGGTGTTTTTTGTGGACCCAATGATTGAAATGTTTAATCACTGATAAAATAGATTGGATGTATTTTTTTCTCCCAGGAATTCCCAGTGGCAGTTAAAATGAAAACCACCTTGATATTATTCAGAGTAAAGTAATTAGTAGAATGAAGATAAAGCCAAATGAACTCTTGATCAATACATTAACCGGCACCCCGCTCTCCACCCACATCCCTCTTTTCAAAATCAAATTAATTATATGCACTCCTCTCAGTATCAAAACCCTCTGTCGCTTTGTGCCGGGGACATATGGGTATCAGAGTAATGCATTACGGACAGCAGCACCTACACTTCTTGCAATGTGATGCTTCTTTTTTATGCAGATTGGTGGTAGAGAGAAGCGAATCAGTGCAAATGATCTTGCTATCCAAGCCTGACAATGGAGAAGTCTCTAATGAACAGGCCAAGAGCAGACTGCAATTTTAATTTTTTTAAATGAGAGCTTACAAAGGCCATGGGTCTGATCAAATCCAAATATCTGGAACGGATAGTGTGGAGGGATGCCACAGTAACTTTGATTGCAGGGAAGATGCTTAGCAATTTTACGACAGCCTGCTTTGCCCATCATGTTGCTTTTTTTCTTCTTTTTTGTCCGTGTTAGCATATAATCTCACTGTAGAGTATAATGTCAGTTCTTATGACTCTGCTTATTCTGAATTGGTCAATGCTATACAACAACCAAAAAAAAAAAAAAAAAAAAAAAAAAAACTGAATCAGACATGCATTCATATAAACTCCTACACCTAAATAATTTGCGATTTGTTTAGCATCTCAACCGATTTGAATCGTCACATATTTTAATCTATTTTAAACCGGCTCGCGGTTAATCGTTACATCCCTATTGACCACTGATTAAATATTGAAAACAACAAAAAAAAAAAAAAAAAAAAAAAGTAAGACTGCAGTTCTGTTCTCTCTCTGTCTTGGCGTTTAAATAGCTAGTCAGTGATAGCATTTAACATGCAATGTGCACAGCATTTAGAGTGCTAGTCACAGGACAACAGCTCAACACTCTCTCAGGCAGAGCTGCCATAAAGGAACAAACCAGTGTGCACGATTGATCTGGACACACGTGGCTAATGCAGAGGAGCTAGGCTGAGACATGGACTTTGGCGCACACTAATGCAGACTTCCTTTGATTGCCTCTTTAGCATTTAGAGATTAAAAGTACGTGGAAAATGGTGTGATTCAGTGGCAGCAGCACCCTTTTCTCTCTCCCTCTCTTTTTACGCATTTAGTACCCATGTCAGATATACATGTATTGAAGAGGTTGGTTGCATTAATTATATTAGTGTTATAAGGGAGGAATGAAGGAAAAGAAAAAAAGTAGAACGAAAAGGAAGGAAGAGGGAAAATGATAAATATATGAAAACAAATATATAGAAAACAAAACTGAAAGATCTAAACATCTTTGTAAGAACATTCAAATAAGATTGACGGCTTCTCTAGAGCAGTAAATGCTGAAATAGAGTTACGTATCCACCACACTTACATGAGGGCTATATCAGATGATTTAATAAAGTTGTTCATTCTTTTGGTGAGATGGACTTGTTTGTGGATGTGTCCAGTTCAAGGGCAAACCTGAGCGCCTCATTTGCATTCTTCTCTTTCTTTTGGCTCTCTTATGAATAAATCAGGGCGTTAAACGGCTGCATTTACATCTCATTTTACACAAGCACAGTTGAGCAAACTTGGCCTGACTGGTTTCACCCACACCATTAACACAGAGGAAAAAATACTTGATATACAAATTATATATAAAGGGGAACGCTGCATCTTGATTATAGTCAGAATAATGAAATAATTTTGATAAGAAAAACCATTTAATGTCTTGCAAGCAGTGCTCTTCAGGTATTTACCAATACCGAAAAAAAATGTGTGCATGCTGCACTTTTCAGTCAGGCTACGCTTTGGTCTGCTGCTCGCGATAGAAGCATGTGTATTGATGTAACATCCACAGCAAAATAAGCCTGACCATGTGATCATATGAGATATTTTGGCAGATGCTGTGTGCCTGGAGCTGAGGGGCTGAGGTGAGGAGCATCCAGTGGCGTCTCACAGTTCCGCTAGGCAGCACACTAATTGAGAAGTCGCTCAGGGGTTGAGCGCAGGGGGCTCGCTGCACTGCGCTCCCTATCCAAATCAAGCCCCTGTAAGTGGGGCTGACATGGACCAATCACCATCTGGAGGTTCCTCCACTAAACACCCACCATTCCTGACTACCATGAAAGGATCTGCTGCTATCCTCCCCCTTCTTTATCTCCATAAACGCTCATTACTGAGGTTGTGCAACCGAGGGTCTGAGGCCAACATGTCATCGCGAACTGCAGTGTAACTGTCGGCAAGTGGAGTTGACTGCTTTGTGGAGGTCCGTAGAGCTGCCAGTCATACGTAGGCGAAGACGGCAAGGTATTCCAGAGTGGGAGAGGGTAACACATACACAATATTGCAGAGCCCTAAAGCAAGCATTTCAGGGAAGATCCAAGGTTTGAGTTGGTGCTGTGGTGCTTTGTTCTGTTCGGTTGTTAAACTTGCATGTGCGAGAGATAGTGGTTGATGTTCAAGTTGGGTACTGAGAGGCATTGTGGTCTCTTGAAAACTGCAAACTTATCACTGTAAAAAGGACTGATGCCTTCAGTCTAAAGGTGTAAGCATAGTGGACAGGTCTGGAGAGAGGTAACTTCCTGGGACCAAGGACCCACAAATCTGTACTAAATAATTGGATGTTCAGAAAGTGTGAAGGCGAGGAGTGAGAATGCCTTAAACAATAAGTCTGAGATCTTGCGTTTAAGCCTTCGATGTGTTTCTCAGTCAAACAGCTGGGATTTTAAAAAGAGCTTGCGGATTTACAGAGAAAACAGTAACCTGGAGGTGTAGGTTTTATGAGATCACGAAGCAGACCAAATCGGGTTTACACCTAACGGCAAAGTACCAGCCAAAATAATTTTGTGCGTGCATCTGATCCTACAACAACATGGCTGTCTTTGTTACTCTGCACAATTCCCCATGAATAGTTTAAAAGCTACCAGGCCATGCAATGCGATGCTTCAAAGAAGTAGGGTTTATTTTTTCGGCCTCCCTCTCGGGGCAGGGAATCTGTTCCTCTCGTTTGCTGGATTGGGTCTGTTGCTTTATCACAGGTAAAAGAGGAGTTGGTTTTGGAGGGATTGCACTAGGAGGTTGGAAAATGGCTGTGTTGTGAGCCAAGATGGCGGATGGCTTCCAAACACACAACCCAGAAACAAAAGCCGATCAGTGTCTGCCAAAGCTCTGGGGGAGGCAGAGGGGCTTGCGTATCTTAGTGTGTCAAGCGACAAGGCTGGTTATCACACTCTCGCATGCCGGCAGAGAAGAGATGCCAACCAAGGATGCAGTGGCACCACCTCCCCAGCCACAGCTGTGCCAGACAATGCTTCTTCTTGTAAAAGAACACTGAACTGAACAAATTAAATTTGAATATTAGAAAGAAAAACACGCTTGACAGTTACACGCCATAAAAGCACACATCTCTTGCTTGCTAACGCTCGGTCAGGCCTCCCTAAAATGATATACTTGATCTTCAAGATTTCCCCCCAACAGCAGATATAATACGTGGCCGATATTCTCCAGCCGCACCTCCGCTTAATCTGTAAATCTGAGTGGATCATGGACACACTAGTAGCAGAGAAGAGCTCAAATGAGGTAATATATGCATGGAAATGACCTATGGCAATCCTCACAAAGAGGGGGCTGAGAAAGGTCAAATAGCCTCCAAACTGTTCTCAAGTTTAATTAAAAAGACAAAGACGAGCGGTAAATTCCATACGCTCGGCCCAGATTACGGCTTCTCGCTTAGGAGAGCCCAGGCCTGGGCTCTTTCAGGAAGCTCCCGGACCTCTTCCCAGACGGCCTTGTGCCATTTTCCCTATTCCTTTGATGTCAATATAGAGCATTTATTAAGGGAATAAAGGTTAATCTCTGAGGAGCAAGGATATCAAATGGTTGGGAGTGGAGGAAAAAGAAATTCACATAAATGTCTTCTGAAGAAAGTTAAGTTCAGGGTACAGGAGTGATCGCCCCGTTGAGTCCAGTCAGCAGGTGCAGGATTTAATTTTGGCATTAAGCGACAGCCACAGTTTCTGAAAATTAATGTAACGACAAGAGCGCAGTGAAAAATGAAGTACCCATATGGTCGTAATGCCTGTGGAAGTGCTTTCGACAACGAGATGTATCACGACAACTATTTTAGGAAAGTCATCTCATCAAAAATGAAGCCCCATAAGGTAATAGTTTATTCAAGCCTAATATAACCTTGTTCAACTGATTCAGGGACTTAAATAGACGAGGGTGAAATGAGGGTAAGAACATATTTAGGTGCAAATGTACCTGTTCATCCAGTGGAAACTTTGTGTAAGAAACTTTTCCTTCTACGTAACTATACACACACAAAATAAATTCTTCAGCGGTTCTTTGGGGTGGCTAAGGTGCTATATACACAGCAAAATCCCCAGAGTTAAATCAACTCTGCTCAGAGTACATATTGTCCCAATCTACAGAGTGTTAAAGTAACACTGATGCCGAGTTACCACTGTTGAGGATTATGTGATAAGTTTTCATGTCTAAAAGCCTGAACAGTATTTGTTCATCTTCAGCATTGTTAACAGCCGGTTTTCTTTACTAATGCTCACTCATCAATTAATTAATTGCTTAATTATCCCATTAACTTTAACTCGGCTTCAGTGTTACTTTAACACTCTGTAGATTGGGACAATATGTACTCTGAGAAGAGTTGATTTAACTGGGGATTTTGCTGTGTAGCACCACTGCCATACCAAAAACACGTTAAGCCTGTGTATATTTCTTTAAAGGTTCTCTAGCTCTCTCTTAGTCTCTTAGTTTAGGTGGGGAAAGGATTAAAACGACATTATAACAGTGTATTTCCTGAAGATAAAGTGGATCTCAGCCTTTTTGCCCCCAAGGCCACTCTATAAGGAAATATTCCAGGGCCCCCACACAAGACTTTTTGACCTCAGAAAAGCATAAAAATTATTCAAAACCGCTTTTGCCATTGTAGTAAATTCCTATTCATAGCAAACATATGTGGAGCAACATAATGGCAAAGGTGCTGTATAGAACCTTTAAAGATAGGTGCTGTATAGCACTTAAAGTGGCTCCCCTATGATTACAAGCCAATGAACCACTTTTAGTGCTATTTAGCACCATTTTTTTAGAGTGCATAAGTGATTGAGGCCTGTTGTCATTGATGCATGTACACAATGTCATGAAAGCTTTGCTTTCTCTGTTTGTATTCTGTTCAAATCTTACAGAACTGTAGGCATATACAAAGAAAAAGCAAAAAAAAAAAAAAACATAAGAAATCAATACAGCTGAATGTGCAGCTACTGTAAGCAGCGGAAAAACAGTTCCTCCAGCGTTACAATAACAGATAATATCACACTCAGCAGGTAGTTGTGTTTTAAGAGCATGTGTTCTTCAGCTAGCAAGGTGTTTTTCCACGGGCGACCATTTTAGCTGTAACTGTCCTACACAGTATCACCTGCTACTGTCAGGCATCATGAATATGAAATGCAAACACATAGTATTTCAAAGCCATTTGTCTAATGCTTTGTGATCGTCCATCTTGTGCACGATTGTCCGGCCAATTTCACTCTTGGGACAAAGTAAACACGTTAATTTGGCAGGTGCAAGTTGAGATATACAGTAATACAACTCAAATAAAAAACACAAGTGAAGCGAAACACATTAAAATAAAATCACATTTAGCTGTACAAAACAATAAAATGACTTCAGTGAAAGGGGCTCTTGCTTTCATGTTTCGCGGGGAAACAGTGGCCGTCCACAGCAATAAATCCACAGGGGTTCCTATTCCTGTTCTGGACCAAATCAAACCCATTTGAAGGCCCTGGGTGGCCCTTTCCGATCAGCAAGCAGGGTCAAAGTTGACATTTTAATCTAGCCTTGGCCTCATGGAGTCTGTCTACTCATGGCACAGTTGAAGCCATCCAACAGTTCGCTTCCCATAAATCCACAAAACAAATAGGACTTGAAAAACAGTCATCCCTCTTTCCCCTCTCGGCTTATTACAAGGTTCCTATATGCAGGCTCAAAAGTGCAGCCGTGCCTGGAAAAGGTAGGGCGGATTAGGTCTTTATAGTCCTCTCCCAGATTAGATGGAAATCATAACACAAACCAGTGCGCTGAACTCTGACCCCTCCAAAACCAATTTCATTTGGAGAGATTGGAGTGATGTAGCTGGATGTCTATGTGGTACAGTGGAGAAAATTAAAGCAGGATTTGTAATGCATTCAAAGTAAGAGTGCACAGGAGAGGAGGTGAGCACAAATAAATTGCTGTCACTACCCTCCCACACACATCTTCGGCGCTCTGTTTCAGTTATAACATTCATTTTAATGGAAACTTGTTGGATTAGAGGTGGTGTAGGGAAATTGGAGGAACACTTATTTGGAATTGCTCTGACCACAGCAATGCAGCTATGCAGAGAACAACAACATCCGCTATTTTAAAGGGGTGGTTCATTGTGATTTCACTTTTTTAACTTTAGTTAGTGTGTAATGTTGCTGTTTGAACATAAACAATATCTGCAAAGTTACGAAGCTGAAAGTTCAATGCAAAAATTCTGGCAGTTTAATGCCTACAACAACGGCTGGTAAGGACTACAACAATTTACTTCTCGGGTTTGTGGCGTCACAAACCCAGATAAACCCCACCCTCGGGAAAAGGGGGCGAGGCCATGCTGCGCTGCTTTAGAGATGAGGAAGAGAAAACTAGAGGTGCACGTAAAAATCTATTCATATATGAATCGCGATTCTGTCTTCTAATGATTCTAATGGATTCACAAGTTTCAAAAGTGTATCTAAAAGTATGAGACAACAACAAACAAAAAACATAAGCCTACCATTAAAAGCTGTGCTTGCACAGTTTCTGCACGATCCTCTTCAATAATATCCTCTGCTTCTCAATCGGGCTCAAACTGATAAGCGATATTAACGATACCATTGTTTACAATACAACCAGAGCACATGCCGCTGAGGTGAGGGGCGGGACGTTCAGACGCGCACTAGAGGCGGTTTAGCCAATCACAACACACTGGGCTAACCAATCAGAGCCCATCGCTTATTTCTGAGGGAGGGGCTTCATAAAAGAAGGAAATGATCAGCACGTTTCTCAGAGAAGGGACAGAGCGGTATGGAATAATGGTAAATTATGTGAAAAATTATGCGTTTATAAAAAAAACAAAGCATTAACACATGTTAGACTGCACCCCATAAACACAATCAAGCCTAGAAAAAAAACAGTGAACCACCCCTTTAAATAGAGTGAGTTTCTGCAAAGACAAAAAAAAAGCATAATAATAAAAATAAACTGTGCAGTACTAAATTAATTTTATATATCCCTTGAGATACAGGCTAATGTACTGTAGCTAGCCCATATGTTGTCATTTTTCATAGAATTTGTAAAAAATATAAAAATATATTTACAAAGCGTTAAATTATATTACAGTAATAAGTATATTATTAAATTGTATTATATAGGCACAGTTGAGTAAAAGTAATAATTTTAAATTATTTGTTTACCATACAACGAAAGTGGATGATATATGAATATTTTTTAAATGTATCTATAATAAATATGTTGCACTTATATTATATTATATTACATTTCTTATATTGTTAAATGTTGTATAAACACAGTACATTTAAATTAATACATTTTAATTATTTGTTTTCCATGCAATAGAAGTAGATGATATATGAATATTTTTTTAAAGTGTATCTATAGTAAATATATTTTTATAAATGTTTTTATGATTTTATAAATATACAAACATTTTTTAAACAATATTTTACAATATTTCCATGGTCCAGAAGTAGGTCATATATTATTATATAAATTATATTTTCTAAAATATTAATTATATTATATTATATTGTATTATATTATATTATATTATATTATATTATATTAAAGGCTGAGGTGAGTAAATCATGATTTATTTTAAACTTTTGTGTGAACTTTGTTTTTTTTTAAGTTTAGGCCACAGTCAGGTGGGATGATGAGGAGGGGGTGTGACTGGAGGTGGAGGTGGGAAGGGAGACATTCAAACACTGCCTTTGCTCTGTCCTGTTCTAATAGATAGCTTCGTGCTCTGGCAAAAGGTATGCTTAACAGGGCCAGGTGGTGACATCTTAATTTTTCACGGCTGGAAACATGGCGGTGCCCTACTCCCCAATCGCTCCCATGCATTACTCCTGCCTTAAGCACTCATCCTCTGGGGAAGCAGGGAGGGGGGAGGGGGTATTGTTTTACAAGGCGCCCAGCTGCGGCCTAGTTGCCTTGCCCTGGGTTCTTTTCAAGGAGTTGTCGTGGGTGACCCCCTCTAGCTGACAGTTATTAATAATAACACACAGCGGGGAATACTTCACCTTGTGGCGATGGAGCGGCCGCTGCTGTTTAGAGGCTCGCTGTGCAGCCTCCAGGGGCATGAATCATACAGGACGCCATGGGGTACAAATACAACAAACAGTGGGCAAGTGCGTAAAAAGACGTTGAAATTCTTACTTACTAACTTTCTTGGGTCATTATTGTAGTTGTAGTAGATTTATGGTATAGCTTGTGACTACATTCTGTTATTTTTCAAGAACTCCCAGGTGTTTGAAAAGTACATTTTACATTTAAATGTGCATTAATCTCATCAATGTGGCTAAGTTTGAAAGCATCCTAATTTTTAAAGGGGTCCAATTATGCTCTTTTACAAAGTCTTGATTTTGTTTTGGGGGTGTACTAGAACATGCTTTAATGCTTGGTGGTTCGACAGCACAGCACAGCAGCTCTTCTTCTTCGTTTTCTCTGATGCACTAACTCTGCAGCAGCACTTCTTCTTCGTCGTCTCGTCTGATGCACTCACTCAACCAAGCATTCTAACCACAACCTCGCCCCTCCCCACCCCGCAACCATTCGAATTTCTGTAGGCGGGAATTATTTTTAATGATATTCTAATGAGCCGCTTTGTGATATCACAAAGCCCGGAAACCAACGCTGTAGTCCAAACGAGCCGTTTGTTGTAGTTCTTGAAAAGGGATTTTTAAAAAACGAAATATCTCCCTTTGGAGTGGACTTTGAGATTTGTAACTTTCTAGATCTTTTTTATGCCCAAACATACACACTAAACACTGACTAAAATTTTAAAAGTGAAAAAGCATAATAGGACCCCTTTAAAGCGAATCATAAAGGAATAGTTCACCAAAAATGAATCTGACAGGAACTTTCATGATGCTTGTTTCATTGTATTTGAATGGAAAAAGGCAACTTGTACATTCTTCTAAATTTCTCCTCCATTTCCACAGATGAAAGAATGCCATACAGCTTTGGAATGACACGAGAGTGAATAAATTCATTTTTTTTTTTTTTTAAGGACCAAACAAACTTACACTTGAGTGACAACAATAACCTGGCCTGCATGAAAACTGGTCATCTCAAGGTTTCATTCGCAGTATCAAAGACCGAAGCTCAGCAGAAAGGAACAGAAGATGGTGAGGGGCTGTCTAATGAGACGAGGGGGATGAGGAGATAAAGTGTCCAGAGCCGCAACACCATTAAAATCTTCACTGGGAAGAAGCCCTTTCATACACGCTGAGTGCTGTTGTAACGAGTGCCGTTGAGACAGAATGCTATCTGCGGCTGAAAGAAACAGCACACCCTCTGAATCCACACCTCAAGTGCCTGTGATCCCGCAACACTAAGGGCCACTCCTATTGGAGCACCTCCCCACAAGGATTTAACTCCTTCAAGTCATCAATATTTCCTCTTTTGAAATCAGAGTTCATAAGGCCGCACAGTCTGAAAATGATGGCAGGATAAATCAAACTCTCCAGTAAGTACTGACAGAAGTCTGGAATGGTTTTGACATTAAAAGTTAGTGTATAAAACTTTTTTAACAACACTTTGCTAATGGTTTTTAATTATTATGGATGTTGTGACCTGTCAAAGTACCTAAATTATAAATTTTCCCTTTAAAGGGGTCATATAACGTTGCTAAAAAGAACATTATTTTGTGTATTTGGTGTAATGCAATGTGTTTATGCGGTTTAAGGTTCAAAAAACACATTATTTTCCATATAATGTACATTATTGTTTCTCCTCTATGCCCCGCCTTTCTGAAACGCATCGATTTTTACAAAGCTCATCATTCTAAAAAAGCGAGGTGTGCTCTGATTGGCCAGCTATCCCAGTGCGTTGTGATTGGCCGAATGCCTCAAGCGTGGGACGGAAATGTTACGCCCCTTACCATACTGTGATGCCGTGTCCCAGCAGGACGAGACAAAACCAATAAAACCCATTACAAATGAGGCATTTGTTGCATCCAGTGGGGACATAATTACTGATTATAATGACTTATACTGTCTTTTTACGCATTGCGTTGCATCGCGCAAACATAAAACCATGTCTGCATTTGTGATCGGAGAAACAACAAAC
>NW_015542553.1:1160827-1172627 GCF_001515605.1 Sinocyclocheilus anshuiensis
ATCGCGCTGCGTAAACATAAAACCATGTCTGCATTTGTGATCGGAGAAATGACAAACAACAAGCCTACTCTACAGTGCTCAAAACTCGCGTTTGAATCATCAGTGGCAAATTATTTAAATATAAAAAACCTAGCTACTTGTGTACAGTATGTTACTAGAAAAGCTTCAGTATTTTGACAAGTGCTAAACTACTGTCACAATAGTTACTTCCCAACACTGATTCTGGCTGTAGAAACACAAAATGAAATGTTAGCAATGCTCTGTTTTAGTGTTCCGTGTTTGTTATAACCAAAATCCTGCTTAATGCCCTTCAGAGACAGAGAGCACTGCACTGTTTGTGAACATCTGCACTGGTCATTAGAACAAGAGATGGCCTCAATCTTGGCGTTTTAGGACCAGTCTTAACTTTTATAAAGAATATCTCTTTGGGTTTGAGACTTTAGTCTTTGCAACCTTTGCAACTTTATCTATTCACTAACAGCTTGTAACACTCCAAAGAGAAAGGAAAACTTGAAATGCATCATATGACCCCTTTAATCCATTGTCCAGCAACATCTTGCGCTGTTTTTGACCATCCAGACACGAGTACTGTGTTAAGGAAGGTGTATCAAGTTAAACCTAGTCTTTGCTATGAAAGCGCACTCTAAGAAATGTGTCTGATCAGGGTCAGGTGAACCTGAAACCAGCCTACATTAATTACACACAACTCTCTTACGATTCATTAGTCATTCAGGCAACACATCAATAGTCCATAAAAATATGCAGTTTTGCACAGTCCTAACGTGTGAATGTTCAATATGAGGAATTGACCAGTTTTCTGTACTTTGTGTAATATAAAACAACAGCTAAAATAGTTTTCCTTTAACTGTTTTAATTTCAGAAAGCTTGTTTATATTTATATTTATTTATTTCACTTTAAAGAAGCATGCTCAGTGGCTATAAGTTTTGCTGAGGTATCAAAATAGTATCAAGAATCATGAAGTTTCACTCTTCATTGATATTTGTCAGTGTTATTTTAGTATCACTGAGATACTTATGGTTTTTATTAATATTTTGAATTGAATATTTTGTATTTTTATATTTACTGTTTTCGTTTTAAGTATAGTTAATGTTTTAGTAATTTTGTTTTATGTTTTATTATTTTGTGTATTTGGTGTAATGCAATGTGTTTATGCGGTTTAAGGTTCAAAAAACACATTATTTTCCATATAATGTACATTATTGTTTCTCCTCTATGCCCCGCCTTTCTGAAACGCATCGATTTTTACAAAGCTCATCATTCTAAAAAAGCGAGGTGTGCTCTGATTGGCCAGCTATCCCAGTGCGTTGTGATTGGCCGAATGCCTCAAGCGTGGGACGGAAATGTTACGCCCCTTACCATACTGTGATGCCGTGTCCCAGCAGGACGAGACAAAACCAATAAAACCCATTACAAATGAGGCATTTGTTGCATCCAGTGGGGACATAATTACTGATTATAATGACTTATACTGTCTTTTTACGTGTTGCGTTACGTATCGCGCTGCGTAAACATAAAACCTTGTCTGCATTTGTGATCGGAAAAACAACAAGCCTACTCTACAGTGCTCAAAACTCGCGTTTGAATCATCAGTGGCAAATTATTTAAATATAAAAAACCTAGCTACTTGTGTACAGTATGTTACTAGAAAAGCTTCAGTATTTTGACAAGTGCTAAACTACTGTCACAATAGTTACTTCCCAACACTGATTCTGGCTGTAGAAACACAAAATGAAATGTTAGCAATGCTCTGTTTTAGTGTTCCGTGTTTGTTATAACCAAAATCCTGCTTAATGCCCTTCAGAGACAGAGAGCACTGCACTGTTTGTGAACATCTGCACTGGTCATTAGAACAAGAGATGGCCTCAATCTTTCAGCTAGCTTCAAAACGACTGAGGAAAACACAAGACAAACTACACTGGGCTGCACTGCGCTAGTCCCGCCGGAGAGACCAGCCTAACCTTTAACAGACAACACAGCAGCAACTTTGTTACTTTAGTGTCACATCAGCTTACAATAAATGCGTTTTTATTCAAGAATTATTGCTCTTATCGGTTGAGGGCGTAAACTAGAGCACTGAAGAACTAGAAAACTTCTGAACTAAGAAGTTATGCATTTCTGACCTTTTCAGGAGAGTAGAGTGTTAGCTTAGGTTAGGTGAGGGAAAAAATGAGCATTGCACACCTGAATCGCACCCAAAACATAGATTAAACTAAAATAGCTGATTGGACACAGTTTGTGTTGAATGATTGGACACAGTTTGTGTTGAAGTCCACATACTGCGACTTATTTTTATTTTTTTGCAATAATTTGTCTCCGTCTCTTTAGTTGGTGACTCTTTGGACTTCTATATGGCACAGACCCAAGTATGAAGCTTCTCATGTTTTCAAGGGTGATAGTAGCCAAACTTCACTTTGCATGGCGGTGAAGAGCAGCGATTGTATCCGAGGTATACTATTTTTTCTTTTATAAATTGTGTAAGCCACCTGCAGTTTTTAATACAACTACTTTATCTTAATACATCCTTTCGTTCAAAATGTACATCCTGAAATCATCATTTCATCAAGCAACTAGGTAATTATAACTTTATCTGTAAGTGTGCAACCGAAATGAATCACAAAACCAATTCCGTTGAGCTCAATTTGTCAAAGTTCCTGACTTCAAAGATTACTCACATTTTGTTGACCTACAGATAAACATATGGCACATCCATAAATGCATACAATCTACGGTGTGACTCCAGATGCAAATACTCTATGAAAAAGTGAGAGATACATTTTTATGGTTCATTTCCAAAAGTTTACACAGCACAAGGTAGATGGGGACCACAAAGTGGTTCCTGAATGAGGGGCAAAAGGGGAAAAAAATACAAGTTATTACAACCAAACCATGCTTTACATGTTGGTTATCTTTCACAGATAGCCAGCTTTCCATAACGGTAATAAATCCAGTCATGTTGACTGCTCTGTGAGTTTGCTTGCATTTACAATCTTAGTAAAACCACTGTAGAGGAAAATTGAAGTTGGATTAAAAAAAAATGAATGAATAGATAGATAAATAAATAAGTGGTCACCCTGTGCTGTCTTTAAAATGGATGCCTGAAATTTACAGTTTTCCATTAACTGATGCCTAACAGCTTCCCTCTCCCTGCTTGCATCCTGGGCTTTCTTGTCTGTAACTACTTTCTGATAACTGACGCCTAACAGCTTCCCTCTCCCTGCTTGCATCCTGGGCTTTCTTGTCTGTAACTACTTTCTGACAGGGTTCATTTTTGCCCGTTTTTCAACTTAAATGTGTCTGTCGCTTTTTTGTCTACTCCTTTTAACTTTATCGCACCCCGGTATGAAATGTAACCGCATCGGCATAAACATTGGCATACCGGTTATAACCTTTATCATCAATAGAGGTGCCTGCATGGTATCAAAAGAATCATTTGTTGATATGACAGGCCAATACCATTTACCCATATTTTGAGTGCAATATGAGCATTCAGCCGGGCCCGATAATGCTTTCCATCAATAATTGCCTTCTCGATGCTTTGAATATGAATCGATATTCATGAATGATATTCCTTCCCCACACCAAAATGATTTCTGCCTCTCCCTTCGACTACAAAAAAACCCCACATCATATTTGATAATACGTACTAAGGGAGACAGATCCAGGAAGGCATAAATCTTTTTTTTTCCTTATTTAATTTGTTTTTGTGTGTGTTGCGATAGGGATTATTATTTCTCAGCTGGTTGGATCACATCGCTCATGGTTGTAGACCCCTGAAGAATTCTATTAACCCTGGTTATGTCAGCCTTAATAACATGCCACACTGCTAAACAGGACTGGATTGATTTTGTGCGGACGTGGGGGTGGGGAATCTTGTATAATAAATCCAAGCATAATTTACTCCGAATAAGAAGGGGCGAAATAGAACACAGAACAAAGAGGAAGGGATTAAGTCTATCTCTTATCTCGCCAGCACTAACTTAAGAAAATAAATAAGGAAACGATCCAATCGAGGGGAGTGCGTTGGAGCGCTCTGTAGGACTGGCGATTGATTGGCTTATCAATGGAGGCTGCTTTTCTTTTGTTGTGTTGCAGATGTGATTTGAGGAACTGGGACCGTGCCATACTCGCCCCTAATTTGCTGCTGGCGAGGAGACGTCGAGCTGGAGGCACGGGAAGACCGCTCATATGATGGCTAGAATCGAATCAATTCAGTCACCTTGAACTTTGAAGATGAAAGAATCACATGGGCGCAGTTGGCCTCTCTCTTCCCTCGCTAGTGGTGTTGTAGAATTATTAAAAGAGATATTACAGAACATACACATGCACAAGAACCTTATCAGTCGCATCTGGTACAAACTGTCGCTGTACCATGAAGACGGATCTCCACATCTCCTAATGACATCTATCTCGTTGCCGCTGTTGTTTGAGGCACAAACTTGTGAGTGTCGTCGTGAATGAAGATGCAGTTTAGCAGGGCACAGTCAATGAGGCTTACTGTGAGATGGTAATCTCAGTCTGCCTCTGGCCCTCTGGCGATGCTTTACAGTCGCGTTTCCCCAAAGCCTGCATGTGTACCGCGCCTAATGGAGACTCTCTCATCGCCCATGCCAAAATTAAATGAACTGTGCCATTTCAAAGCACCTCCTGCCTACTGTAGCTTCTAGCACGCTCAAAAAGCTGTGACTCCCTGGAGCGTCCCGTTAAGCATTTATATAATTTTATACACATACGTAGCACACGTGTGTACATGGGTTTAATAACACGAGCATGTTTAACTACTAGGTAGAGACACTAAAAGGGAACAAAATGCTGTATTATAGAACTAGATAAAAAGTTGCATGATATATTTTATGATATCAAATTTTGAAAATATCATAACGCTAATTAATTTTAATGCATTAATCTTTATGCTAGTCATGTGATTGTCTTATGTTAAATCTGTATGCTAGTGATGTCATGTGTCAAGCAGGAGTAATGCCAATGTAAGACGAAAAAACATATATGACTTTTTTAAATTATATATTAAGAATTATTAGTTTTTTTTATATTTCATGTTATATGTTAATATTTATTTATTAATATTTAATTATATATTAAAATGACAATAATTTTTTATATATATATATAGCCAATCAAATACCATAAACCTCTTCAGGCAGTCCATGAAAAACGAGCTGTAAGGTTTTTAGAATTCAATTTGATAGTCATTCATTCTTTTTGCAGAATATCATCATTTGCTGGTAACTTTGAGAAGTTTGAGTGATGCTTTCTTTACCCAGGTAGAACCGAATATATGCATATAATATGTGTCATCATTTTCTGGCTTTAAATCTACTTTAAACAACTAAAATTGATTTGATTGCATCAAAAGTTGATTGCATATGTTTTTCTCCATATCATGCAATCCTACAAGAAAGTACCTTATGCACTCTTTCCTTTTTACTCATTAAGAGAAAACAAAAAGTTGTTGAACGAAGGGGGTTGAGGAATATTTTTAGGGGTGAACAGATGACCGATACTGGAGTCTATATTTGTCTGTATGCCAAAAATCCATACTTGCAGACTTGTTGCTTTAAAACTGATGCATGCTGGGCGCACACATAGAAAAGCAAGAAATTGAGAGGTTGGGTTTCTAAGGAAACCCTTCCATCTGTGGACAAAGGTAAGCTGATTGAACAAGAACCAGGGTGGTCTCTTGCTAAACAATGCCCCTCTATCAAGCCTCAGTGTGTTGATTGGATACAACAAGTGAATCCATTGAAAACTCACAGAAATGGCAGCAGTTTATAGGCTCATAAAGATCCCCTTTGAGCTCCTTTTCTATTATGAAGAGCAAAGGATATCTAACAGCATGGGAGAACTCTGGGCATTAAGGGCAGCTATTAAAGCCAGTGTTAGCAGCAATATGGCTTTTGTGGCACTTACTTTGTTTGGGATTTGACGCAAGGCCCTTAGAGAGTTCTCTTTTGAATGTGGTACAGATTCAGCTGTTTTCAGTGACATC
Source organism: Sinocyclocheilus anshuiensis (assembly GCF_001515605.1). Taxonomy (NCBI): domain Eukaryota; kingdom Metazoa; phylum Chordata; class Actinopteri; order Cypriniformes; family Cyprinidae; genus Sinocyclocheilus; species Sinocyclocheilus anshuiensis. The sequence continues at coordinate 1,166,854 of NW_015542553.1, forward strand.
TTGTAACTTACAATCTGTAGTGTCTAGGGTGTGTGTTATGACACAAATAGCAAGTTTTTCTCTTACCGTAGGTAGTCCCTCCGACAGAGGATGAGGTTGGCTTTGGTGTACAGCGTGGAGCCTACTTCGCCGAGTCGGCAGTCGCAGCAGGCACACTTCAGGCAGTCTTCGTGCCAGTACTTGTCCAGGGCCTTCAGCAGGTAGCGGTCCTTGATTTTCCGGTTGCAGCCAGCACAGCCCTTTGGCTTGGTGTCCGGCTGGACGGAGAGCATTTGTATACCTACAAAGATAGGCGACAAGGGGCGACAAGAAGGTGAGAACATGGTTCCTGGTGACTTTTGACAGTCAATCATGTGCTGTGTATTTCAGTCAAGAGATCAACAAACACTTTTTGGTCAACAATAACAAGAAGCCAATGTAGCTAACATCCTCCTCTTCCCCCCTCTTTAAGGGAGGGGCCAAAGCTTGCCCCCAGAGCAGGCATTGTGTAGCCCTTTACAGGGCGTGAAAGGGCTTTGTTGGGTAGAGAGGGAACAATGTGGTCTCATGCTGAAGGCCTGTAATTAGTATTCTCCTTTCATACAGAGGAGAGTAAGCTGTACCCCGCTCCCCCCTATGCCACCGCTCCGGCCCCTCTTTTTTTTGTCCCGGCCCAAAAAGGTTTTGTCCTACATTTTTACAAGCACGTCTGATTCTGCCCAGTTGTCCTTCCACTGAGACAGTCCCCATTTCTCACCTTGTGCAGGAGAAGCTGTCAGAGCCATAGATTCCACCTAATGTATATGCTGCTCTTGTAGGGGGGTGAGAGCGCAAGCAGTGAGAAATTGCAAACTTTGAGTGAGAGGGTCACCGAGAGATTTCTCAGCTGTGGTAAATTGAGTGTCTCTGTCTGAATTGAGGACCTCCCTTGGGATAGTTATAATGCACTCGTCGCCGTGATGCGTTGTCCAGGCAATCTCGCTGAAATACATTCATAGAGGAATATGAGATTAAAAAGCCTTGTTTGGGCTGTGTGAATCTGTCTTGACAAGGAAAGTTTGTGAAACATTTGGTGTAACATTTAGGAAATTTGTGGTAGATTATCCCAAAATGAAAATTCTGACATCATTACTCACCCTCATGTCATTAGAAACTTGTTTCATTGTATGGATATAATGCAATGAAAATGAATTGACACTTTCATTCCCTTTTGCATTCTACTGAAGAAAGAAAGTCATACATATATTGGAACGACATAAAGGTGAGTAAATGATGTTGGAATTTATTTTTGAGTGCACTATCCCTTTAAATAGTCGTGCATGTCAACACATTTGGAGACCATTAAGACTGTGCCCTACCTAACAGAGAGAGAGTTTGCCGCTTTCTTTTTTTTAAACATGTGGCCTTGACGATAATTACTTTCAAAAATGATTTGCCAAAAGCGTGGCAGTTGGCCCTCACAGAAAATAAACAAGACAGTGCACCAATTAGTAAGACTGAGGACAGGTGTGAAATTGTTTCAATTCAACTGAGCATTACAATGCAGGGAAAGGAACAGCAGGTAGCCGATCCCTCTAGGGTCATAATTATAGCCTAGAGCAAATATCTGATGCAGTACCATAGTCTTAGACTGTGAATAACTTCTTTCTGCTGTAGGACCATGCTTGTTAAGATGTAGGAACATTCAATGAAAACGAGGCAAGGGATAATGATAATTCCTTCGACCTCGCTGGCGTTTTTATGATGCTTTATTTTGAGTTTATTCAAAGGAGAGAGCTTGATGAGGGGAAAACAGCAAGGAAGCACAGCAGACAGGTAGCACCGCCGCACTGTTTGTCCTATTGTGTTTAAAATATTGAGCTTTTAATTGGCTGGATTGGTTTGTAAGAGTAGCACACGGCTGATTTCCTCTGCTATGTGTCCTTGTTCTGTCCCACTCATCCGCACCGTCCCAGCTCGCCTGGTTAACACAACAAAGTCACCGCCTCTCATTACCAAGCCAAAGAGTTTCAACTCCCCTCAGTCCGCAATCACGTTTAGTCCTAAATGAATTGATTGTGGCACAAACGAACTAGCCATTCTATTCACAGGCTTGGATCCCCAATTCTTTTTTTATTTTTTTCTAATGGGAGTGTGGGATGTTCATGGCCTCATTGATTTTTCTATTTCAAATAGTGAACAAAAGATTAATCTAACAGGCTGGAATTGGGCCTGGGTAGCCATTTTAAAATATACAGAAACTAAGTGATTTTCGTAACGATTTTCTACTGATGCAGAACACTGTATTGAACAAGTCTGATAGTGTTTTCTGCACTGCTGTTCTTTGAATCTACAGCACGACCGCTTTAGTCCGATTCCTGAACGCATTCCTGACTCTTAACCGGTTCTTTATAGTCATTCAGAATCATACAGCAAGACCAGTGTGGTTCGATTGTATAAAGAATGACTCTTATGAGCCGGTTCTTTTTAGTGAATCAAAAACATACAGATATAGCCCGAATACCGAACGAATGACTCGTATGAGTCGGTTCTTTTTAGTGAATCAAATTCACGTAGACTGAACAATGTAATCCGAGCCTGAACTAATGACTCTTATGAAACGGTTCTTTTAGCGATTCAAATATACTTTTGTACCAGTCGGAGCTGTTACTGAACTAAGCTGACACTTGACTGAACCGCAAAAATGACTTTTGTCATATTCGAGTCGAAATGAACCAAGAACTGTTCCTGTGTTATGTTGTACTTAAGGCTCGTGAGACTTAAACTGACTGAATGCCATGAGATGAGCACTTTAAGGGGCACATTATAAGTCAGTAGGCCTATTTTATGAAAATAAATGAATGCTTAATGAAATGGGTCACCACATTTCTGTTTAACACTTTCACTTATATAAATAGGACCAATTATTAGACTGCATTTAAGCCGCCTCTCAAAAGTCTACAAGTCGTCAAGTCAATCTAAACACATCTTTTGGAAGAATTTTGAATTCAATTTATTTCTTAGGCTATTTGTAATATCGGTGCTGATGAAATCTGTAATTATCTCATGATTTGCCAATAGATTGTTGAGGGCAGTAAATGCAACGCGAATCGCAGTTTCTCCCGAAATATTTCTTCCTCAAGAGTACTAAAAGAATAATTAATGGAACCGTTACGGAACCGAACCCATTACGCGCAATCGAATTCGCAACCAAAATCGTTAAATTCTCCTTCCTACAGGCCTGGGACAATGGTATCTTTTTTGTCTTTGCTCGCTCACTCAGATCTTTCATTATGTCCCGTTCGCATAGTGATACGATGCTCTTTGTGCGCCTCACCGTTCGCAGATACTGATGGGGAAATTTCAGGCGAGACTTGGCAAACACCGGGCGCCGCAAAGTACCAATTTGATTTCACATCACATCTGCGCGAGCCGGAGATGCTGGCATTTCACCCTCTTAACAGTTTAATTACTGTTGCCATGGCAGCGTAGTGCACGGAAAAGGCCAATAAGATTTGCAGCTTGCAAAACGGCAAAATTAAACCGTTAACGTGTTAGAAACGGTGATACGCGACTGCACATCATATTAAACGTTATTCACAAATGTCTAAGCAAACCACGACAATTCACACGGGGCAAATGAGGAAAACGCGTCGCTTCGGTAAAATGAGGCTGTATGAGGTTCGACACAACTGCTGCTATACGCATAGAAACATCCCAACTACTCAGCCACACATTTAAACACATCACACTCGCGTTGATTGGATGCAAAACGCAGCTCTTACCGAAACTTTTCTCCCTTTTCTGCATTGGTTGACCCGCGTCGGCTCCCAGAAACACCATGCAACAAGACGAGGCGCGAGCCAAAGATGCGCGTGAAGTGAGCAGCTGTACGCGCGCGAGGGTGCTTCGCTTTTGTTACAAGTAACAATCCGCCAGAAAAGAGTGAACACGACGAAAACACCAATCAACAAAACACGGGAGGGAGAAAGAAGGAAAGAGCGAGCCGCTATCGCTCAGCGCCACACGCTGTTACCGGAGTAACGGAGCGTGCTATGCTCTGTACTACACGTTTACACTCGCTCTCTCTCTCTTTGTTTTAGCAACTAGGCAACAACTTCGTGATGATACATAGTGTTTTATAGCAGAACCGGTCTGATTCATAAAACACATACATTTATTTATGCATACATATGTCTGTCATTTTAAGAACAGGTGTTTGTGCACGTGCATCTGTTTGAATCGTAATTATATTAGTACTTCTGAATGCAGGCAAATACACTCTGAAAGATACAGATTCCAATTAGAACAATCCTGGTGCCTTATATAAGAACCTTAAGTTTCACAAATAACGTTTTATCTTGTTTATTTATTAAGCTATCTAATGATGCTTTAAAAGAGCCAGAAGCCAGTATGCTGATATGAAGAAATTTAATATAAATAACTTTTTAATCTCCCCAAAAAAAAGCATATAAATGACTCAAGAATCCTATATAACAAAAATGACAAAAAAGGCTCTTTGCTGATCATAAGGTGCTGCAATAAACCACTAAGGAACATTTCATTTTAAGAGTGTAAGAAAACGCAGACTACATTACAGTATATGATTAAGTAGCTACAGCACCTGTGAGCACATCAGGTGCACATCAGTTTTTAAATCGAGGAATATTTTGTTCTCATATTAAATCAACACCTAATTAATTCAGTATTTAAGTGATTCATTTAGTGATGCTTCATAGACTATGTTGGTTCAGACCAAATTACTCAGAGCAGCCTTAGCTGACTTAAAAATCATTGATATAATCTAAAACAGTGTTTCCTATGAATTTGGCTCAATCAGCAAACCATAAATGTGTTTCTTTTGAACTCATATTACACTGGATATCATTTAGCATTAACTGTATTGTTAGTCACTTAAAAACAATAATGTTGGTGTAAGATAATCTCACCAAGTGTACTTTATGCACACATTACATACTATTTTGTTTTATACCTAAATCTTTCCAGGTAATCCCTGAAACCTTTTTAAGTGGCTCTGGTGTCAGTGCACCTCTAGTAGGGAATCACTGATCTAAGTTACTTAAGAGGCTAATTATTTTAGGCTTCAACATGCTGATCATTCACAGAAAGTGAAAACATAATAAAGAGAAGAGCTGTAAAAAGCATGTCTCGCCGACTGTGTCATCTGTAATCACACATTTAAAAATACCCCTTTTAAGTAAAAAACAAAAAAATGATGACTTTTGCATAAACCTACAGTAGCACTTTGTGTGTGATCTCGTGTCTGAAAGCATTATAGTTATTGGTTCATTGTCAGACGTTTAGGACTAAATCAAGATGTATTACCTCAGGCCACACAATGATCATTTTCCATTATTGATCATAAACTTTCATGCTTTATGTATGTGATCACTGAGCACCTGCAAAATCAAAGTCCATGAACATCCAGACAAAAACTGTAACTGCATATGTGTGTGTGTGTGTGTGAGAGAGAGAGAGAGAGAGAGAGAGAGTAATAAATGTAACTGTTTTCACAGTTTTTTTTTTCAGTCTGTGTTTCTAAACGCTGTAACCGCTTCTTCTTTCTCTATCCTCCCGCCACCACTTCATCTGGCGCATTATCACGCCAATTATTCACCGAAGATATCTGAATTATTGGGGGTGATGAGCTAGAGAGTGCCATCATCAGACTGTGCTGCGCTTGGTGAACTCAGCCGCCCGTCACGTTGCGTGACGCTCGCGCGAATCAGTCCAGCATGCAGCCCGCGTGGCGGGAAGCGCGCGCAGTCTTGGCGAACGGACGTCGTTAAAATGAG
>NW_015542553.1:1172676-1174200 GCF_001515605.1 Sinocyclocheilus anshuiensis
GCCCGCCTCGGTGCAACTCCTCCTCGCTCCTGCTCTAAAAAGATTCCCCTCCTTCTCCTCACGACGGCTGTTTCTTCATTCGCGGTCTCGTTCCCTCCCTGGCAGCAAAGCAAAACAGACCTGAGCCAGCCCGCACGTCTCCTCGCCTATTTAAGCACCTTCACCAGGTCCCTAGTTAGCAGCACACTCCAGCTCATCCAAGAAGCTGACAAGCACCGTTAGGGAAGGCAGCGCATGTTGCTCTAATGGACCTCATTAAGTTCTACTTACAGATGTTCTCTTAACATAATTGATCTGCAGCGAGTTGAGAGGACGGCAACCTATTCCCTAGCCCCCAATTATGGCCCAGTAATTAGATCCCCAACCTCCAGTTCTCCACATTCACCCTTCTAACATTCCAAAATATCAAAGTATCTCTTTCTCTCAAAGCAAACCCTCCTGTCTCCCCCACCACCTAACCTTCGTGTCTCCACCTCCTTTGCTCCCTCCCCTCCCCCCTCTCATTTTTTGCACTCTCTCTCTGGTTCTCCTTTTCTCTCCCTGCTGAAATACCCAGGGAAAGAGTGAAGGATAGAGCGTGAGACACATATGGAGGCGGGAGATAGATGGATAAAAACAAGTTTGCACTTTTTGATAAAAGGTTGTAATGATAATATTTGTCAGGGGAGGATCTCTTTTTTTTTGCAAAAGATGCCTTTTTATCTTTAATAATTCCTCTGATGGTGAATGTGAGTGCAGGAGGGAGAGGCAGGTGGTGGTGTGAACGGTGAGCAGAGATGGTGCAGCATTTATAATGCCATTGAGAGCCACACCCTCCACCCGCTTAATTATCCACCGTGCTAAAACACTGAGCATTTTAGGGAAATGTGAATGTCACACTTACGCACTTAAAAGACAAGATGATTTCATCACACAGGGAGAATTAAGAGGAAGCCGGTGTGGGCGCGCTTGGTGCCAATGGGTGTAAATTTTTCTAGATCATGCACAATTTGTGGTGTAAACGTGACGCGAACGTGTAGGCAGCGGTGCTTTGCGAGAACACAAGACATGGCAATATGTGATAAGACTCAAGTCTTACAAGTGTTCGATTAAAGTTTAAACAGTTCCAGTCTGTAAATTTCCTTCCTTAACTTGCACTGTTTCAAGAGCCTAAATGATGTATAAGCAATGTGCCTTTTATTAGCAGGAATGATTCAATGCATTCATTGATTATAGGGAGTATTCATTGTGATTTTAGTCTTAAAGTTCAGTCACATTAGCAGAATTTCAGCAAAATTTTGCGGACAAAGTAGGTCCATTGTCAATAGTAGTTACTCAGAGGTCACTTCCAAACCAGCTAACTTTATATTGGTAAACAGCAAATTTGCTTGTTAAAAGTTCAACAAACAGTAACAAAATTTAAATAAAAAAATGATTTTGAGCAGATAGAACCAATCAGGGTTTTTATTATGCATCGTCTGCAGTCATTATATCCACCTTTTTCTTGTCATAAAAATGGGCGCGGCCGTATGTAAATTCTATGGG